>NC_044566.1:5457744-5760952 GCF_007565055.1 Rhinopithecus roxellana | reverse complement strand
AGGATTCCTGTCTCCATCTCACGACTTTGATTCTCCGCAGAACACCCAGGGCCACCCCAGTGACCCTGTGTCCATTTCTGTTTCTCTCCAGCAAGGGCAAACCCCCACGGGCAGGGAACGTCTGTCTGTCTGTGGCTGAAGCCTGGGTGTCAAAAAGCTGTTGGCCTTAGGGAGTGCAGGATCGGATCGGTCCCCATAGGTTGGAGCAGCCGTCAGGTCGTGGTAAGAGCAGACTGAGCTTGGGACTTGGTGGCTGGAGCCTCAGACCATGTGCCAGGAAGGCTCCGGGGTCCTTCCCCACTTCGAATCCCTCTCTCAGGACTGCCCAGGCAGGTGCCATGTTGGAGTCCTGCAGCTCATCTGAGAACTGCAGTTCAGCTGCACACTTAATCCTCAGGATGAGATGTAAGCTGGGACCAAACTAAAATGGGGTGGGAGAAGGGGCAAGACAGGAGGCGGCTTGTGCAGCGAGCGCTTGGGGAAGATGAGGAAAGGAGAAGAGACGAAGGTCTCCAGTGTTCTTCCCGGGAAGACAGCACAGGCCAGGGGGAGGGTCTCCTAAGTCTTCCCCGTCTCCACACACCTGGGCTGCCTGGACATGGGATGGAACAATCCTGTCAAATCCAGGTCCCTGGACAGCTGATGGCTGCCTCTGACCATGCCACGTTCCTGTAAAAGCAAAACGAGATTTCCAAGAGCTGCCTGGGCAGTGGAAGGGGGCTGCCATCCGCAGCAGGCGTGAGACACGCAGCGCAAGTGGCCTCTGCGTTCCGGGCACGGCCTCCATTTCAGCTTTGTGGTTTTCACCGGTGGCAAGTCTGTTCTCAGCGTTTTTCACTTCAGATCATAAGTTCCTCAGTGGTAAATTCTCCAGCCCTGTTTTTAGCTCTTGCTGACGGTCGGCAAGTTGAAGCATCTTTTCTAGGATGACACAAGGACTGAGTTCTGAGCCCACGACGTCCTCGGGGCCTGACTCCGACCGCCACACCAGGGGATGCGCCATTGCCTCTGGGTCTGGGGCACCCATGCGCCCCCCGCAACCCTCATCCTTCAGTAAGAAAGAGTCAAACGGCTGACTCGCGGGACGCGGCTCTGCCCGGAAGGACAAGAATAATCAAGAATTTACATGTAGGATATTTCCTGATTTTACACCCAATTCCTCGTTCCTCAAATCTCAGAAAACTAGAGGGGACAGTAGGGTGGCAGGTCTCGTAGCTTCAGGGTGAAGCGAAGTGCTTTTGGGGCAGACGTCACTGTGAGTAGAGGGCGTGGATGATGAGGGACGCAGGCTGAACTGGGAGCTGCTGTCTGTGGGTGACAGACACAGAGTCCAGGTGTGATTTCCGCAGCTCGTCCTGACTTTGGGCAGCAACGTATGGGGGTCTGGAGCCCCGAGGTGTAGGCATCCCTCACTTGGCCGCCTTTCAAAAGCTGCCTCATTTGGATTCAGGACCTGGACAGAGCTGTGGGGCTCTGCGTGGCACCTGTGCATCCACAGATCATGGAGGCAGAAGAGAGGGGACCACACACATCACAGGGGCAGTCCTGGCTCCACGGCACACAGCACAGGGCCAGCGCGGACGTCTGCAGGGAGGGGAAATCAGCAGGGCACATGGAAAGAAATGCAGAGTCTCCTCTTGAAAAGGAGAATTCGGAGCCGTTCCTTCCTGACATCTTTAGTTTTTTGCTCTGGCACTTCATGGAAGCCATTCTAGGCATGCAGAGACCAGCGAATTCAGCCAATGTCCACAGAACAGGCTGGGGCGCCAACCTGTGGGCTCCAGCCACAGGGAAGCGTCTCGCCCAGCTGGGCCCAGCGCCACGGTGGTCCGTGTGCAGGAGTGGCTGGCGGGGGAGTCTGTGTTTCCTTCGGGTGGAGTGAGACAGGGAGAGCGAGTCCTGTAGGTGATGCTGGGGCAGGAGGGGAGCCCCGCTTGGGGGCAGCTGTCAAGACAGCAAACCTCGGAGTCAGATTTACCGAGTCCAAGGCGGGCCCTGAAAGGCACGTCCACTCCCTGTCCCAGGAGCCTGTGAACGTGACTTTGTTTGGAAAAGTCTTTGCAGCAGAGGTAACAAAGTTTTCAAGATGAGACCATGATGGATTATACGGTGGGCCCTAAATCTCATGACGGGTGTCCTGGGAGAAAGGCAGAGAGGCTTTGAGGCAGAAGAGGAGACGTCGACGTGCAGGTGAGGTGGCTGCATGAAGATGCCAAGGGACACCAAGGAACACCTGTGCCCCGGAAGGAGCCTCCGGAAGGGGCACACCCCAGGGAACCTGAAAGACGAACCCCGGATGTTTCCATTCCCCAGTGCACGGCCTTTGTCATGAGGACACAGAAGGGGGCTTCATGGCAGGAACCCGGAGTGCAGGTGCAGCCTCAGGACGCAGCCATGCTGGATACGGTGAGGAGGGGACGGGGTGATTGGAGACCTACAGACCCGAGGCTGCCACAGACTTCATCCAAATCCGCACATCTGCAGGAGAAGCTCAAGCCGACACCCATCCGTCTCAGACGCGGTAGTGCTGCTACGACCTGGATCCCGAGAACAGCGTGGCGTGCGTGGGGTCCCACCCCAGACGGGCCCACAGCTGAGCCCTCCGTACGTGGCTCTGAGGCTGGGTGTACCTCTAGGAGCCGGGAGGCAGCTGTGAGCAAGCCTAGCCCTCAGGAGGGACCCACGCCACACACAGGAGGATGCGAGGGCGTATAACGAGGGGGCGGAGCAAAGAGCAGGCGAGGAGGGAGAGGGCACGTCCAAGGGCGTGCCTCTGAGCAAGGACCTGAGGGGACAGGCCAGCCACAAGCCCCGCGGAAAAAAATTGCTGCATGGAGAGCGCCGCCCGTGCAAAGGCCCCGAGGTTGGTGGGAGGCAGGGCGATAGGGAAGTAGCCTGCCTCCAGGGCGTGGGCAGGAGACGAGGTGGGGGCAGTGGTGCCACAGGGGACTCTGGCTTATATTCCAGGAGGGAGAGGAGCCCACGGAGGCTTTGGTGTGGTTCCTAAGATCACTGACGCTCAGGCACTTATCAGCTTGTGGGTCTCTGCTCAGGGTCTCTGGGCCCACGTGGAGGGGTTGCTGGGCTGTGATTCTCTCTGAGCTCAGGCTCTCCAGCTCCCCCAGGGGCTTGGCAGAGCTCTGCTCCCAGATGCAGCATTGAGGCCCCAGGGTCCTAGCGGCTGCCCGTGCGGTGGCTCTTCTGCTCAGGCGGCCTCTGCCTCCTTCAGGGCCACACAGAGAACCCCTTTGTGTCAAATCCTCTCTGCACCTGGAATCTCTCATGCCAGGAAGAGCCCCATCTCTTTTAAGGGCTTAGCCGACTGGGTCAGGCCCACCAAGGAAGATCTTAAAGTTGCTGATTTGGGGCCTTAAATTCATCTGCAAAATCCCCTCACAGAGTTCCTGGGCCGGCGTCTGAGGAACGACTGAGAAAAGGTGGGTGGCTGGGGCCGTCCCGGGACTCTGCCCTCCCAGGCACCACTGGGGTGGGGGCACTGCCTGGCAACTGAAGGAAGGTCGAGGCTGGAGGCCCAGGTCGGGGCCCTCCTGGTGGCAAAGCTGTGAGCCTCTTGGGAGTTGTGAAAGGGGCAGGGAGAGGCTGGGGACGCAGGAGGAACTGGCAGAAACCACGGTGCCTCTCCTGAGTCATCACCACATCTGGTCCCCGACACAGGGGGATTGGAGCCCTTGTCCCCTGGGAGTTGTCAGTTCTCCAGAGACCCCCTGCTTTCTATCCTTCCTCCTCCTGGGCCTCTCCGCCATGGAAAGCAGGACCGAGTCCCTGGACAGCTCTCCTCCTCTGGCCATCATGTTGCTGTCTCTTCGATTTTGGTCTCGTAAAACTCGCCAGCTACACCTCGGCCCCTGGCAGTCAGCCTCCCTCAGACCCCAAGGCCCGGCCTGGGGTGTGGGCTGGCTCTGGAGGTGCCAGTGCGGGATGGAGGCCCTACCATGCCAGCCATGGATTGGGGGCCGGGCTGCTAATGAGAATGCAGAGGGGCAGAGGCTGAGCTCCCGAGAGCATTGCACCCTCGGCATCAGGGCACCCTTATGTCCCAGGGAGGGCACACATTTCATGTATTTTTTCTGATGGGTCCTGTTGGGCAGATTTGTTCACATAAGAACAGTGTCTGCACAGCTCAGGCTCACTGCAGATGCCCTTGCTGCACCTACACGGCGGGGCTGGGAGCCTCACTATGTCCCCAAGTCTGCAGGCACCACCTCCACAGGTGTGCCAGATGCAGGGCTGGAGGCCACAGTGGACAGAGGCGTGGCCTGGGGAGGTGCCCAGATGCAGCAGGAACTGCGGGTCACTGAGGCCCATGGGCTCGGCCACCCATGCCCCACTCCATCTGTCCCTGGTGGCCGCTGTCAGGGGTGCCCAGGCCACGTCCCCCTGACCCTCCCCCGCCCACCTCCTCCCAGTGGCCGTGTGCCAACTGGCATGGAGCTGCCCACTTCACAGAGATGGGGAGAGCCACCAGGTCACAGGTCAGACCCAAGGCAGTGAATGACCAGGCCGTGGGGACTGCTCAGCCCACACCTGGCCCCGGACACCTCCCTCTCCACCCCGTCCCGGCTTCTGGAACTCACCGGACAGGTAAGCAAAGCGCTTCTTCAGCTGGTCCTGGATGTCGGCAGCACAGAGTGGGACGATGTCCTGGTGCATGATTTCATCTGCACGGAAAGAGCAGACAGCACGCGTCAGTCCCAGGAAGCTGCCTCACCCTGCAAGCGCCCACCCGATCCCAGGCAGAGCCGGCACATCCACAGGCACCTACGGGAGCGGCATCACGTGGCTGGAAAAAGGCTTTTCAGTTTCCAATACGTGGAGTCCTTTGTTTCTCAGCACACAAAAGCTGTGTGTTGAATGATTCACCATTGATTTTGAAAGTGTGGTATAAGAGGTTCAGAGAGAGGGACTGACAGACAGAGGGAAGGACAAAGAGAGAGACCTGGGCAGAGGGGAGGCAGGGGAGCAGCAGGAAAGGGCTTGGTCCTGGTCCTGGGATAAATACACTTTGGTCTGAGTCCCACTCACACTGGGGAAAATGTTCAGGTGGCCCCTGCCCGCCTGTTGCAGGTGCAGTAACTTATGCCCTATGAGGAAAACCTGACCACGGAATGGGCCACTGCCTCTGCACACACGGGACCCTTGGGGGTCTGTGCCACATCCCTGGCCTTGTCATTAGCTAGACATAAATGAGGCAGGAAGGCAACAGCAGGGTCGACTCCCGCACCCATCCCCCCACCCAGCAGATTCCAGATGGGTCTGGACGCACTGAAGCACCTGTGGCCACCAGGCCAGCACCAGCCAGGAGCACGGGGGGAGCACTAGGCCAGCATCAGCTAGGAGCACGGGGTCAGTACCAGCCGGGAGCACGTAGCCAACATCAGCCGGGAGCATGGAGCCTGCACCAGCTGGGAGCACTAGGCCAGCATCAGCTGGGAGCATGGGGGAGCACGGGGCCAGCACCAGCAGGGAGCACAGGGCCAGCACCAACTGGGAGCACAGTGGGAGCACAGGGTCAGCACCAGCCGGGAGCACTAGGCCAGCATCAGCTGGGAGCACGAGGTCAGCACCAGCCAAGAGCACGGGGCCAGCACCAGCCACGAACACGGGGGGAGCATGGGGCCAGCACCAGCTGGAAGCACAGGGTCAGCATCAGCCGGGAGCATGCAGCCAGCACCGGCTGGGAGCACGAGGTCAGCAAGACCACAGGGAAAGCTGTGTGGACTGACAGGCTGGTGGTCTGTGCCACAGAGCGGATGCTGGGCTACTATGCCTTGGGGACACTGACCACTGACCACAGAGCAGACACGATTTCTGGCCAGCACGCTCATCATACAGCCACATTTGCAGTCTTGAACATCCACACAATTTCTCTCTGAAAGACACAGGACTCATGCTGATGACCTGAGAATGGCTTAAACGTTCAATTCTTCCACACCTGAGGACCCAGGCCACTAACAGCCTGAAGATATGGGACAGAAGTGTTTGTACCTGGAAATTCCCAGCAGAGGCCACAAGATAATATCTACCTGGCATCAGACTTAAATCCTGCTCTTCCAGTCTTGCAGACAAACAAGTGTAAACATGGGACACAGTGGAACACACAGGGGCCCCTCCTGGGCCGTGTTGGCTGCAGCCCTGCCGGCTACGGGACTGCTTTGCCTCGGAGCCGGAGACAACCCTGGTGCTGGTGAGGAAGTGGCGGGACCACGGTGTCACGGGGCCTGCCAGAGCCAAGCAGATGTCAAGGCCCTTGTGCGGAGCCTCGCAGGGAGAGTTCAGGGCACAGACCCGTTCCCAGTATGCAACCATGTGTCAGCAATGGCTTCTTTTGTGGGAGAAAGAAACAGGCAAGCAGTAAAGCATGAAATACTTTTTTATGCTCCTGGCAGGGTGACTTCCACTGGCGCACACCTCTCTGGAATGTGTGTCTGGTGCAGCTGACGGCAGCCTAGACTGCGCAGTTGGACGTTCAGATTTTACAGTAAGTTTTTCTCTCCCACCAGGAGTGACTGTAGCCTCAGAGAGGAAATCAGGAGGCACCGTCCTCAAATCCAACACCTGCTAACCCCACGAGAAGCACATCGCTGACATGGAAAGGGTCACAGGGGAAGGTCTCCCAGAGTTTTAGAAATTCTAGGGGCTACAAAAAAAGATTGTGGAACTGTGAGTTGGCAGGTTCATCACGGGGGGGACGGCTTGGACAGGGGGGTTCCAAGGTCGGTGATGGCCGCGGGATGCTGGTGGCCCAGGCTTACTGGGGCCACAAACGGGGAGGCATTGGCCCATGTCAGTGGCTCCCTCTCCGCACCTCAACTTTCAGAGGCCATCGACCGCAGGAGTCAGGCATCGATGTGGACACTTCTACCATGACTCCTAAACGCTGTTCTGGCAGCGCTGAGAGGTGGCGTGTCTGGCCTGGCCTGTTCCCTACGAGCTCAGGCGTTCCTGACCTGGCTCTGGACCTTACCGGCGCCTGCTCTGGGGCCCTGCTGACATCAAATGTCTTTCCCGTGTGTTAGAGACGAACAGACACTGCCCGCCGTCCCTCCACATTCTGAGAGAGTGGTGCGTGTGGGTGTGAAGGTGCCTCTGGGACAGGCTGTCCACTGTAGTCTCCTCATCCACCCCTCCAGGGGCTGCCACACACTCGGGTCCTTGGAAGGGTGAGGTCCAGGCCTGGGGCCCTTGCTCAGCCGCTCCTCTTGTGGCCAGTCTGACCCCACTCAATTTTCTACCAAGATGCCACTCAGAGAGGCCTTTCTCCACCTCCCCATCAGGCAGGGGCCCTCATGGCAGTCTGCACCCTCCATGGGTGCCTGCAAACCCCCACTCAAGGCTGCAGGGACCGTGCCTGGGGTTCCCCACCCTCACCACAGGGCCTGGCCCAGCAGCTATCCCTGCTAACATAGCAGAGGAAGGGAGGGGGTGCCTTCCCACAGCATCCTGTGGAATCCAATGTCAAGGCCCCAACCCCTCACTGGTGGGTTCCCACTTTCTGGCGTCACAGGCCCGTGGGGGGCAAAGCAACACCTGTGCACCATCCGCACTGCAGTGTCCACCGTCCACACCACCTGTCCACTGTCCACACCGCCTGGCCACCGTCCACACCGCCTGGCCACCGTCTGCATCGCAGTGTCCACCGTCCACACCGCCTGTCTACCGTCCACACCACCTGTCCACCGTCCACACCGCCTGTCCACTGTCCACACTGCCTGTCCACCATCCGCACTGCAATGCCCACCGTCCACACCGCCTGTCTACCGTCCACACTGCCTGTCCGCCACCCACACCGCCTGTCCACCGTCCACACCACCTGTCCACCATCCGCACTGCAGTGTCCACCTGCTGGCAGCCCCCAGTGCCTCTGGACTCTTTGGGCCAGGACAAACTAAATATTGTCCTCAGACCTCATTCTGGGTTTGAAATGCAGGGTTCCCCATGTGCGTAATCAGAAACTGCACACAGCTAAGCTCATACAAATAAACTCTAACATATCACGACATCTGAAGTGGTCACCGGCCACTCTGTGAACCTGAAAAGGCCTGCGGACGCTCTCCGACCCACAGCAGAGTGTCGGCCTTCTCCCATTCTTCAAGGAGCCTCTGCAGGCGGCGGCCCTGGCATTTTCAGGGCGCTGGGCGTTCTTCCATTTACGTGTGTAAGTTTTCATTCTTCCTGGTTTTTTGAACCCACTCAAGAATGATGGGAAAATTTGCCCTTTATGATCATAATTTCTATAAAAGTTCCAATCTACTTAATTTTGCAGCCACAAGACTAAGAAGTGCATGGAACAATGGTGGCCACTCGGTTCAGGAGACAGGTCCCCGGAGGAGACGCAGGCAGGCGAGCGTGGCCTCCGTGGGGCTCCGTGCTGTCGGATGTCTGGGAGGTGGTGGGCCCCTAACCCGTCTTCGCCACCCAAGCCCAGCTCCCTCCCCAGCCCCACCCCAACCAACTCCCCAGTGATGACCCCATGACGACCCCACGGCAGGTCTGAGAGGGGAGAGTTAGGGCCTCACGTCTGAGGCTGGGCAGAGGTTGCCCCGCCCATTCCCCTGCCGTGTGGGCAGAGGTTGCCCCGCCCATTCCCCTGCCGTGTGGGCAGAGGTTGCCCCGCCCATTCCCCCCGCCGTGTGGGCAGAGGTTGCCCCGCCCATTCCCCCCGCCGTGTGGGCAGAGGCAGCAGGTGGGACCGGCGAGGGGGTGGCCAGGCCTGCCCCTGCCCGTTCCCAGCACCGACCACAGAAGCCCCACCTGGGAGGGCCGATCTCTTCTGGCCACTACAGGGCCGACGTGGTGAGATTTCCCAAGGGTGGGAAGGGCAGAGGTGCCCTTGGCTCACCTGATACACAGGTGAACCGCCCCCCCACCGAGTTTTCCTCACAGAAACAGGGTCCCAGCAAAGACAGTCCAGGGAGGGGAGCCATGTGTCTATCTTTAGATCTCTTTGTTCCAACAAAACGAGACGACTGAAGCAAACTTCCTTCCTCTTACAAGCTGACTCAAAAGCTTGCTTTATTTGATGGCAATTTCATCCTGAAAACTGGGAGTGGGGGATGGGGGGTGGGGGGTGGGGGGTGGGAGGGCAGCCAAGACATCTGAGCAGCATCCCGGGCACCCTTTCCAGCCCAGGTGACCTCGCAAGCAGCAGAGAGAACACAGGAGACGGGGATGGGAGCCAGGTGGGGCCCCGGAAATCCTCTCACGGTGGGGGTGGGGGTGGGGTACACCGTCACAGGTGGAGCTGGGTGGGGCCCTGGAAACCCTCTCACAGAGGGGGTAGGGGTGGGCTGTCACAGGTGGCGGCAGCAAGGCAGCTCCTGGCAGCAGGAAGAGGCCCAGGTGAGGGAGGAAAACCCATCTCTGGTGCTCACTGGTGGCCGTGGGGCCCAGACCATCTTTTCCAATTGTCTCCTTTTATTTATTCTGGCAACAAGCCCATTCCCAAAGGCTTCTGCATCCTGGCCATCGGACGGGACAGTCGCGCCTTTTCAAAGTCCAAGGCTGAGCGTCAGATGGGATTACGTCACCAGTTCGTCTGGCCAGAGGCCTTTCCCAAGCCCATCCATGAGGATCTCCAAAGCCAGGAAGGGCAGGGCTGCAAAGCAGGGCAGTAAGAAAGGCAGGTCGGCCGGGCGCGGTGGCTCAAGCCTGTAATCCCTGCACTTTGGGAGGCCGAGACGGGCGGATCACGAGGTCAGGAGATCGAGACCATCCTGGCTAACACCGTGAAACCCCGTCTCTACTAAAAATACAAAAACTAGCCGGGCGAGGTGGCGGGCGCCTGTAGTCCCAGCTACTCGGGAGGCTGAGGCAGGAGAATGGCGTAAACCCGGGAGGCGGAGCTTGCAGTGAGCCGAGATCTGGACACTGCACTCCAGACCGGGCGACAGAGCGAGACTCCGCCTCAAAAAAAAAAAAAAAAAAAAAAAATAAGAAAGGCAGGCCGCAAAATCTGAACAAAATCTGAATTCAGTGAGGAGAATGCCTGAACCACAGGCTTCAGACAAGGACACCCCAGGAGGCCAGCGTCCCCGTCCCCTCCAGACAAGCTCCTGACACCACGTGGGTCAGGGAGGAGAACCAGGACACCCCGGGGCCAGCGCCCCATCCCTGCCATTGGGACAAAAGGGGCGTCCACACCTCTGTTTGTGACGTGGGTTAAAGGGTCTGTTTGATTTTGCATTCCCGATGCTCAAGGTTTATCCTGACGTGGTTGGCAGAATTCTCACATATTAAATCTCAAATATTTCTAATGAGCCATTTGCTAGTGGGTTAGGTATAAATATTTCATGTCACATACACAGTGACTTAAATCCCATGGCTCACTAAATAATCTTTCTCTGATCTCAGAAAGCTTCACCTTTACATCTTTTAAAATAAAAGGTCCGGCCAGAAAAGATGGTCAACAGAAGTGGTGATCGGGAAACCCCGCCCCGACCACGGGGGTGTCATCTCAGACCCGCAAAACCAACCGACAAGGGCCAGGAGCCGGCGGACGCCCCCGCGGGGTGCAGGAGTCAGCGCACAGCCACCCTGCAGAACCCTCCAGACGCCCTTTGGAGCGAGACGGTTTACACCTCGGGTAGGGAGGACACACACGTCCCGCACTTTGTCAATCTCCTCTGGGGTCGTCTCCAGAGCCGCCCTCTCCACGCTACCTCGCCCAGGCTTGCAAAGCCCTGGGTTCTCTGATGCAGGCGGACGCGAGAATCCCCTGGAGCGTGTCCTCAGCACACGTGGGTGTGTTGTTTGGGACCAAGCTCCTGCCTAGGCCCCAACAGACCAGACTGAAAATCAAAATGAAGTCCCCACGCTCACCAGGGTTGTTATCGGACCTTGGAGGAAACAGGAGACAGAGAGGCCAGTCTTCCAACCAGGCCAGGCTCTGTCTTCCTTGGCATAGTCACGGAGGTCCCTCTTTTTGTTGTTCTTGTTCTCAACTTGCTTAATATGTAAAAGGGCAATCAAAACGGTGGTCAGAATTTCCATTTTTGATACATTCTTAGAATGCGGCCCATCCAGAAAGCATCACTTCAAACAGATGAAGAACTACCCAACTTTTTCTGTCTCGAAGACTGTTTGCTTAGATTTTAAAAAGACCTAATTCCATGAGTTACGGCAGTGAATTTAACCATTTTAAATTAAATATAAAAACGTGGAGGTTCTGAGCTGCCCGCAGAGGTGGGACTCCTACGAGGGTGACTGCTGAAATCCAGGGGCTGAGACACGGCCACTCACAGCATTACCGTTCCCCTGTAACAAAGGGTTAAGACTTTACCATAACTTAATTATACATTCATTACGGTGCTTTAAAAGAGTCAAGCCTAAATAAATTCTTCACACTGTCAAAAAGATATACATAGTTGGCTGGGCACAGTGGCTCACACCTGTAATCTCAACACTTTGGGAGGCCAAGGTGGGCAAATCACTGAGGTCAGGAGTTCGAGACCAGCCTGGTCAACATGGCGAAACCCCCTCCCTACTAAAGATACAAAAATTAGCTGGGCATGGTGGCAGGTGCCTGTAGTCCCAGGTACTCAGGGGGCTGAGGCTGGAGAATCACTTGAACCTGGTAGGCAGATGTTGCTGTGAGCCGAGATTGTGCCACTGCACTCCAGCCTGGGCAACAGAGTGAGATTCCATCTCAAAAAAAAAAAAAAAAGAAAAAAAGAAAAGAAAAGAAAAAAAGATAAACATACTAAAAACCCATTTAAGCACAAACTTAGTCACGTGACAGCTCTTGGCCTAGGCCACACGCATGTGCAGAGATCTTCTGTTTCTTCAAGCTTGATGTAAGTCCGGCAATCACCTAATGTGAAACTAATCCTTACAACACAGAGCCGCCTAAAGTGACCAGTCGGTCAATTCTCCCGCTGACTCCCCAAGCTTACAAAGGACAGTGACTGAGGCCACAGAACCGCGTTTGCTCAGTTTCCACTTTCTTCAGCCCTGTCCACACAGCCGGCTGTGTTTCACTGGAGCTCTTATTCTAGTTCATGGAATGAAGTGCTGCCCACTCTAGAACTGCCAGCACAGCCCAGTGAGATCTTTAAATCACACGGATTGCAATTTGATCTTCTGGCAGGTATTTCCTATCTCTCTGCCCCACGGTGGCCACGGCCCACTCAAGTGATTTCAGAACCACGATGCAGAGGTCTCGAGGTGAGGCTCCCAGGTGATGCCGATGTGGGGGTTGTTCTCAAGGTCACATTGTCTGAGCCAGGGGCTCCAGGAGGGTCTGTCATCAAGGAGGGCACTTGCCTGCTCACCAGCATTTTTATGAACGTTTCCTGGTATCAAAAAAATGGCCCAAGTGCAGTTTCAGCCAGGTGGGCCTCGGCGTCCACCCCACACCTGGCAGGCTCTGCACGGGGCCTGGATCTGTGTGCATTCATGATCTGCCTGCATTCGTGCCCAGCTGCATTCATGCTCTGGCTGCATTCGTGCCCAGGCTGCATTCGTGCCCTGGCTACATTCGTGCCCTGGCTGCATTCGTGCCCTGGCTGGGGGTAGTCACACCATCCATGCAATGGCTTCTGAGCTAGAACAACTTAAAAAATCATGGGGCAGAGGGACCAGAGACCAAAGTGACTGAGAGCCACTGTCTGAGTGACACAGGAGGCCGGGTTTCAGGATGAGGGACGCAGATCCTTCCAGAGTTCAGAGACCCTGGCCCTGCCACCTTCTCCCCTGAGGGCCGGGCTGGCTGCCAGCTCTGCCACCTGTGGTCACAGCCCCACCTGCTGCACAGTACCCATGGCTCCACTGCCTCCCCACACCCCGCCTCCCGGGCCACATGCTCAGGGCGTTCTCAGGTGACTGCTGAGTGGGCAGGGCTGGTGGCACCCACAGGGAGCATTTCCACAGGGCCCAGACCCAAGGGTCTTGAACACCTTAGGGTCTCCCACCATCCCCCACTGAGATGCATACATCTCTCCCTTTCTCTCCTGGAGGCCGTCCAGGGTGCACCTGCTCTCCCAGCCACTGTCTTCCAGCACCTGTCCTGTTCGGAGGCAGCTGAGCTCTCACACAGACCCCCTGTCCGCAGAAGGGGTTGCACCAGCAGCTGCACCTGGAACGACTGGGTTCCAGGGAGCAAGGGCATGCCCGGGAGACCCCCTCAGGATTCAGATGAGGACCACCCTGTGCTCTTGGGGGGAGGATCAGGCCAGAAAGACAGGTTTTCTACTCACTCCTGGCACCAGTGATGGAGTGAGTCCTCGCAAGGACCTAGGGAGCAGGAAGCCTCATCATCCTCGTTTGAAAGACGGGGAATTCAAGGTCAGGCTCAGCTGTGAGCAGCCCAGGCCTGCAGGGCGGGCAGTGCCAGGACCGAGCCCATGCCGTGTGCTCCAGCGCCTGGGACCTTCACTGCCACGGGCTCAACTGTGAGGCTATGGAGAGGCTCTCACGAGGCCTGGGAGGGTGCCAACATGCGTGTTTCCAGGCTGATGGGTGGGTGAGACCCCAGCAGCTGGGACAGGGCACGCCTGTGGGCAAGAAGGTGGGGACATGGCAGGGCACGGCCTCCCATTACACAGGAGCTACCCAGAGTCATGGGACATGTTGGAGCCATCAGGGAGCTTCGAGCCCAGTGATTTTCGCTAAGCAGCCCCATTCACTCAGCTCTGTTCACTGTGCAGGGTGTTGTGAATGGAGCCACGGGCTGGCTCCTCACTTGCTGAGCTTCTGGCTTCTGGCTATTTTTTCCAGCTATATTGAGAAAAATAATTGTATATATTTAAGGTGCACACGTGCTCTTTTGATACAGTTCACATTGTGAAACCACAGCCACCACCAAACTCACTGGTAACTGTCACCTCCCACAGCTACCATTTCCTTTTGCAGTTAAAATACTCAACATCCACTCCCAGCAAACCTCAGGTACAAATACAGTGTTAACCACAGTCACCACAAACAGACCATAGCCACCTTGAACAGATCACAGCCACCATGAACTGACCATGGCCACCATAAACCAATCACAGTCACTGTGAACAGCCCACAGCCACCACGGACTAACCATGG
Organism: Rhinopithecus roxellana; assembly: GCF_007565055.1. Lineage (NCBI taxonomy): Eukaryota > Metazoa > Chordata > Mammalia > Primates > Cercopithecidae > Rhinopithecus > Rhinopithecus roxellana. Next base: position 5,746,903 of record NC_044566.1, on the reverse strand, counting down.
CCACCACGAACCAACCATGGCCACTACAAACAGGCCACAGCTACCACAAACTGACCATGGACACCACAAACCAACCACACCCACCACGAACCAACCACAGCCACCATGAATAGCCCATGGCCACCACAAACAGACCACCATGGCCACCATGAACAGATCACAGCCATCATAAACCAACCACAGCCACCATGAACAGCCCACGGCCACCATGAACCAACCACAGGCACCACAAACAGACCACGGCACCCTGAACAGATCACAGCCACCACAAACTGACCACAGCCACCACAAACCAACCACAGCCACCATGAACAGCCCACGGCCACCATGAACCAACCACAGGCACCACAAACAGACCACGGCACCCTGAACAGATCACAGCCACCACAAACTGACCACAGCCACCACAAACCAACCACAGCCACCATGAACAGCCCACAGCCACCATGGACTAACCACAGCCACCATGAACCAACCACGACCACCACAGACCACGGCCACTATGAACAGCCCATGGCCACCACAAACAGACCACCATGACCACCATGAACAGATCACAGTCATTATAAACCAACCATAGCCACCATGAACAGCCCACGGCGACCATGAACCAACCACAGCCACCACATACAGACCATGGCCACCATAAACAGACCAGTCAGTCACCATGAACAGCCCATGGCCCACCATGAACAGACCCCCAGACTTCATTCATTCGGCACAACAGGAACTCTGTGTCCTCTGGCCAGCATCTCCCCAGGCTTCCCCACCCCAGCCCCCAGTGGCCACCGTGCTTGTTGGCATCTCTGACACCCCATATGCGTGGGGCCGTGGCTTTGCCTCTCTGTGCCTGCAGTGATTTTACTCAGCAGGCCGAGGACACCTGCGTTCTGGAGGGTCATACCAGAGCCAAACCTCCCCACTCACTGGGCCGGGGGGAGGTGTGACCTGCACCAGCCATGAGGGAAGGGCCACAGCCTGGTCTGCCTGGAACACATGTTAAAAATGCATAAAGGAGAACAAAAACGGTCGTCATAATGAATTCTTTCCTTTAAAATTAAAACAACAGTCCTGACTGTACCACGGTGACCTCTCTGTGGAGTCCAAGTGTCTCAGGCCTTCTGCGCCTCCCCCAACTGGCCCCTTCTGGGCCCGAGGACAGACCCTCCGAGGCCAGCAGGGCTTGCCCCGCCCTGCATTTTACCTTCTGAGAAAAGTCACCCACATATGGCAAGTTCCTTAAAGGTCCCTAGGCCTCTGCAGGAGCGAGGAGGGGCACAGTGAGGAACGCAGGCCAGGCTGACCCCGGCTGACCCTGGCACCGACAATGCTTCTCCCTCAATGCACCCTAAGAGGATGTGAGACACTAAAACAGAGCCTGGGGCAGGTCCCCGGGCTGATCAAGGAACCGTCAGGACTCAGAAGGATGATTTCTCCTCTTGTCCACGGTGGTCCTGGCTTTGCCTGGTCCTTCAGGAGGGAACTGCAGGATGGGATGGCCGGGGCATCAGGGGTGCAGACCCGGGGGGCACCCAGGGGACACAACCTCCCTTAAAGCAACCACCTGTCCCCGCTCACCCCGGAGCCTTCCACGGTGCCCCAGAGCCAACCCCATAACCCCGGCGGCCACCTGCACCTACTCATGCCCTCACCCAGGCTGGAGTACAGTTGTGCAATCATATCTTATTGCAGCCTTGACCTCCTGAGCTCAAATGGTTCTCCCCTCTCAGCCTCCCAAGTGGCTGGGACTACAGGAACACACCACCACACCCAGCTTATTAATTTTTTTTTTCTCAGATATGAGGTCTTTCTATGTTGCCCAGGCTGGTCTCAAACTCCTGGGCTCAAGCGATCTCCTAGCCTCAGCCTCCCAAAGTGCCAGGATTACAGGCGTGAACTGCTGTGCCCAGCCAGTTCTTTATTTTAAAATTGGAAACTTTAGATGTTTATTCATTGCCATTGGTAGCTAAGGTCTGATTCAATAAAATTCACAAAGATGCTTATTTTATGAATTATTCATCAACAGTTAGCATAAGTACCCACTGGAAAATATAATTAGGACAAATCTCTTGAAAACGAGTACTCCACTCTTAGAAAAGCATCAACAAAACCCAGGCTGTTTCCTCCCCACGTGGCCCCTTCTCCAAGGACCTTGCCCCAAAGCTCCAGTTGTCAGGACAGGGCCAGTGTGGACCAGCAGCCCCTGAGCCCCAACCAGACCAAATGTACCCAAACCTAAGACCACAGAGGCTGCCCAGCCAGGTCCACAGGCTCGGCCAGGGGCCTCCCAAGTCCCATTTGCCTAGAGAGGGCAGCTTGTCACGCCTGGCACCACAGGTGGCCCCACTGTGGGGACAGCAGTGGCCGGGTGTCTCCTCCAAGGAGGAGCTACAGCCTCTCCACCAGCCAGACGTGGGTGCTGCCGTCATTTGTCCACATAGCCTGTCTATGAGAAACCTCGAACAAAGGAGCCAGTGGAAAGGTGATCCAGCCTTCCGGGACCAGCACAGATGGTCCCTCACAGGCCAAGGGCAGAGGCGGCCCCAGTGCTCACCAGGGACCCCAGGGCCATGGCCTTAAACCATCCATCCGGCAAGGCCTGTGCACACCTTCCCTGCCAAGGAGCAGGGCTCCTCCCGTCTTGGAGGCACCTGTCCCAACATCCATCCCCGGCATCCCCCAGCCCCAGGCTCCTGCCCCAGCAGCCTCCGAGGACAGGGCTGGGTCCAGAACGTCCACCCCAGCCCCATGTCCCCACACAATCGCCCCACACCTTCCGGGGAGGCGAGGACCCACCTGTGCCCCACGCACCTGCGCCGGCCTTCAGCAGTAGCCACAGCGCCCAGAGGTCCCGGCACAGCAGTGACAGCCGGCTCACTGTCATGCTGCCCAATGCGAGTCAAGAGCCCCCGACCCGGCTCCTGGAACGCCCTTCCCGGGCACACAAAGGATGGCGCAGCACCAGCACCATCTTGGCTGCGGAGCAGGGACGCCACACCTTCCTGCGCTTGCTGCGCAGACCTGGCCTCTGCAGGGCAGCCAGCCGGCTGCTCCTCCCAGGGCCTCCGATTTGATGTCCCTGATTAAGGAGCAGCATCAGCTCACTTATCCCGCTGCAGGCAGCTTAACTGTTGCAGTCCTGGCGACAGCTGAGCCCCAGCCCGGGAGGCTTCAGGTTCCTGGTGTTGCTTGTCTAGACCCTCCCTGCAGGGGCCCCATGCTCTGCCAAAGTCCCATCCACTGAGTGGATGGGCTGGCAGGGGCCATGCTTAGCAGAGATCCGTCCCCTGAGGCAGCCCCAAGGCTATGGGGACTTGGGCCGAGGTCCCCAACCCCTGAGCCAGCCCCAGAGCTGCAGGGACCTGGGCTGGCAGGAATGAGCTGTCCAGAGAGTATGCTGACCCAGGGAGCCGAGCCTTCTGCCCCTGGCAACACATGCCCATGGGGAGTTGAGCCTTCGAGCGCCCGGGAGGCAGCTGTGTCTCCTGTTCTCATCTGTCCGTGGTCACTGAGTTCCTTTTAAAGCTGTGTGAGCAGGGGCTGTTCTCAGAATACCCCTGCACCGAGAACACAGAAGGCAGGCTCCTGGCTGCCTCTCTACTTTTCCAGGGCCCGGAGGGGGATACTTAAATACGACACTTGAAAACTGGCAGTCCCCGGGGGGGCTCCCAATCGCTGCCCTGGGTGGGAGTCCCACAGAGAACTCGTTCAAACTCAGGTTCTGTCCCCGACGAGCTCCCAGGTGACCTGAGACCACTCGTCCAAGCCCAGAGTTTGAGCAGAAAAACCCAAGAAGCTAAGGGGACCGATGCACATCTTCTGAGAATGTACCCAGTCCTGGAGTCAGCCCGAGCCAAGAAGGACTGGGAGGGACACTGGATTTTGGTGGGACCCCGGCCTGCCATGTCCCTGCTGGCCCTGGCCTCTCCTGGCGCCTCTCTCCGCAGAGCTTCACACCTGCCCTGACTCCTGCCCTGCATGTGACCAGCACAGCACAGCCGGCCCTCCAGGCTTCAGCTTCTCCTGCTGGGAACACTGGCTCTGGGGTTGGCTGACCCCGAATGCCAGACACCTGGCTCCTGCCTCTGGAAACTCGGCTCCCTCACGTCCAAACGCTTGCTGGAGGGGAAAGTGTGGCTTCACCAGGCCCTGCCTCTGGGAACGTCAGCCATGGACGCTTTTCTTGTGGGCATGATCGCACTGACAAGCACCAAAGCTAAGTCTAGAACCTCACCCTTCCTGCTGCGCACCCTGCGCACACCTAGAGGAGGGACGCTTAAGAGGGGCCACTGCTTTCTCCACACCTGGGTTCTCTTGAGAGTCAGCCTCATCCCTGGGGCAGGAACGTCACTTCTGTAAGCCCCTCTGCAGCACTCACGCCCGCCGAGGGGCTGTGACATCCACCCATAATTATTTCTGTCTTCCCAGCCCAGCTGTCCTTCCCTGTAAGCTTGGACCTGGGGCTGGCTGGTGCCCATGGTGTGAGCTGCCCCCGAGCCACAGCGAGTGTGGGCTCTGCACATTGACCCAGACCTCCCGTGTCTGGGATCTCTTGTGTTCCTACCTTCTGCCGTCAGAATGCATCCCAGATAAGCTCTCCCCGGAACATGAGCCCCGGGGGAGGCCACCGCATCATGGCCCCTCACGCTGTCACCATGGCACCAGCTGATGCACCTGCCACCCGCACCTCAGGCCTGCCTCCGCTCTGGGGCCTGCCGGCGTCTTCACTCCTGGCCAACTTGCCACCCATGCCTCAGCCCTGCGTCCGCTCTAGGGCCAGGTGGCATTCATTCGCAGTCCACTCACCACCCGCACCTCAGCCCTGCCTCCACTCTGGGGCCAGGTGGCATTCATTCCCAGTCCACTCACCACCCGCACCTCAGCCCTGCCTCCACTCTGGGGCCAGGTGGCATTCATTCGCAGTCCACTCACCACCCGCACCTCAGCCCTGCCTCCACTCTGGGGCCAGGTGGCATTCATTCGCAGTCCACTCACCACCCGCACCTCAGCCCTGCCTCCACTCTGGGGCCAGGTGGCATTCATTCGCAGTCCACTCACCACCCGCACCTCAGCCCTGCCTCCGCTCTGGGGCACACTGGCATCTTCATTCCCAGCCGACTCTAATGTCCGAAGCATGTTTTGCAGGAACAACTCCTACATCATCAGCCGGCAGGGGCATAGGAGCAGATCACGGTGCCACACATGGGTCCTCTTACAGCTGAGCACAGTCCAACGCATCCTCACCTCCAGCTTCCAACCCCCAACAGCAAAGCACACCCAGAGGCATCAGCCTTGGGACACACGTACCAAACAACCCCTCTCCCACAATGTGCTCAAGGCCTGCAGAGACCCCCGAGGCCCAGGGCCCACCTCCTCCCTCGGTGGTCCCAGCACTGGAGGACACGGAGGGCTGGGATGTCTCAGGCAGCCGCACAGTGGCCAATGCAGATGAAGTGAGCAAAGATCAGCCGAAAAAGAGGACTGTGTTCTGAACAGGAGGCTCTCACAGACAGGCCTCAGTTTTTAAACAGAGGGACAGTGAACGGTGCCAGAGGCTGTCCTCTAAGGAGAGGGCGCCGTGTGGGGAAGGAGGGGCCCCGGTACGGATGCAAGGACCTTGAGAAATCAGCTGCTCCCCTCTTCTGTGCGTCTCCCCCGGCCCCCGATGTCTTGTCACGCTGAAGTTTCTGGTGGGCAAAGGCCACGCGCCTTCAGGGTACACGGTGGAGTCTCACAGATTTGCTCAACAAGCAAGGGGGCCACGCCACAGTCACCACAGGGCAGACCCAGGCGGTCTGGCCCCAAGCCAGGGAGGACCTGGCCATCTTTAGGAGGGACTGGCTCATCATGGCCCTGTTCCAGGGAGGGCTGGCCCTGCTGTGTGTCTGTGGGGGTGCCGCGGATGATCACAGTAACACTCATCAGAGGCCGGAACACGTGGCCCAAACCACATATGGGAAACCATCCCGGGCTCATCGCTGTGGCTGCGGCTGCTCACCCACCGTTTCTCACCCAGTCCAGGAGACTAAGGGCTCCCCACCCACAGCTCTTGACCCTTCCAGCTCCCTGCTGACCAAGTCAAGGCCAAAGGCATCCCTGCAACTTCTCTGGCGGGGGCTGGAGATGGGAAACAGCTTTCCTCCAAGAGCCGTGGGAGCTCGCATGGCCTCAGGCTGGTTTCTGTCCAGTTTCCAAATCACAAAAGCGGCTCCAGGCACCTGGACCTTCAGCCAGAGACAGTGCACATGAAACCACACCCATAGCAGAGGCCTCCATCCGGCATAAGACAGAATCGACCCCACACCCGGGATCGGCAGCGCAGTAGAGAAGCCAAGTTCAGGCCGAGTCGATGCCAGACACGTGGCTGTTACCCAGGAATGCACATTTCTGACACACAGCCATCCTGTCCCCCAGGAACGTACACTTCGGACACAGAGTCATCCTGTCCCCCAGGAACGCACACTTCGGACACACAGCCATCCCGTCCCCCAGGAACGCACGTTTCTTGTGACTTCTTGCAGGCTTCCCTTTGGTGTGATTTCCGATCCATCCTGCAAGCCCAGTCAGCTCCATGAATAACGTAATCAATCACCTGGCCTCCTTGGTGAGGCCTCCAGGACCCTCCGGAACCCTCCAGAAATGTCCCCAGCCCATTTCCCCAACAGCCCCGGCCAGGCCTATGGTTCGCAGCCTCCTCATGCTTGGCCTGGCTCTGAGCTCCCCCTTCCCCGACACGCCAGGGCCCTGGGTTTTTAGTTGTTGTCTTTTGTGTGCTGTTTTCCAACTTTTTTACACATTTAAGTTTTGCCTTCCCAAGAACAGCAGTGAGGAGACTTCATGCTTTATTTGGCCCTTACCTTTTATTTGTGTGTGTGTGCTTTACAAATGTAGCTAGAAATTACATGAATGACCGTGTCTAGGAGCTGTGCTGTGTGTGGGGGTTCGGAACACAGGATGGAAAGTGGCCCAAACACTGCAGTTTGAGCCCAGCAGGCGCCCAGTGGACCCTGGGGCCCTCACTGAAATGCAACACAAAGGCCCTGCACACATGGGCTCACGCAGGGCACAGAGCTGACACGCCAGCTTCAGGGAGCCGCTGCTGCGGGCAGGCCCAGCACCTCAGCCAAGAGCCCACTCCTGCCCTGGCCGGATCAGCTAAACAGGAAGGTGCTCCTTGCCTGGAAAGGAAACCAGACACGCCAGCCCCAGATCGGCAGATCTGAACAATGAGCTTCACCACTCTGGGTCCTGCACCTTGGGGACGCCCGGGGGGCCTGGGGCCCATGTCCAGCAGGAACTCGACCCATCGCTTCCCACCCCAGGAGCTGTGGGGGTGATGGCACCAGGTGTGACAGATGAGGGTGGAGTGGCTGACCTGGACAGGCGGTTGCTTTCTCCTCCTCCCGGATCGACAATGTCATCTTACAAACCTGGTCAGCCCTGTCTGGAGCCATGAGGCTATGGGGTGGGACCCGCTGCACAAAGCAAACAGCTAAACCTTAAGTCAAATAAAACACTCAGTAGCAGCACACGCAGAGGGTGCGGCTCACCAGGTGGCTGGGGCTGAAGGGACAGTGGACACGGGGGCAGGGGTCAGAGACGTCCACGCCCCCTACCCTGCTGTAAACGCACGGGTCCTGGCTACGGGTGACATGGACGTCTACACAGGTATCTGCAGGAGCTGCCCGTGTGACACTGCTCCGAGAGTCTGCCTGCCAGCTCCTCGGCCCCCACCCTGCGCAGGGGTGTCAGCAGCACCCCCATCACAAACCTGGAAGCGCAGACGGCACCTGCTGCCTGGGTTCAGTGCAGTCGAGAGAGGGCAGTGTGTTTTCCTGGGCCAGACCCACAGTGCTCTTGGTCTCAACACTCACCTGAGGCTCTCGATGGGAATTTGGGGCTCTGGGTCTGCCGCCGAGCTGGGAAGTTGCTCTCCCCAGACGGAGACATGAGGACGAGATGATCTCAGAGTCCCCTGGTTCATGGGAAGCAGCTGCTCAGTTGGGAGAGCCGTGCAGGCGAGGGAGGCCCAGGGCTGGCAATAGCACCTGCCCAGGCCCAGCTCCCGCAACTGCCTGGCCACACCTGAGACAGCGAGGGCAGGACCGGCCCAGCGGCTGCCAGGGCGCGTCCAGATCTGTGCAGGAGTTTCATGGGGGTGGCAACAGCAGAGAAAGCAGCTGAGGATCCCAGGCAGGGGCTCGGCTGTGCACAGGCACAGACGACACAACACAGCCCCCGTCCGGATGCTGTGGGCAGCACTGCCAACCATCAGGACTCAGGAGAGATGAGGGGTGGCACCAGGTCTCCACCCACAGGGCTCACCAGGAGCTTGGACGCCATTCTGGGCCATGAACCCATTTGAGCAGGACAGTCTCGGGACCATTGGGTGCATCCAAGAAGGGCATTCCCGGGTCTGTGGGGAACACCTGAGGAGCACGGATGCCGTGGAGAAAAGATGGAGATGCAGGGCCTCTGAAGAGCGCTGCACACTCTGGAACACCATTTCCCCAACAGACGTTCCACGTGGTGGGAAACATTCGCGATCTTCTGGGTGGAAAATCACAGCACAGGTCAAGCCTGGCCCATCCCAGCCCCGCTGCACACACAGCCCAGGGCAGGACGGCCCATCCTGGAGTGTCAGGGTCACCATGGCTGGCTGGATGCAGGGACCAGAAACATTTCAATTCTTTTGTCGAAAACTCTCTAAAGTCAACACCTTTTCTTTATTTTTTTCTAGGCAAGGCCTCGCTCTGTCACCCAGGCTGGAGTGGAATGGTGTGATCTCACTGCAGCCCTGACCTCCAGGGCTCAAGCGGTCCTCCCGCCTTACTTAGTTTCCTGGGATTACAGGTGCAAGCCGCCAAGCCTGGCCTACATTTTAAATGCCATTTACCTTTGTGATGTAGGATGTCCTTAGAAAATGACGCGGGCTGGGCCAGCCTTGGAGACTGCATGAGTCTGGTGGCTTACAGAAAGTGGGAGGTCTCTAAATGGGGCCCTGGAAGGGGAACTCGGGACTACGTGGGGAGAAAACGCCAGGCTTGGATCTGGTGAAGGTCAGTCTGGTATGGGGTGAGGGCAGGGCCGTACTGTGCTTCAGCTGAATATAAAAGCTGCACCCGGCATCACTCTCTGGTGGCCCCCAGGTGCTGCTTTGCGTGGGGATGTCGGTTCCTGTGGGTATGCCTAGGACTGAACTGGCTTCCAGGCCATGCCTGCCCACTCACCTGGTAAGTCAGATCCCACCCTTCCAATGCCACAGGGAGAGGAGAAAAGTCTGGAGGAGAGGGCAGGAACAGCTGAGGCCCCATCTGCTCTCCCACTCATCCCCCCGTTCCTATGGAAGAAGGGTTCAGTGAAAGGATGCCAGCCGCCCCCCCACCTCCACCCCCAGAAGCCACACTCGTCCCTGCATCCTGCACGGTCCCACGCGGGGCACAGCCCAGGGGTAACTCTTCAGGCCAGCAGGCCTTGGAGCTGCAACACTGCAGGCTCACCCTGCCACCGACCCCACCTCAGCCGCCAGCTCCCCTCTGCTCTCCTGAGGCAGCAGTGGCAGCCCCGAGACACTGGCACCCAGCAGCAGCTCACACAGTGGCAAGCACAGCAGTTGCAGTGCCAACACGTACTGAGCACCAACTGTATACTGGATGCTGCCTTAAGCTCTCACACAGCTTAGTGCTGACGGTATAATGGGTGCTGCCCTAAGCTCTCAAACGGACCCTCTTTCCTTCTCTTAATCATATGCTCAGCAAACAGGTGTGTTCAGGGGGCGGCCGGGCTCGAGAGCGAGCCCTGGTTTATGTCCCCATTCTGCTGGTTGACACGAGCTCCGTGCCCTCAGAGAGTCACTAGACACACTGAGCCTCCGTGAGCGAGTCTGTGAAACAAGCTGAGCCCGGGGCACAGGCACAGCGCCTTCACACAGCGGTGTGCCGCCAAACAGCTGCATCCTGGAGAGGAGAACACAGCAGGGGCAGACACACGTGAGCGCCAGGCAGGTCAGAGGGTGCGGCACCACGTGCAGAAAGGTGACAGGAGAGGAGGGGATGGAGGGAAGCGCCCCGGGGCCTGTCCAGGAGCAGAACCTGGGGAGGTCCCCGCAGCCCAGCACACACGGACGCTGCCATTGTTCCCCCTTTCTGGGCGGTAAAACCGAGCCACACACAGGTCGAGGGCTGCCTGGGCTCACAGGGGAAGCGCAGGCCTGGGTTTGAGCCCAGCCCGCTGGCTCCACAGCCCCCAACCTCGGTGGCCTTTCCGACTCACTCCCCCGACCAGCGCAGATGGGGCGGCTTGGGGGGCCCAGATGTCCTGCCCGCAGCGGCGACCCCAGGCAGGAGAGCGTGTCCCGGGAGGATGCCCCACCCTCGGGGCTTGATTTACTCCCCGGGATGAAAGACATCGCGCGGCCTCACCGCAGGCTTCCGGGCTCTGGGCACATTGGTCGCCGAGCCCAGCTGTTCAAGCAGCCACATCCCTGACCAGCGGGAAGAAACGAGAAAGCTCACCAAAGGGGAATCCAAATGTCTGAAAATATTTTCACCAATATTTTCTCCACGCTCACTCACTTTTACAAACTCAACTCAGCTATTCACGACAACTCCCCCACCAGCCCCTGCCCGAGACACCGGCCCACACAGTGACGTCAGCTTGGTGTCCCACACGCCCCGCCCCGCCGGCAGCCACGCCCCTGCCCGAGACATCGACACAGACGGTGACGTCAGCTTGGTGTCCCACGGGCCCCACCCCGCCGGCAGCCACGCCCCTGCTCGAGACATCGACACAGACGGTGACGTCAGCTTGGTGTCCCACGGGTCCCACCCCGCCGGCAGCCACGCCCCTGCCCGAGACATCGACACAGACGGTGACGTCAGCTTGGTGTCCCACGCGCCCCGCCCCGCCGGCCAGCATGAAGGTGCTTTTTTTAATCAGGAAAAAGACGAAGGCAGAGCGTCGACTGGGACCCTGTACTGGGTACTGCCCTCCCACCCCACCCCTCCTCTGCTTTCTTTAAAATGAAGGTGTGTTTGCTGCTGTTTTGATTGTGCGTTTTATTTGAAAGGAAATCGAGCTGTGGATCTCCTCCCTGCCTTTCTTCGCCTCCCGATCTAAGGGAGGGGAAAATCCTACCCAGGAGGCAAACATGTCTCTTAGCTGGAGGCAGATCTCCAAGGTATCTGTGGTGTCATCCTCACTCAGAACCCCAATCCCAGCTCACACAGCCACTTCTGGTTCTGAAATGGGCCGGGATCACCTAACCACTCCCTCTGAAGTCTGTCTTGACCGATGGCACCACCGTCCACCCCAAATTCCAAACCCGACATTGTGGGGCCATTGACGATGACTCCTCGCTTCTTCTCTCCAAGAAACATCCCTAAGCCCTGTCCCTCCTGCCCTGAAACCTCTCTCCAGGCACTCTCCCCCTCCCCTCCCACTGCCACTTCTGTGGTTCCGATCCTGGAGCCTCATCTGACATCTGAACGACTAGGATGGTCCTAAGCCACTTGTTTCCATGCAGTCCCTCCCGACTGCCACCTGCTCACTGATTTCCTTGCTGAAAGCGGAGTCTCATTTCACATCTCTGCTGAAAACCCTCCTGGCGGTCTCTGTGGTTAACGGTCAAATTCCTGAACCAGTGTTGACACCAGACCCTTCAGGTCAGCCCACACTGCCCCCCGAGCCTCTGCTCTGGGGCATCCTGGAATACCCGCCATGTCCATGTTGCATGCCCGGCGCTCCCCTGCCTCCATGTTCACAAGAAGACATCACGTGGCTTTACCAGGGCTGTGCCATCCCTGTCTCCATCACCAGATCCTCCCCCAGCCTCTGTCAGCACAGCCTCTCTGTGGCCTCCCCATGCCCCACGCCACCTCTCCCTCGGCGGCAGAGCGCGTCGTAACCTCTGGCTTAAAAGCCACCTTGCTGCAGAGGCGGGAGCTTCTCCTCACCCCGGCGGCCCATGGACTCATGCCTGATGCCTGCACACGTTTGTCAGAGACTGAGCCGGGATTGCCACTGTAAGTATCTTGGGGTTTGCACCAGAGTCTGACCTCAGTGTAGACACCCTTACGAGATGAACACACATCGCTGAGAAGTGTTTTCTTTTGTTCCCAGGTCAAATAAAATGGGAAAGTCAGTGCTTTTAAAGCCAGAACTGAGGTGAACTTTTCAGTGTTTCCAATGTTCTGTAGATGTACAGTATAGGAGGCCTAATGCAATACAAATGATTGGCTATGAAACACTAAGGGGAGAAGGGTAAGTTATGTAAGTGCCAAGTTCCACCTTTCCCTACCTAGAATATTCGGTATCCATTTCACAAAAACGAGACCGGGCTGAGAAGCTTCCACGTCATTATTCAGTGGGCCCAGCTCACTGCTTCAAACTCAACTCCCTACAGGCCACACATTTCCCTAATCCACTCCCAAGGAACAGACGTGCAGCCACTGAGGATGAGAAGTGGCCACCACAGACGCACAGCAGGAACGTCTGGAGCACCCTGGGCAGGCGGTGGCTCTCCCCCCGGGAGCACAGCTTCCCCGCCTACCGCCCGCACTGAGATGGGGAAGTAGGGCAAATTCCAACTGGGCCTCAAGACATCAGGAAGCACAGTCCAGGTTTAGGCAGATTTTTTTTTTTTTTTTTTTTTTTTTTTGAGACGGAGTCTCGCTCTATCACCCAGGCTGGAGTGCAGTGGCCGGATCTCAGCTCACTGCAAGCTCCGCCTCCCGGGTTTACGCCATTCTCCTGCCTCAGCCTCCCGAGTAGCTGGGACTACAGGCGCCCGCCACCTCGCCCGGCTAGTTTTTTGTATTTTTTAGTAGAGACGGGATTTCACGGTGTTAGCCAGGATGGTCTCCATCTCCTGACCTCATGATCCACCCGTCTCAGCCTCCCAAAGTGCTGGGATTACAGGCTTGAGCCACCGCGCCCGGCCTATAGGCAGATTCTTAAATACACATCCATTGGCTCCCACTAAACATGGCCAAGTATCTCCTACAGGCTGAGTATCCTGTATCCGAAATGCTTAAGGCCAGCGATGTTTCGGATTTGGGATTTTTTTCAGAGTTTGGACTATTTGCATATACATAATGAGACATTTGGTATGTGACCCGAGTCTAAACCTGAAATTGATTTATGTGTCACACACACCTCATACATGTAGCTTGAAGATAATTTTATACAACATTTTAATTTTGTGCATGAAATAAGTTTTGACTGTGACCTATTGTGGGGTCAGGTATGGATTATCCACCTGTGACGTCATGTCAGAGCTCAAAAGTTTCAGGTTTTGGAGTATTTTGGATTTTCCAATTGGGCCACTCGACCTGTAATAAAAAGGGAATACTTGCCTTGTTTAAATAAATATTTTAAATACAGTGAGATGACTAGGGAGGGTAAGACAGGTGCTTTTAACAAGAAATTGTTCTTGTGGGCTGAATACCACATAGGCCAAGCCCTGTGGAGTCGGCTGTGGTTGAGACCAGAACCAGCCAAATCCCGCCCTGCCAGACATGACTTCCGGTAACTTGGCCTGCAGGGAAGGGCTCCTGGCTCTGAGCAAATGGCCCCCTTTCCCGGCCAGGGAGCACAGTCTGCTGCAGGGCATGAAAATCGGGTCACAAACAGCAAACGCCAAATACTCTCAAAAAAAGCAAATTTCAGTGCATCCTGAGCTGCCATCTTGAGGGTCTTTTTTTATCGAACCATTTGCAAACTTCTGATAGATTTTTGAAATACTTAGCAACTTCTTTTTTTTTTTTTTTTTTTTTTTTTTTGAGACGGAGTCTTGCTCTGTCACCCAGGCTGGAGTGCAGTGGCCGGATCTCAGCTCACTGCAAGCTCCGCCTCCCGGGTTTACGCCATTCTCCTGCCTCAGCCTCCCGAGTAGCTGGGACTACAGACGCCAGCCACCTCGCCCGGCTAGCTTTTTGTATTTTTCAGTAGAGACGGAGTTTCACCGTGTTAGCCAGGATGGTCTCAAACTCCTGACCTCGTGATCCACCCGTCTCGGCCTCCCAAAGTGCTGGGATTACAGGCTTGAGCCACCGCGCCCGGCCTGAAATACTTAGCAACTTCTAATAAAATTTACAATGTTCTAAAGAAGTCACACTTTAAAAATCTGCTGTTATTTCCTTGTGGAATGAGTACTGTAACTGGAGAATGTGTCTGAAAGGTGTTCGTATCCTGAGAGACACCCCCCAAAACACAGTGAATTAGGTCCTGGGAGACACCCCCCCCAAAACATAGCAAATCAGGTCCTGTGAGATACCCCCCAAAACACAGCAAATCAGGTCCTGGGAGACACCCCTCAAAACACAGCGAATCAGCTCCTGGAAGATGCCCACCAAAACACAGTGAATCAGGTTCTGGGAGATGCCCCCAAAACACAGCAAATCAGGTCCTGGGAGATGACCCCCAAAACACAGCGAATCAGGTCCCACACAACGTGTACAAAGTTAACAGAAGCAGGTAGCAGGCGGCCGGATGTCGCAGACAGCCTCGGTGAGGGCAGTGTCATGGCCACGCTCAGGTTCAGTTGAGACTCTGCTTCCTGGAAGGAAAGCTCCCATCCCGTCCCCTCCTGCAGGCCCCACAGAGCAGCTGGACCCAGGTGCAGAGCCCCAGGTGCAGAGCCAGGTGGCGGAGGCCGAGCAAGCTTTCTTTGTTTTCGTCTCTGTGGCAACGATGTGCTAGCACAGACCTAGTTTACTGTCATATGGCTGCAGGGTGGCGGCTCAGGGGAGGAGGCGGGGGTTTTTGGGAACGCGTTCAGCCAGCTGCACTCTCCTAAAAGCTGATAAACACGCCAGTTCTCCTTACCCAGGTCATCCCTGCCCGTTGTTTAGAGAACAGGGGCTGATTCTTTGCTTTCCCTGCAGCATTGAGCCTGGCCTGGCACAGAGCAGATGCTGGGCACACACTTCCCAAGTAAGTGAAGAAGGGAGGGATGAAGAAAAGCACCCCTTGGGCCATTGTCATCTTCTGCTAATTCATTTGTTCTTAGCTCCACACAGAAAACAGTTTGGTTTTCTGAAAATTCGTGCCTGTACATAGAAGTCACGGAAAGTCCTCTGAACTCCTCTTGGCAATCGTGGAAAGCAAAGGTCTCCTTGCAAGAGCAGACCCTTCCACGTGATTCTGACGAAACTGTGTGAGGGTCTCTGCCAGCCACTGCTCCCTGCCTTGGCCACCGGGTGGTTTATTATGTCACACTTCTTAAGGCACCGTATTTGGGATAAGCACTTGCATTGGGTTTGCTTAGCACACTCTTTACTTTGTCCTTGAAAAAACACACTTCTCTGGGATGAAGACAAAGTGGTCTCCTGTCCCCGAACTTACCTGACACTGCAGGGTTTGGAACAAATATCCCACAGTGTGGCTGGACCTGGTGTAGCCGCCACATTCTGTAAGTTCCAGGGGTCTTTAAAACATAATAAAGTGACGAAGGGTAGGAACTTCGCGGTAGTTCCTGTGCTTTAAGGAAAGACAAGGTTCCCACAAATCTGAATGGTGTAACACAGGGATCTCCAAGCCCCGGGTCACAGACCGGTACCGGTCGGGCCGCACAGCAGGAGGTGAGTGGTGGGTGAGTGACTGGGGGTGAGCAGGAGGTGAGCGGCAGGTGAGTGAGGACTGCCTGAGCTCCACCTCCTGTCAGATCAGCAGCGGAGTTTGATTCTCCTAGGAGCGAACCCTACAGTGAACTGTGCATTCGAGGGATCTAGGCTGTGGGCTTCTTATGAGAACCTAATGCGTGATGACCTGAGGTAGAACAGTTTCACCCTGAAACCATCCCTGCCCCTGGTCCGTGGAAAAGTTATCTTCCATGAAACTGGCCCCTGGTGCCAGAAAGGTTGGGGACTGCTGGTTTAAGAGATTGGCAAATTAAAAAAGAAAACATCACTGAACTCGCATGGAGTCTAAGAGCTCAGGGAGGACTCGGGTGTGGCAGCTCCATCCCCTGCTCAGCACAGACACCTCCCTCCAGGCCACAGAGAGCTGCCGAGGATTAAAACACACCACACCTGCGCACACACAGGCACCAGCTCCGCAGGGAAAGGTTCATGTGCCCAGGCCCTGCTCCCCACACCAGGCAAGCGCTGGCTTCCCCACGACTTTGCTTTCCACTCTTTTAGAAATACATTCTTATCATGGCAGGGCTGGACCCCAAAGGTGCTTAACAATCTTTTCGGTTCATCATGTAGAATTAAAAAAACCAAAAAACAAAAAAGAAACACAGTAGACGACGACCACAGAGAGCATCGTGCATCCCGGGCAGAGGCAGCCACACCACCACACACGGTGGGTGCACATGCGCTGCCACAGACGCCGTTGCCTTCCCTTCGGATTGGTACAAACTCCTGGTCTCAGCCCCAAGATGAGTGGCGTGTGTACCTCCAGAAGGAGGCTTCCTCGCCCCGCAGCCCGACCCCATGACTTTCTTCTAAACACACTGTTTATTCAGAGCAGTATTCTGATGCCCAGCCCCGTTCCCCGTCTCTAAAGAACAAAAATATACAGCAGGATTCCAAGTAACTGTGACAATGGGTGTGTGTTGCTTGGGTGAGGCTGTCCCCTCATGGGCTGGGCGGGGTCCGTTCTGGTCATTTCTCTCACAGGCCTCCTGTGACGAGGGGGACGATCCCACCTCTGTCCGCCCACAGCCATGGTGCCCGTGGGTACGTCCCACACCCTTGCCGGACTTCGCACTTTCCAGACACACACTGGCCCCTTCCAGGCCCTGGACAGGGATGGGAGGCTGGATGGGGGTGAGGGAGCCCAACGGCCAACCCTCTCACCACCGCACAAAGACCAACAAGCCACAGCACAGAGGACTCCACCATGGAAGTGAAAACGTCACGTGCAGCGCAGGCCGAGACCTCACACCTGGCCCCCTCCTTAGTCTGCTAGACCGTTCTGGGCAGAGCAGCTAAAATCTCTGAACTCCAGGACTCAAATGTGAGGCTGCAGAAGGCCAGCTCTGCTTCCCCTGCTAGGCCACTCTGACGTGGTTTTAATTTGTCTGAGGAGGGGAGTCTGAGCAGTGAGTGAAAAGCAAGAGAGGAAAAAGACAAATGGGTGCTGGTACTAAACTTGTGTTGGGCAGATCAGGGGGCAGACAATGAGCCCTGGGCTGCGTCTACAAGGTCCCCGCCCCCCACTGGGGCTGCAAGTGCTCCAGGCCCACACCACCCTCTGCGTGGCTGCAGACAACAAAATTTTGGAAAAGCACTGGAAGGGGCAGGTGGAGGGAGATGCCTTCTGGGACCCCATCAACCTGAACCGGAACAAGCTGCAGTGGCCCTGCGGCCCTTGCTGTCTGCAGCCCTGCAGCCAGGTGAAGGGACGGCATCAGGGAAAGGCAGCTCCACTGACTGAGTTCACCGGGTGCCATCTGTGTGAAAGGACCCACCGAGATGGAAACGCGGCAGCCCAGGGTGGCTGTGGCCCTGTGACCTCGTGCTCCAGCTCTGGCGCTGGCTCCCAGTCCCACCTGAAGCCTCCCTGGAGCCTTGGGCAGGACGCTGGCTCGTTTTCTTGTCAAATGTAACTGCATATTGTCCAAGAGTGGCTCCTGCCACCCTTGGGGCATCCCCACAGTCCTGAGAGAACCCTAGATGGCCCTGGTAAAGTGCAGTGTACACTCCGCTGTCGGGGGAGCTCACCACGGTCTGTGAGGCGGGCAGGGGAGTGAGGGCGCAGCGCAGACCTGGCTGCAGCAGGACTGAGGCCCCGTGGCGGGGTTGGCACCCTCAGCCCAGTGTCCACCCACAGGCAGGCAGGCCCCGCCCAGCAGACCCTCCGATGGGACTTCCCTCCCTCAGGGGGTCCCCAGTGTCGCAGAGAGGTCTGCGTGGCTCCTGCGTTTCTGTCCTAACCAGTGGGCCCAGGAGACCGCGTGTCCTCAGAGACATGCCTGTGGTCTCCCGGGAGTGCTGCCACTGTCCTAAACGCCCCTGCGCGGTGGGTCCTCCGAGGGCAGTGGGACCGTGAGGAGGTGGGAGGTTTGAGGGAAGCCCAGATGTGAATGGGTGGTGGTGCTGCCGTCTACTAAGCTCCTGCTGCGTCCTCCTGCACCGTCCGCGAGATGCTCTGACAACCCTGTGATACTCAGCATTTCTCTCTGTGACCTTCCAACTCTCCTCATCTGCAGAACGGGTGAGTTCAGAAGAGAGTGGATGCAGTTTGATAAACAGCAGAGCTGCGACTCTGAGGACAAGGACTCAGCACTCTGGGCCCCGGGAAAGCGCCACACGGCATGCATCTGCGGCCCCATCCTCATGGAGGCTGTGTCTTCACAGCCAGGATCAGACCCCGACCGCAGGTCATGCCAGGCAGACACACAGATGGCATTCAGCCAGTGAAGGGGCGAACCCTCCCTCATTCCAGGGCATTTTCTGGATTTCAAGGTTGAATGAAGGAAATGCCTTCTGAGGCAGGAGACCTGCTCAGCCCCACGCGTGGCCCCGGGGGCTCACTGACCACGGGACGGGAAGAGTGGCCAGGACTCATAGCTCCCTGCACGGCTGACCGCGGGCAGCTCTGCATAAACTGGTCTTCAGTGTGCCAGGGCCAATCCTCAGGCACATCACCAGGTGTCGTGTCCCATGGTCAAGGGGATGGCAAAGCGTTTGGTCATGGCCTCGACTTTGTCCTGCACCTGCAGCCGCTGGACATCAGAGCTCTCAGGATGTGGGGCAGCCTGGTGCAGGCTGAGCCCCCAGCTGTTTGCACAGTGGTATGAGGCTTAGGCTTGCCAGACAAAGGGAGCTTATTTGGTTTTGGTAGCTGTGACATAAATTAGGGTCAAAGGATAACTTTAGGGTGAAAAGCTCATTTGCTCCTCGTCCCCACTCCCTGAGCTACTGCAAATTCCACAGGGGACACAGACTGCATGTGCCCTGTGGAGCATGGGGCATCCACAGAGGGCACCTCCACGCCGCCTCACCCAGAGGCCGTCTCGACTGCTCTGAGCACACCACCTGCGAGGGACTCACGGGGAACCAGGAGACTCACCCTCAGCCATGGACAGCAGCCAGGAGCACCACTCAGAATACAGGTAGTAGCTTTTCATTTCCGCCACGGAAATCCGGACAGGCTTTCCGTCCCCCATGGTGAGGATCAGACGCCAGGGAGGACGCGTGCTGCCCTGGGCTCCTACAACCCTCTCCTTGTAACAGGACCTTTCTATGCTGAACTTTGTTCCCTAAAATCTGCATAAGGGACCAGTTGGCTTTTGACTTTCATTTTACCCACTACCTGGGACGGAGTACGCCAGGTAATTACCCTCCTGGAGGCCGATTCCTGGTCCGCCCTGATGTTTACACGCAGGTCCAGGCAACACACTGCGCCCGCCCAAGAGGGACTTGCGGAAAAAGGCACAAACCTGAGCTATTCTCGCCTTGGGTCCAGGGGCCCCCGCTGGGGGCGTGGCCTCCCTTGCTTTAAACAGGCAGCCAGAAGATGAAACGCAGCAGGTTTCCCACTGTGCCTGGGGAGCAGCATATTCCTGGGGAGGTTGAGCCAGAGAGTCCTGTCGGAGGTGACTGCTAGCCAGTCTTCCTCCATCTGATCACGGCCCCAGACGCTGACACGACTGGCAATTTGAGGGATGGACAGAAGCAGAGGGGTCTCTGAAGGAGGATGAGCTGCACAGACACCGGCACCCACATCCCGATGCCCTCTCCCCTTCCAGCTTTACCTCGAGGGAGCTGAGTGGGATCGCCGAGGAATTGGTTCCTCCCAGAAGAACAGCTTTTCTTTGTGCATGATCTTAGATCCAAATGTTTTCCTTTTTGCACGCACTACCAGGAAGCTTAAAGGGGAGTTTAGCTGAGATCACTCACCCCGGGTGCCTCAAATGTATTTATCTGCTTCTTACGGTGAATGCTGATTCTGTTTAAAACTTCCTGTGCCAATCTCGAACACGTTTTATGAAAAGAATTTCTAGGCCAGGCGCGGTGGCTCACGCCTGTAGTCCCAGCACTTTGGGAGGCTGAAGTGGGTGGATCACATGAGGTCAGGAGTTCGAGATCAGCCTGGCCAACATGGCGAAACTCCATCTCTACTAAAAATACAAAAAAAAAGTTAGCCAGGTGTGGTGGCATACACCTGTAATTCCAGCTACTCGGGAGGCTGAGGCAGGAGAATCACTTGAACCCAGGAAGCAGGGTTGCAGTGAGCCAAGATCACGCCACTGCACTCCAGCCTGGGTGACAGAGCGAGACTCCATCTCCAAAAAAAAAAAAGGAGAATTTCTAAATTCTAAGTAAAACAATCTGTTTTTCTTGGCTTAATTGGAACTCAGCTCCAAATACCCCAGGGCAGAGCAGCACAGGTGGACCCCGGGAGATCTGGCGCCCGGCGAGGGTGCCGCTGTCTCTGCAGTGTGGTGGTATCTCCCCACCGGGCCGTGCAGGACAGAGGGGAGGCAGACAACCTCAGCACCGGCCCTGACCTCCACTCAGTAAAAGGACAACATCCACTCCTGGTTATCAGAAAATCGCCACCCGCAGCTACATTTTCTGCCAGCACTGTCTTCTCCAGGCAGCAGAGGCTGCTCCTCCATGTGGGGTAGAGGTCCGCCTGCCTCCTAACCCAAAGGGGCTTTGTTCAGTGCTCAACCCAAGGAAAACAGCTGCAGTGCAGGGAGAGGGCTGTCCACAGAGATGCAGAAGCCAGCCTGGATCAGTGCTAAACCCAAGGAAAACAGCTGCAGCGCAGGGAGAAGGCTGTCCACAGAGATGGAGAAGCCAGCCTGGGTCAGTGCTAAACCCAAGGAAAACAGCTGCAGCGCGGGGAGAGGGCTGTCCACAGAGATGAAGAAGCCAGCCTGACCCAGGCACACGAGTGGATGGGTGGAGGAGGAGGGAGCCAGGCAGAAGGGAAGGCCCAGGAGGCTGCAGACGCCATGTTTCCCCAGGGCCACAATATGTCACGAGCACTCAAGTGTCTGTCACCCGCCTCACATCCTGATTACCAAGGGCAGAGCCAGCGAGATAAGGCAGGCGACAGAGCTGTAAAGAGGCCACAGGCATCCAACGCTCCTCCCGGCTCCCTGTCTACGCCTAAGACTCTGCCTTGCCCAGCGCCACAGGCTGCGGAGATGGGAACCCGCAGCGTGGCGGCCCTCAGATGTCGGGCGCTGCATTTACAGAGCTTGACTCAAGCCCTGCTGGGCCCGTCGAGGTGCAGGGCAATGTCCGGAGAAGGCCGCCTGCCGGACAGAAGGGAGGAGGCTCATCCTGCAATTGTGAGGTCCGGCCTGGGTTTCCGCCATGCCACTGGGCACGCTCCCCAGCAGATGGGAAGCCAAAAGCATCTTAACTTTTTTATTCTCACGACACAGAATTAACTTCTAGGAGTTTCTGGTGAAAAATCCCATGGTGGATCTTACTGGAGCTTCCCGTCCCTACCCAGCTGCCATGAACCTGCAACCCTAGACCTGTGTGAGGGGCCCTGCTACCCCCTCACCTCCAACAAACCCTGAGGCACCTGTTGAGTGCTGCATCCCTGCCACAGCCTGTGGGCCACACCTGAACCTCACCTCCGGCCTTGCACTGAACCGGCCTGGCTGCCCCCATCACTTTCCACTCCCAAAGGCATCAGGAAGCGCTTTCCCCAACCTCCTCACCGGAACCAGCGCCTCCTTAGAGTCACCACCACGGACTCAGGGACAAGCTGCGCCCCAGCCCCAGCCCAGCTCCTGAGGGTTCTTCCACCCACACCCCCTCCACACCACGGCACCCCTCAAGCTTCCATCCTTGCCCTTGTTCTCTGCAATTTCCCTGATCATCCTGTCCTTTGTCACGGCTCCAACTGGGTGTCAATTCCAGCCCAGACGTCACTTCCAAACACAGACACGATCGCAGACATCACGCCAAGCCCCTTATGCAGCACAGGCTCAGCCACTGCTGGGACAGCTCACCCTGTCCTGAGGGTCCGCGGCATGGCCCCTGCCCAGCTCCCCCCCACCATGCCTCTCCCCTCCCACAGCACACGAGGGCAGGCCTCTCGGCACAGCTGTGACACCTGCCTCCTACCAGACACAATGAGGGCTCAGCAGCCTTCAGTAGCACACACCCTCCTCCGCAGGAGGCCCCCCAGACTCCCCATCTGCCGCACCTCCCACCTGATGGACAGAGGGGGCAGAGCCTTGGGGAGACGCCCCCGGCTGCCCACCACAGAGCCAGGGCTCACTCCATCCCTGGGTCCCCTGCAGCCATCACTCTGGTTTCCTGCAATCCGCAGGCTCCAGGCTCCACGGACGCGGCCACCCTTGGCCCAGCGTCCACTCCTCTCCACTGCATGGCCGACATCTTGGAAAAAGCCTCTGTCACCTGCCCTTCCTACCCCTCCACATCCTGTGCCTTTGGCCCCAGCCCAGAAATCCCCTTCACGAGGTGGGTACAGCCCCTATTACTAGAAGCACGTGGGGCTTCTCTGCCCTCCTTGGAGCCCACTAGGCCCCTAGACCTCTTTCCAAAGCTCCCGAGCTCTTGTCCCTTGGTACCCCTCGTCGGCCCCATGCTCTCTGCTGGGGCCCCCACTGCCTGACCCCTCAGACATGGTCTCCACCGCTGCACTCCGGGCCTGGTTCCCCACAACCTTCAGGTCCAATGCGAGTTGAGCATGTTCCCCCAGCCCCGGCAGGGGCCTGCCCAGTCCAGACCTGGAAACACAAAGGGGTGTCTGTGACTCCTCCACCTTCCAATCAGAGACACACATTCTGGGAAGAAAACCTGTGCGGTGCCAAGCTCCTGCCAAGGGAGACAGCCAGGGCTGGGAGGGGGCCGGACAAGGCTCAGTCCCCAGGCGCCCATGCCAGGCAGGTCACGCTGGCAGCCCAGGCGATGGAAGGCAGAGAGCACTGGGCTCTGAGCCGCACCTGCACCGCCCGGCCTGGAGGAGGGGGCCCCACACAGAGGCCGTGCATCCCCCTGCCTGTGCCTCGGGGTGTGGACCCTGCCGGGAGCTGGTGGTCACCCAGTCTCAGGCTCACAGGCCCAGGGACCCAGGGTCTGCCTCTCACTATACCCAGGTGATCTGTGCCATGGGGGCCGCTCCACTCAGATGCCATGGGACCAGGGCTCGGTGCACACTTCCTTACAGGATGGAGGTGCCTCACCGCCCTCACATTCCAGCCAAGGGCAGGACGTGGCTCAGTGAGTGTGAACGTCATGGACAATGTCTTCACAGGGGACCAGAGCACCACAGAACTCACAGCGGATGACACTCATCGCCTTGTCTCCCACTGCTGCCACCGCAGAGGGGCCCCTGTTGCTGAGAAAGCTACAGGGACAAGTTCACTGTGGCTCCTGCGTTCTCCTGCTCCCACAAGGAACAGGGTGGTACCCCGTGCAGTGTGGAGACATCTTGGGGGTTCCTATGTGCAGTGAGGAGATGTCTTAGGGGTTCTCAGGCACAGGAAGGGGACAACTCAGGGTCCCCAGTGCACAGGTGATGTCTCGGGGTCCCCGTCTCCAAGCCCCTGCTGTGCTCATGTCCAGGGTCTTACGACTTCAGCTTTCAAAGGGTGGTGCGGCGTGAATGGAGCGCCGGTCACCCTGGCGTGTGTGGGATTCATGCACGGCCCCTGGCTGCCTCCCTGGCACCGTGCTGGGGTGGATGTCAGTGGACTCGGAGGGAGGCTGGGATCTGTTATTTTGGCCCTGGGGTACTTGCACCCACACAGCACACACTTAGCCGACTGGCAGCAAGTGACACAGTCCTCAGTGTGACAGGCTCTGTCCATGCCCAAGGCAGGGGAAAGGGAAAGGCGGCAGCCTGAGAGGCTGTCCTGCGCGTGGTGCCCCTCCTGGCCAGCGCCGCTCGGTCCCAGGGCAGTCAGGCACCATCTGGATGTGTGCGCTGCCTCCCTTTCCTCTCCCTGACGCTCGCCTGCCAATGCCCGGCCACCGCCCGTCCATCCCTGAAAGAAACGCTCCCAAACCCCACGGGGAACCAGGTCAAAGCAGGGCAGGGGGCTGGCTCCAGCCAACTTCTGCCCCACGTTCCACAGCCCACCGTGGTTCCAGGTCGCCAGATGGAGGAAAGGGTGGGAGGGAGCGGAAATAGAAAAGTTCCTTTCTCCCTCAAGCCGGCAGAATGCCCTCGCTCCTCTGAAGTTAATAAAAGCACTGGTTGTGACTTGTGAGAGTTTAGGCTGTGCCATCGGGCTGTTCCTGCTGTTCCTGAATGGCTGAGAGGGGCCTGGGCAGCCTGAGCTTCTCTGTGTGTGGCACTTCGAGTCTGCATTGTTGGTCCACCTGGCCTGGGCCACGTCTGCAACAGCTCTGCGCCCTCATCCCCCCAAAACACACCTCTTGTGACGCAAAGGACACCCAGCTGCCCACAGACCATGCGCGTGTGCCCAGGGGAGCCTCATTAAACCCGCCACCGCCGCTTCCCTCACTTCGAGTCCGCTCATCTTTCCCATCGGAACAGAAATTCCTAAGCCCAGGTTCCAGAACTGCAGGACAGGGCCGACCCCAAGATGAACAAAG
Organism: Rhinopithecus roxellana; assembly: GCF_007565055.1. Taxonomy (NCBI): domain Eukaryota; kingdom Metazoa; phylum Chordata; class Mammalia; order Primates; family Cercopithecidae; genus Rhinopithecus; species Rhinopithecus roxellana. The sequence goes on along the minus strand of NC_044566.1, from coordinate 5,722,391 downwards.
AAAATTGGACCCACAGACCTGGAGCGGGACGCCTAGCAGTCATCTCCACCTTTTTAAAAAGTCTCCAAGCTGCACAGGTTTTTGCTGGTCAAGTGGGGAGAGAAATACCCTAGGGAGGTGCCTGCCCATTAAGAGGACACCTGCGGAGGGGACACCGCACCTGCCCCCATGCCTCGCGACCCCGTTGCATCTCACCTGGCCTCGAGCGCCCTGCAGTCCCCCGGCGCCTCCTGGGTAGCGACCACAGCCGCCGCAGGGTCCCCCGGGATGCTCCCTTCTCGGCCATCGAGCCGCCCTGTCACGAAGGCTGCTACAAAGCAGACACAGCTCTGGTTCTTCACGCAGGGACCACAGGCGACCCCTGATGCTGGAGCAGCAGCCTTCGGGTCTCTGTGGGGACAGCTAAAAGCCGGGTGGGTGCTGCATGGTCACGAGAGGCAGGTGCTCAGGACTCTGGTGACTCTGGGCTTCACCAAGTCACAAGAAAGAACCCAAGAGGGTTGAGCCACCTCCTCAGAGCATCTGGCCTCCCAGAGCCCTCAGCCGTCCTCGCCCCAGGCCTGGCCTCCTGGAGCCTGGCCTAAGCCACCACCGCCCTGCACGCCGGGAAGAGCAGGCAGAAATGCCGTGGTGCTAGAGACACCCGGCTGCCGCGCCTGCCCCGCCGTGTGCAAGCTCTGGGCCTTTCCTTCCTCGGACAGGGCGGGGGGACTGCGGGGCTGGACCTCCTTGCCTTATGGAGCCAAAAACACCTTCCAGGCCTCAGGAAGTCTCAAGTTCGAACAAACAGCTGCAAACCCGGAGGAAGGGAGGGGCGCGCTGCTGCTGTCCTGAAACAAAGTGGGAAGTTCCACGCCTGTGACCCCCGTCTACTTCCTCGAGGGAGGAAGTGATGAGGCTGCTTTGAGTGGCTGGAGATACTTTTCCCCAAGAGCTGTTGAGCTGGTCCCAAGCCAGCAGCTCCCACCCTCTGCCCCATGGCTGCTTCCGAGGGGGGAGAGGTGACAGCGTCCAGGGCTCCCCATGGCCCCCGAGCTGACGTGCCACCCTCAGGCTCTCAGAGTCACTAGGCACCATGCTGGGCACACCCAGGGCTCCAGGCCTCACAGCTGATGTGCAAGGCCATGCAAATGGCCTAATGCCATTTTAACTCTTATTAGTATATGCTTCAGGCCACAGGAAGAGAAGGTGGCAGGGCTGGAGCTCAGGCCTGCTTGTGAAAGCCACACAGTGTCCCAAGCACCACAGGTGCCCTTCTGTGAGCCGATGTGATTAGAGCGTGCATCTGGTTTGCAGCCAAAGAATGCATTTATTCAACATTGTTTACTGAGTGCACACCTGTCGCGCCACCCTGCACAGGCGCTCACAGAACGGCTGGAGGGTCCCCGCCGCCTGTGTCCCCCACAGAACGGCTGGAGAGTCCCCGCCGCCTGTGTCCCCCACAGAACGGCTGGAGGGTCCCCGCCTCCTGTGTCCCCCACAGAACGGCTGGAGGGTCCCCGCCTCCTGTGTCCCCCACTGGCATCCGGGACGTCAGAGGGAAAAACTGATTCCATGCCCGGAGAGGTGGCACCTTGGTGTCCCATTAGCCTCCACAAATACGGTGATTCTGTTCAAAGTGTTCTGTGCTGGGTTTGCTCCTCTGAGAGCTACAGGTGTTGAGAGCCAGCTTCTGCCAGGAAAGACAGAGCCCCACACACCATCCCCCTCCTGCCTTCCACATCCACCTGCCAGATGCAACAAGATGGTCCCAAGGCCGCCGCCCCTTGAAGCGGCCGGAAGCTTGTTCTCTGTGCTGCATCCCCCAAAACAGCTACAGAGGAAAATAGGGTGAGAGGCTCGATGTCTCAGCCACCCAGGAGCAGAGACCACGAACCCCACTTTGTTGGGGGCTTGTGTGCGAGCCCAGAACAGGTAAGCCCTAACCTGACTCACATGAAAATGGGGAAACGGATGGCACATTTTGCGTGGTGTTTCCAGAGCTCAGGCCTCTTTGGTTTTGTTTGTTTGTTTGTTTGTTTGGAGACAGAGTCTTGCTCTACCCCTCAGGCTGGAGTGCAGTGGCATGATCCCAGCTCACTGCAACCTCCACCTCCTGGGTTCAAGCAATTCTCATGCCTCAGCCTCCCAAGTAGCTGGGATTACAGATGCCTGCCACCATGCCCGACTAATTTTTGTACTTTTAGTAGAGACCGGGTTTCACCATGTTGGCCAGGCTGGTCTCTGACTCCTGACCTAAGGTGATCCTCCAAGGGCCTCTTTGAATAACCAGGAAATCAAGCCCTAGATGCTGGTTCCATCCACAAGGACAGACGCAGAACAGGCTTTGTATTCACGGAAGCACTGAGCAGTGAGCACAGGAGCCATCAGGGTCGCCTCTGGGGTCAGCACCAAACCTCTCTTTCTGCGTTTCCTTCCCTTGTGCGTGGTTAAGGTGCTGAGGAAAGTCACGGAAATTGGAATGGCAGAGCCACTTGCAGCTGAGCAGGTCGGATGTGCACACACGTTCATCATTCAACGTCCTAAACATCTAAATATGTTTTAAAGATGTTACTCATTAAAACCATTTTTCAAAAATCAGTCCTGAGATAGGAAGCTCGCTCACGATCGGCTCATTTCTTCTCATATGTCGCGCATACAAGCTTTGGGTTCAGCGACTATCGTGAAAACCCGGCTGTCCTCTCCTGGCTGGCGGGGGCCACTTCCTCCCTAAGCTCCTTGGTAGCCCCCCCCCATGAGAAAACACAAAAAACCCACGTGAGATCCAAGTTCTTCCTGTCACCCCGCTGGTTAGCCTCAGGGAGGCTCCAGAATGGCTGGGCCCCTGAGAAGCGGGTTGACTTTTGTGAACCCCGGGAGTCTATTTCATACAATGTGGCCCCAAGCTACTGTTAAGAAATCCATATCAATAAATGGTATCATTTTTGGCAGGAAAAGAGTCTTACATTAACCACTCCATTAGTCGTGGAGTAGGGAGTTGTTTAGGGCAGGTCTTAAATGAGCTGTTGGGTGATTTAAAATTCAACACTGGCCGGGCGCGGTGGCTCACGCCTGTAATCCCAGCACTTTGGGAGGCCGAGGTGGGCAGATCATGAGGTCAGGAGATCGAGACCATCCTGGCTAACACGGTGAAACCCCGTCTCTACTAAAAATACAAAAAATTAGCTGGGCGCGGTGGCGGGCGCCTGTAGTCCCAGCTACTCGGAGGCCGAGGCAGGAGAATGGTGTGAACCCGGGAGGCAGAGCCTGCAGTGAGCTGAGACAGCGCCACCGCACTCCAGCTCCAGCCTGGGCGACAAAGCGAGACTCCATCTCAAAAAAATAAAATAAAATAAATAAATAAATAAATAAATAAATAAATAAATAAATAAAATAAAATAAAATAAAATAAAATTCAATGCTCCTGGGCTGATGCGGGTGGGAGCAACCATGCACACCGGGGGTGAGGCACAGACGGAAGTGTCTCGTTTCCCCTCTCCGTAAAGCATGGGGTGCAGGGAAGGACAGAGCATGCTTGTGGAGACCAGTGACTTCCCCACACAGCCCCCACAGGGTAGTGACAGCAGTGCTGGGAAGCCCCTGACTGTCAGACTGGGCAACCCCAACCCTCTGCGCCAGCCCTGCCGGACCAGTCCTTGCCTCTGGGTTTCCCGCTGCCCGGGAGGCCTGTGCGTCAGGTTTGGTGTATGACTCCTCACAGCCCCGTCATCTTCCTGCCATGGTGTCTGAGAGGCTACTCGCCGAGCAGCCCCTCCTCTCCTTCAGTCCCAGCCCGGGACCCGCCAGGGAAGGTCGTGGCTCTGGTCTAGCAGAGGCACCTTTGGTGAATGGCCGGAAAGGCCACACAGCTCGGCCTCAGAGGTGCAGGTGACCCAGTGCTGCTCCCTGCGTGAGCATCACACACTGCCCTCTGTCCCACCCTTGCCACCCCATGACGGACCTGAAGACCAAGCCTGGAGCCGCGTGTGGTCCCCTGTGCAGCGTTTAACAGGTGCTCCAGCTGGAATCCTTCTCTTCATTGTCCATGACAAGTTCCATTTTAAGAGATAAGGCATTCTTACAAAAACGAAGTTTTGTTTGGGGCATTAGCTCACCATCCCTAATAGATTGCCAAAAATGTCATTAATGAAACTTAATACTAGTTCTTTCCTTTAGGGAATTAAGTAGCACAATTGTGTGTTAGGACTAATGCTGAGAAATTGGTTTTCATGCTTTGGAGATTTGTCTCATTTCTTTAACATCATTAATAAAGGAGTAAAGCAAACAAACAAACAAACAAACAAACAAAAAACCCAGAACATTTGCTGAGAGCCCAATTTAGATGCAAACGCCAGCCAATCCCATAATTTAGAAGGAACAATCGGTTCTTTTGTATTTTCAAACTCACAACTGTAAGTTTTCTTGAGTGTCTCCTCCCAAAGGTTCAGTTTCTTCTCAGCACTGGGCATCTCCTGGGACCTACGCTGGACAAAGGCTCCTGGGGTGGAGGGAGGGAGGGAGGACAGGAGCTCACTATGGCACAGCGGCCTGCGAAGTGCTGTGTGCTGAAGCCCGGGCTCGTGCTCTCTGTGACCGTGGGCATCTGTGAGAATAGTGACCACAGATGTCACCTCTATCACCATGTGACCATAATGAGGTCAACCACAGACCCTTCCTCTCAGAACCTTCCTTTTCCTTCTCATTTACCTGGAAAATCCCCACATACTTCATTACTGGGATCATCAGTGTGGTCACACACCTGACTGTGAGGATGACCATGGCAGTGGCTCCCTGCTGTGCACAGGAGCTCATGGCCAGCACCTGCCTGCACTAACCATGTGCACAAGTGACCCTAATAGCAAACAGTTCCCCACAGCTTCCTGCCTGCCGGGTGCTTCTAAGTGCTTTTCATGCAGATTTAACTCATTTAACTCATTTGATCGTCACATCAACCCTAGCAGGTAGGTGCTCTCCTGAGTCCATTTTGCAGATGAGGAAACTGAGGCACCACACAGTCACATTCACAGTCACAGACGGCAGAGCTGTGTGGAGACCAATGACTTCCCCAAACAGCCCCCACAGGGTAGTGACAGCAGCACTGGGAAGTCCCTCACTGTCAGACTGGGCGACCCCAACCTCTCAGCGCCAGCCCTGCTGGACCAGGTCCTTGCCTCTGGGTTTCCCGCTGCCCGGGAGGCCTGTGCGTCCGATTTGACCTCACAGGTCACGGGTCCAGCACCAGCGATTTTAACCTAATAGTCAATGCAACCCTTCTTCACAGTGGGCCCCGCTAACCTCACAAGGTGCAAAGCCTCATCCCACATCTTATCCACGTATGACCACAAGGCATTAGACGTTCTAACTTCAGTACTTCACTAGAATTCCAATGTAGGCAGCTCCATTTTTGTGTGTGTATCAGACAAGGGCAGTTAGCTTGTAAACATTCTGAAAGGCGTAAGAGATGCTTCTTTCTCCACACCTAGATTATAAAATGAATGTGACCAGACACATTCTGAGTTAATCCGAAAGGTAGAAGTGTGAAAATACTACTTACAGTGGTATCCTTCCAACTCTACGGACGGTAACGTGAGCTGATGTGGAGACGATAGTTCTGGTGAAAGAAGGGGCTACGCTGAGAGTGCTGCCCGCACGTCGTGGGTGGCAGAGGAAGCAAAACACACAGACAAAGCAGCCGAGCTTTCCATAATTAGGCTGCAGAACTAACGTGGCTCCAGAAATTGTATTTGGTTAAATTATGAATCAATAGACCCTAGGGTCTGTTAAAATTATTCTCTATTCATGAAAATGTGTTTATCAGACACAGCATGCCGTTCATGGGCAGCTGAAGCTTGGAGAACTTCTGATTGTGATGCTTATGCCTTGTTCTTTATTACAGCGAAAGCAGGTCTCCCGAGCCAGCTTCTCTCATATTTACTAGTCCCTAAAGTTCTAATTCTGGAGTGCACCCTCTGGTATTCAGCTGGTATCAATGATCAACAAATGTGCTCCCCAGAATGTCTGCAAAATGAATGGAACTCCTAAAATCCGTGCATCCTCCATACCCAAGGGGCCAAGCTTACGAAAACCAGCAGAACAACAGCATGCCAGGGGCGCAAAGGTCCAGGCAAACTCATCCAATGAGGTTGGCCATGCCGGGGACTTCATGGACTCGGAGGCTGGCCATACCGGGGGCCCTTGCAGACCTGGAGGTCAGCCATGTGAGAGGCTTTGCGGACTCAGAGGTTAGCCATGCCCGGGGGCCTTTGTGGACTCGGCGCCCCTAGTTCTGAGGAGGAGTTTGCACCACTGTAGAAGGTGGTCTTACCCTTAGGGAATGCCAAATGCAGGGAACTCCAAACGTAAGACTAAGGGAGGAGGCAGCCAGCAGGGGATGTGGAGTGGCAGGTGAGGATGAAACGCCAGGTAAGGAAGTGCCAGGCGATGAGGCACCAGGTGAGGAAGTGCCAGGACAGGAGCTGATGAAACAGTGGGGGCTGAGGTCAGAGGGGGCAGTGGGAGAGTCAGGAGTGGCTCTGAGGAGGGAGATTGGGAAGACACTGGAAGGCGGCCACCATCCCAAGGCACAAGTGCAGCGTGAAAAGGGGCCAGCGACTCAGGAGGCAGTGGCCAACACAAGACCCCAAGAAACTCGGCACGAACCTCGCAGGCGTCCCCTTCTCAGGTGCTGCCCAGCATCGCTCACTCCTGAGACCTGACCTGCGGTCACTCAGCACCAGCCCCTGGAGCCATGGGTCTCCCTGAAGGGCGCTCCAAGCAAACACAGGGTCAGCCCCCCAGTATCCTCAGAGCAGGCTGGAACTGAAATCCCCGGGAGCTCATCAGTCTGCCCCTGGTTCCACAGGTGGGGCCTTGCTCGTGCTGTCTTTGCATGGAGGGCGTCGGACTCACCCACCTAGGAGGCCCGAGCGCTGCATTCTTAGGAGCTCTCAGGATGCACTGAGCCGTGGCATCAGATCACAGAAGGTTGGCAACACGGGACGCCAAGGATGCTCAAATAACTCACTGTTTCCTCACAAGCCTCTCTCCGCTCAAATCTCAAAACCCACTCCTGAATCCCTACGGACAAGATCCATAACACAACATCCCAGGAAAGCTAATTGTTTTTTAAAAATGTTTCTGTACTTTATAGTCACACTTATCTAATTGGAGACCTAAATTTCATGTTACAAAACAGTCCGCACAGACGTCTACCTCATTTGGCTGCATGGTTTTCCTTCTAAAGGGCCTCAACACATTTAAAAAACCGACAAAGAAATCACGGCTCCTTGAGGAGACGCCAGTCACTGAGGCCGAAGGCAGGGGCATGAGAGGGGAGTGCTAAGGCGTCCGTCAGAAACTGCGGAGCGGGCTAATGAGCAGGCGGCATTTTGCCAGGGAGCCGCACCTTCTCCACTGAGAGCTCTTCAATTCCACACAGAAATGCGTGCTCCCTGCCTCCTGGGCACATGCCCCCCCGAGTTTTTCCTCTGAGACCTGCAACTGGGGGATGCCGGACAGCTGTGCCTGTGTGGTGGTCCTGGGACGCTCCTTCATCCCCCAAAGCCCCTCCGTGCTACTGTGTCCCTCAGCCCACCGCTCAGGCCACAGGCCCCTTCCCAGGAAGAGCTTAAGGACAGGAGGCGGCACACAGCTTTCGCTCAGGGAGGGCGGCACCCCACTCTTCCTTTACTCACAAGCTCCATCAGCTTGGCCTTCACTTGCACCCAGAAACCCGTGGCCCACACCACCCGCCACCTAGAGCCTGCAGCCCACGCATGTCTGTCTGCCACGGGCCGATTGTCCCCAGACTCATACGTTGATATCCTGACCCCCAGCACCTCAGAGTGTGACTGCATTTGTGGACAAGAGCTTTACACAGTTCATTCAATTGAAATGAGGTCACTAGGGTGGGCCCTAACCCAACAGGGCTGGTGTCCTTATAAGAAGAGGAGATTAAGACACACGTGCACACAGGGACGACCATGTGAGGACACAGGGAGAAACTACGTCTACACGCCAAGGAGAGAGGCCCCAGGACGAATCAGCCCTGTGACATTTTGACCTTGGACTCCCAGCCTCCAGGACTGTGAGAAGATGAGCATCCGTTGTTGAAGCCACCAGCCTGCGGCGCTGTGTTACTGGAGCCCCAGCAGACCAAGACCCTGGTCTCAATCCCTCTCCTGCCGTTTCAGGGACACACCAGCCTCGCACACTCCAAGGGCTTCCCAATCCCGTAACACAAACACTGTCACGGTGCCATCCTCAGCTGTGTGTCACGTGGCCATGAGAGAGAGAGGGCTCCATGCCACGGCAGGCAGATACCCGGCGGGGACGCCAATCTTGAGGGTTTGCTGGCCGGGAGTATCAGAGAACGAGGCAAGTCTACTTCCTATGTTTCCTTTTTCCAAAATTGATCACCGCGATTTTGCTTCAGGTGAGCTTCTCATAACCTTGGGGCAACTTGGAGGCTTCATGACTGAGGGGAACAAACTGTTTCCTCTGCTCTCACCCTGCAACAGTCAACACAGAAGACTTCCATGGCTCCCAGACACCAAGAAGTGTGTGGGGTCTCTCCGCACCACAGGCAACCAATCAATTCTGCACCAATCAATTCTGCAGCAGATGCCAGGCAGGTGACCCAGTTCAATTCTGACGCCTTCTACCTGGAGACAGCGTCAGACCAGCAGGGTGAGGGCTCAGACCTCCCACTTCCCATGCCAACCACAGGCCCCAGTTGTGACCTGTGCTTCTGCCCAGCCGGCTACACATCAGGGGTCCCATGACCCCTCCGTGGGTTGGGTTAATTTGCGGGAGCAGCTCACAGAACTTGGGGAAGCACTTAGTTACATTTTCTGGTTTAATATAAAGGACGTCACAAAGGATACAGATGAAGAGTGGCACAGGGTGAGGCACGCGGGAGGGTGTGACACTTCCAAGCCCACCCAGGGCGCCACCCTCCAGGAACTTCCTTGCACTCAGCCTCGGGCAGCTGCCCGAGCCCAGTCCTTTGGATTTCCATGGAAGCTTCCTTATGTAGGCATCATCCATCCATCCATCCATCCACCCACCCATCTATCTATCCATCCATCCATCCATCCATCCATCCATCCATCCATCCATCCACTCACCCACACAGCCACGCAACACCCTACAATCAGCCACCAACCCATCCAGCCACCACCACACCCACCCACTCCACCAGCCATCCATCCAGCCACCCACCCACACACACCATCCACCCGACAGTCTCCACCAACCCACCATCCAGCCAGCCACCCCATCCATCCACCACCCACCCACCACATCCATCAGTACCACCCCGACAGGCATCACCAACCCACCACCATCCACCCACCCACCCATCGACCCATCCATCCACCATCCATCCATCCACCCACCCACACACACTACCATCCATCCATCCACCAGCCACCACCCACCCACACCACACATCCACCATCCACCCCTACAGCATCCACCAACCCATCCATCCATCCACCACCCACACATCTACCCATCCATCCATCCATCCACCCACCCACCCATCTACCCATCCATCCACCCACCCACACATCCACTCATCCACCCCTACATTCATCCACCAACCTATCCATCCATCCACCCACCCATCCATCCATCCATCCATCCATCCATCCATCCATCCACTCACCCACACATCCACTCATCCACCCCTACATTCATCCACCAACCCATCCATCCATCCACCCACCCACCCATCTACCCATCCATCCATCCATCCACCCACCCACCCATCTATCCATCCATCCATCCATCCACTCATTTATCCATGCATTATCCATCTATCATCATCTGTCTATGACAAGAGTTAGTATGAGATCAACTAATGGAAAAGGTGGGGCTAGGTTTAAAGATTTTTCTACTACAGCAGTTCCGCAAGTTTGATTCCTGAAGAACTTCATCAAGAACTTAAAAAATGTCAATTCTCAGACCCTACCCTAGACTTGCTGAATCAGAAACTCTGAGGGTGGGCCCAGCAGCCTGTGCTTTAACAAGCCCCCCAGGTGATGCAGATACATGCTCTAGCTGGAGGACCACTGTTCTGTTTCATCATGTGCTTACATCAACTAGAGCCATAGCATTGCTCCCTCGAATGTCTTCTACCTTTTCATCAATTACTAAAATTCCAAAGAGAAAACAAAAACAGATGAAAACGAGCCCTATCACATAGAAGGGGGGCCAAGGGGAAGTTGCCACTGGAAAGTGCCCCGGCCTTGTTACTAAAGATCAGGTTTAGAAGAGTATATAAAACGTCAGTTCTCAAGATCAAAGGCAACAGGTTCACAGACCATATGGACAGCACACATTATCCTCCTTTACATGCAGATTAGCCTAGACAATGAAGGTTCTAGGTGACAGAAGAAATGCATAAATCTGAAATTAAAACACAGCAGCAGCATGTCCTGGACAGCAGCAAAGATAAAATGCTTGTGGGCTTGGAGTGAATCTACAGAAGGTGAGGCTCTGTGCAGCTGAATGAGACAGCTGCTCTAAGGCCAGCCGCTGTACGCAATCCCTCAGCTGTGACCTGGCCCCACCACTGCCCTGAGGACCTACGCCAGCTGCCACATCAGTGTCCTGTTGCCATCAGCTCTCACCTGGCACGGACCCTAGCATGACCCCAGAAGGAGAAGCAGCTCCATGACCTCGAGCTGAAAGGTGTTTGGCTGCAGGTGGGGAACTCGCCTGAGGAAGTGCTTGGAATTTAAACCCGAGGTGGGGATCAGGTTTACCTTGACCTTCACCCCTACCAGAGAATGTGCACCACACACACACACCCCTACACTCTGTGGTAGCGTCATGTCAATATCACACCACACACCCCCCTCATGATGGTTTTACAGCCTCTCAACCTAATAACTTGCCTCCACTGAGTGGTACCTTACACACAGCGTGAGCAGAAAATGGGTTTGTGCTGAAGGAAGAGGCCAGTGTTAATGGGTGGCAAGTGGAGTGTGATGTGGTGTCACCTCCCCTAACTAAACACTGCAGGGTGCTCATAACCGAAGATATCTGGTAAGCTGGATTTGAAAGTCCTGGTGAAGCATGCAATTATCAGTAATGCAGATGTGTGGGAGGACGCACATCTTACTGCCTGTTCCAGATGAGACAGCCCACATCGAGAGCCTGGCTCGCAGGACATTCAGCGAGCGGCCAGTGTCACTGCTGCTCTTCTGAGATGGCCTTTTTACAATTAAAAATGCGCACGTGTCTCTCGGAGCTCATGAAGAAACCCCAATCCCTAAAAATCTGGGGAATGACATCACCCTCTGGAGCGGTTCCCACTCTGTGATTCCGACATCGAGCCACACGCAGAGGCACGCAGAGCAAGGAGGCGCTTTCTCCTCCACCCCCGCAGCCGATCGGAAGCCTCCCTGTGAACCTGGCACCCACAAAGCCCTTCGCTGTACTCAAACCCTGCAAACCCTGCATGGAAAAGCTCCACTCAAGCCTCAGAAAAAGAGAGCTGATCCTCTAAGAATCAGAGAGCAGACGGCATGAAAATGGTTTTGTTTTCTTTTGACCCATATACAATAAACCCAGCAGCTTTGATCACAAAACCCCCATTAAAAACATCTTGATTAGACTAACCCATACGATGGTGCTTATGCTGATTTAATCACTGGTTCGCTCTCAAAATCCATTGGGGTGGGTAGAGAAAGACAGAGAACCACACCCAAACCAAGCAACCGACATTTTAATCTCCCAGGCAAGTACTAGTTAGACAACTAGTCATGGCATATATGACATAACATATGGCAACATCAGGCAAAACACTTGGCAACTTACTTTTAATGATATATCATTATTTCCTCTTCATTTCAAGGAAAACTAGTTAAGGATGCCTGTCCCTTCTGCATAACACAGCCTGAGAACTCAGATGGGACTGCCTGAAAGCCAGGGCCAGATGCAAGCTGTCAGCCCAGTCTCTGCTTACATCTAAAATAATCGATCTGAACTGCTCTTCAAAGCTTATTTGAAGTAATATTTCGATTAATACTGAAAATGAACGTCCAGTCCACTCTTTACCCATACCGTCTCACACATTTGTCTGAGGTTTAAATTGCATTTAATGAAGAAAAGAACCACCTGATTAGTCCAGGTTTTTTCCTCCTCAAAATGAGCTTCCAGGTAGCTTCACTATCCCCACCCCTGGCTCTGAAATCCCAAGCTCTGAAACCCCTTGGCTCAGATCATTGTCAATTTGCAAGCACTTGTGCATTCTCCATTGCGAGGGCTACGGACGGGCAGGTTGATGGGCAGATTTCAGACACACAAATGGCTCCGCATGCAGACCCAGCATCCCTGAGAGAGCCCGTGACACCAACGTGCAGTCATTTTAACTATCCGGGGCAGCATACGATCGCCGACAGCCTCTGAAAACACACCAGCTACCAACCAATGCCCCCCATGTCTCATCTACCATCGCTAGAAAGGAACACGAGGGCGGCTTACAAACATCAGACGCATTTCCCCACAATCCAGCCCATGATGTCAAGCTTAAGCACAGATCACTGACGGCCAGCAGCTCCTCCTACCCGTGTGCTTGGAAACCGCATTTAATCTCTGCACCATTTCTTCCAGGGCCATCTCTTCAGTCCTCAGCCAAAACCTCATCCTCCGACACAACAAAAATGATGCTGGCAGATCCGCTTCCTCCGCACGGGGGGCGCCTGCGGGTGGGGCCGTGCGAGTGGGGAGGGGGCGCGGCGGAGGCGGGGTGGGGGCCACGGCAGCGCTTTCAGCCTGGAGCCACCGCCTCCCTGCCCAGGATTGGTTCCGCGCCACCGGGAGGGGGGCGCGCGCTGCGCCGCGGGGGGCGGGGGGCGGCTCGGCGGAAGCGGAAGCGGCGCGCGCCCGCCCCGGCGTGTCACCACCGCGGGTCACCTGGGAGTCCTGTGAGTGCACCACCGAGGTCACCTGGAAGCCCCGCGGGTCACCGCCGCGGTCACCTGGGAGCCCTGTGAGTGTATCACACAGATCACCTAGAAATTCGTGTCACCGCCGAGGTCACCTAGAAATTCGTGTCACCGCCGAGGTCCCCTGGGAGCCCCGCGGGTGCCGCACAAGTGCCCCCGCCCCTCCCCCCGGTTCCGGGTCTCCACACTCTCCCGGTTTGCGGGCAGCCGCGCGGAGCCGCGAGTGGACCGAGCGAGTGCAGCTGCCTCCGCGGGGCCGCGCCTGGCCGCCGCCTCCCTTTACCTCCGGCCGCCCCGCGGCAGGTGCAGAAGCTGCAGAGGCCGCAGCAGCCGAGCGCGCCCCCTCCGCGTGGCCGCATGCCACCCGCGCCGCGCCCAGGTAAGCAGGTCCGCGAGTCGCTGGGTCCATGCGTGGGTCCGTGGCTGGCCGGAGATGGACCAGCCCCTTCCCGCAGGGGCATCGCCTGCCCAAGGTCGCAGGACCCGGTGTAGGAAGCGCGCACTGCAGGCACGGGACTCTCCACCCTCGCCATGGTTGGCACCAGGCCACACTGTGCACTTGACACCCGCAGCGTCCTGGCTGCCACCTGCAGATTCCAGCTCGTGTCTATGCAGGGCCATGGCCGCCACCACAGGGCCATGTGCAAGAAACTCTCTGAGCTCTCCTCACCCAAAACCGCGGCTATCCTCTTGTGGTTTGGTATTACAGGTAACGTGCCCTTCCTTAAAGAAACAATATTTCAGGCCTGTAGTCCCAGCTACTCCGGAGGCCGAGGCAGAAGCAGAGGCAGAGGCAGGAGGATCATTTGAGTTCAGAAGTTTGAGTCTGGGCAATGTAGCAAGACCCCCCCCCCCCCCCCCGCCCAACCCCACTCCCCCACCAGTTAAAAAAAGAGAGAGAGAATTCCAGCAGGAAAAAGTACCCTTTTCCATGAATGGTTTGAGAATTCAAGCATTAAATGGCTGAGGTTTGAACTACAGCTCATGCCAATAACATGTGCACATGCACCAGCATTCCAGTGTCCAACAGAGCATGCGTGCATCATTCCAGTATCCAGCAACAATGCACCAGCAGTCCAGTGTCCAACAGAGCATGCGTGCACCATTCCAGCATCCAGCAACAATGCACCAGTAGTCCGGTGTGCAACAGAGCATGCGCGCACCATTCCAGCATCCAGCAACAATGCACCAGTAGTCCGGTGTGCAACAGAGCATGCGCGCACCATTCCAGCATCCAGCAACAATGCACCGGTAGTCCAGGGTCCAAAAGAGCATGCGTGCACCATTCCAGCATCCGGCAACAATGCACAGGTAGTCCAGTGTCCAACAGAGCATGCACGCACCATTCCAGCATCCGGTAACAATGCACCAGCATTCCAGTGTCCAACAGAACATGCGCGCACCATTCCAGCATCCGGCAACAATGCACCAGTAGTCCAGTGTCCAACAGAGCATGCGTGTACCATTCCCGCATCCAGCAACAATGCACCAGTAGTCCAGTGTCCAACAGAGCATGCGTGTACCATTCCCGCATCCAGCAACAATGCACCAGTAGTCCAGTGTCCAACAGAGCATGCGCGCACCATTCCAGCATCCGGCAACAATGCACAGGTAGTCCAGTGTCCAACAGAGCATGCACGCACCATTCCAGCATCCGGCAACAATGCACCAGTAGTCCAGTGTCCAACAGAGCATGCGCACACCATTCCAGCATCCGGCAACAATGCACCAGTAGTCCAGTGTCCAACAGAGCATGCGTGTACCATTCCAGCATCCGGCAACATGTGTGTCCCCCAACATCCCGCTGTCCAGTGGCACATGTGCGCCTGGACATTCCAGTGTGGTGACCTTTCAGGCATGGAGCGAGGCCAAAGGGATTAAAAAAATGAAGGTGACACAGTACTTCCCCTTATAGCTCCCACAGGTCTGGATAGGCCAGACAGATCTGGAAATAAATAATTCATAATAAAAAATAATTACAGAATAAGAAGTACAACCACCACAGATAGGAAGTACTGAGTAAATCTGTAAGAAATGGCTGCTTTGTTTTTGTTTTTGTTTAACATGAGAAACGTATTGAGTATCAGCAGTTTCACTTGGTTCTATAGAATCTCTTTGGAGCCCAGTGAAAGGAGGACTCTGGAAAGGCCTCGGTGTGGATGGGAGCCTCTCCCTGTGTGGACAAGCATCCCCCGGGCTGCCCAGAGCTGAAGCAACCCCACTGTGCCTACGCCTGCACAATTGCTACCTCCTGTCTATACATGATCTCCAAAAAGTGCCCTCAAATGGGTCTGCTCCTAACTCATTCCCTGTCAGTTCAAGGAAACTTCACCACTCCCCATCCCCCACCCCCTACCCCAACCCTGCCCCTCCAGCTTCAGGGAAAGCCTGTCATCAGGCAGAAGGGTCCTGAAATGCAGGCCCTGCCCTTTCCACTAGTCTAAGGCAAAACACCCTCCCTGGTCCTCAGCCCACACGGCCCCAGGCCACACTCCCTGAGCACTTGCCCTCTTCTCCCAGTGCCAGGCAGGTGCCTTCCAGCCTACCCAGCCTTGGGCTGTGTCAGGATCTACCAAGGGCTTGTTAAGCTCACACGGCTGGGCTCTGATGGCTCCTTGCTGATCCAGGAGGTCTGGGGTGGGGCCTGAGGATGTGCATTTCTAGCAAAATTCCCTGGGATGTTGAATGTGCTGGTCCACATTTTGAGAACCACTGCTGAAATCTGTTGCATCTTAAAAGCAAGATGAAAGGAAAGGGCCACAATCTCTGGCCCAACCTGCTTCTCTGATCTCCCTCTTCACCCCTTGGGCATTTCCACACATGCTACTGGCTTCTTTCCTCAACCCTGTGCCATCCACTCTGTCCCCTGGCCAACATCCTCTAGCTGGCACCATGTCATGTTGGGGTACCAGGGTGGAGACCCTTGGTCTCTGTGGCCATTGACTTTATTACTTGCCAACTTGGCTGGGCCACCATGCCCAGATACTGGGTCAACTGCTATGTTAGATGTCTCTGTGAAGCTATGTTTAGATGAGATTGGCACTTATGTCAGTAGGCTGAGTAAAGCGTGTGACATAATGTGGGTGGGCCTCACCCAATCCATCAAGGGCCTTGAGAGAAAAAGACAGAGGTTCCCTGAGGAAGAGGGAGCTCTGCCCCCAGACGGCCTGGACTGCAACCCAACTCTCCCCAGTCCCCGGCTGCCCCTGGCCTGCTGATTCTGGACCTTCCAACACCCACAATTTCAGGAGCTGATTTGTTAAACTAAGTCTCTCTTTCTCTCTAGCTCTGTCAAGTCTTTATTCTGCCTCAAATTATAGCACAAATGATGCCATCTTTCCATAAAAATCATGTAACTCTTGCCTAAAGAACGACTGTCACCATTCCACCTGGCATTAGGGAGCACTGGGCACTCCAGGCACCTGCCAGATGCTTCCCACGCTGTAAACTATTGGTCTTCACAGAGAGCTGGGAAAAGGCCCTGTTTTTAGCATTTTACAGAATATGCAGAGAGGTTCAGCGACTTGCCCCAGGCCACACAGGGGCATAAAGATGCAGACCTGTGGTGTCTGTAGTGTTGCAAGGGGAATGGCATCCACAAAGTTCCCAGCAGATAGACCCAGGACACTTACGTAAGGTCCCAAGCCGTGTGTCCCAAGGGACGGCTTTCTTTCCATCCCTGGCTCGGTGTCTCTCCCAGGAACCAGAGGCGCTCCAGGAGGGAGGCTGAAGGTAACGCGACACCTGGATACCAAACATCCTCATAGCGACCGACCTTTCTGGATGATCAGCCACAAAGCGGAGGTGAGAACTGGCAGCTGGAGCAGGCAGGGCCAGGCTCCCAGAGCCAACCCCAAGGCTAGGAGAGCAGGGCTATGGAGGAGCACAGTGGCCCCGGCCACAGAAGGGAAGGCATAGGTGTTTTCTGCACAGCCTCACTCCACGTCTTGGGAGGGGAATCAGAGAGGGTGGAGACTGGAAAAGGACTGTGAGGAAATTCACAAGCTCATCGTGACTGGGAGAGCCCGGCGGGATAACACCCAGCATGTCAGGAATGCACTGAAGCCGTGGCCCCAGAAATCTAGAAACGAACCCTCAACTCCGGACAACCAGGGCTGGCTCTGAGGTGCAGCACTGAGCAAGGCTGGTGGCTCCTGCCCGCCCAGAGCTCACGCTGCAGCAGAGGTGACGTGGCACCTGGGTATGTGATGGCCTCCATGTGGTGACGGGAGGGCACCTGCTGGCACCTCCCCCTCGGGGGCCAGTGTGACGTGTGAACAGGTCCCTGTGTCCCAGCAGTGAGCAGGTCCTGGTCCATACACGGACGACTGAAGGACTGCACTTCTGAAGTGGGGGACAGGGAGGGGAGGGGCGGGAGAGGAAGGAAGAGGAGGAGCTGCTGGACTTCTGACTTTTTTGTACCTTTGCAGGGCAAGGAAGTCTGGAATTCACATTAACATAAACTATAAATGCAGAATCAGTTGATAAGGACAGTTAGTGAGGAGATGGTCTTTTGGGGATAAAATCTGGCAGGATTGCTGACCTGGACTCCATCATCTAAAGTTCTCACACACAAATGACCATTACATTTTGATACATAAAACAAGTAACTTAATATGTATTTTTGTCTGACTACAAAATCATTGCATTCACTTTGGAAAATACAGAAAATAAAAACAAAATACACTTTAACAGCATCACCTAGAGGTCCTTTTATCCTTGATGCCTTTTTATACAAAACTGTAACATCAATGTATATTCTTTGTAACAAATTTTTCACTCAAACGTTTTTTCATGATGCTACTCGTCTGCATGATTTTAAGTAGCTGGGTGAATATTTCCTGGGACGTGTGTTTCAGATTTTAATCAGGTTTTCTAGTGATTCTTGGCTGTCATAAACACTGGCAAAGAAACACACAGGCAGCTCCTTTTCTCACATCTGATTGTCTCTCAGGGTTAATTTCCTACAAGTAGAGGTACAGACCAAAGGGTATGGCTATTTTAAAGTTTCCGAAATCCGTACATGAGTTTTATATGTGCGTGTTATGGTAACGTGCATCCACGCGAGCAGACACAGGGCGCTGTGGGATTCTGCACCTTGTTCCTCGGCAGGGGGTCCCTGTCACAGGGAGCATCATGATGGGCTCACGCCATCCTGGGGGCAGCCCGGGTACTGCTTGGATGGGTTTGTTTGGTTAAAAAACAAAAGGCAAACTCACTTTAGCTAGAAACCATTTGCCTGCATGGTGGGGAGAGCTGCTCCTGAGGCAAGAACCACAGCTCAAAGCTTGACATCAGTGTGGGCAACTGTAGAACCTGGGGCGCCGGGGCCGCCTCAAGGGAATCTCAAGAGTCGCCGCCGTGGGCAGGGGCCATCCGAGATGGGCTATGCACTGCCCCAGCTGGGACCCTCCGTCCCCCGCAACCCTGCGCTGAGGTGCACTGCAAGTGGACGCCGTCTCCTCCCAGACAGCCTGGTTAACCCAACCTCTCTCAGTTACATCGAATGTGTCAGATCCCCATCCACAACCCTTCCAGTGGGGGCTGCAGGCCAAGCCTCTGTGAGTCCCCTGCGTCCCTGGGGTGGAATCCCTGAGGCCTGGAGCAAGCGGGTGGTTGGTGTGGCTGTGTATACCGGAGCCAGTGGAGGAGCCACCCTGCCTCTGCCAGCTTCTGGGGAGCCAGCACCCTTGACTGTGGCCCGACCCAGCTGCGAGCCTGTCTCCCCGTATCTCTCCCCATCTTCCATGGACACCAGTGGCTGGATTATGGTTCCTACTCCAGGGCGACTCCATCTGAGCTTATGCATCTTCAGAGGCAGCGGCCCCACCTCCACAAGGCCACACCCACAGGCACTGGGGGTCAGAACTCAACACATCTTTTCAGGGACGCAATTCTACCCACAATAGCAGGACAGGCTACGGAGCAGCCACATGCACGACTGGCTGTAGACACGGGTGCAGGGAGGTGAGTGGCGAGGGTCCTTGCTGACCGACCTGAGGTTCCACCTGGTGCCTATCCCGGTCCCCACACAAGTCATTCCCTCCTAGCCATGCCCTGCTGTGGAGTCCTGAGCAGAGAGCTCTGAGGAGCTGTGGAGGCTCAGTGACCCTTGCCCCACTCTGATGCCAGGCCCCAGGATCCTGGCCAGGAGAAGCACGCTCAGACCCTGTTGGATGAGGAGCAGGAATCTGCTGCATAGAGAAAGAGTTCCTTCAAAAGCAACTTTAGATTCCACGAGACGTGCCTGGGCCCCAGGTTGGCAGGAGGACGTGAAAAGACAGCAGCATTCCCTACTGAGAGTGGCAGAGGTAGGTGGGAGCTATGGACCCTTTCAGAGGGGATGTCTGTGCCCAGGGCAAAGCTGAGTCAGGCATGAGAGAAGGCTACCATGACAGATCTGGCACCAGCCTGAAATATTCCAAAACGTCTTCGTCCACCTCCCAGAGCTCCAGGGCCAGACAGGTTCTCACTCACAGGCCCCACCCCTTCAAACATCTTTTAGCTGCTCAGAGAGGGGAAGCACACCCTGCGTCGGGACAGGCCAGATGCTTGGTGAGAAGTGGGTACCAATGGGATTCTTCTTGGAAGAGCCAAAAATGAAGGCAAAGATGCCTAGATTCTGGGTTCAGCAAACTACTGTGTGTTGAAGGCATCAGCTCCCTGGGGGGTTCCCCTCCCACCTGTACCCTGGAGAAAGAGGCAGAGCCTGTGCACACAGCAGGCTCCTTCCTCATACCCTCTCTGAGTAGGGGTTGGGGCCTTCCCTCCCAGAGCCTGGGGGGAGGTCTTGGGAGAACAGCTCAGCAGCTGGGGCCTTCAGGGGTTTTGCTCCAGAGTTAGGGCTGTGCTTTGCCCAGCAGCCCTGAGCTGAAGGAGAGGGAGTGCCTGATTGCTGCAGTCTGGGCAAGAAGGGTCTGTCCATGCTGTCAGGTGTGAAGGCTGCACTGGCCAGGGACCAGGCCTGAGCACCAGGGATGTGGCCACCAACTGGGTCAGCTAGAGGTGAGGCCCACCCCCATGGCCAGCTCCTCACAGTACAGCAGGCCTGGCCAACACCACATGGGGACCGCAACCCACCCACACATGCAGGCCTCCGAGGAGACAGCACAGCCTCACTAGACGGTAAGTCCACATGTGTGTTTGTATGTGTGTGTGCATGTGTGTGAACATGTCCGTGTGTACATGTGTGTATGTGCATGTGCCTGTGTGTGTGCATGCATGTGTGTGAGCATCCGTGCCTACACATGTGAGCATGTCTACATGCAAGTGTGTGTGCATGTGTGAGCGTGACTGTGCATGCGTGTGTACGTGTGTGAGCATGTTTGTGCGTGCGTGTGTGTGCATCTCTGCATGCACAGGTGTGAGCATGTCTGCATGAATGTGTGTGCATGTCTGTGCATGTGTGTGTGCATGCCTGGGTGTGAGCCCGTGTGAGCGTGTTTGTGTGTGCATATGTGTGTGCATGTCCCCTTGCTGTGCAACGGAGAAGCTGGCACAGGGCAGAAACTGGAGGAGGTAGGTGAGTGAGGAGCACAGCGGGAGGGTGAGGGTGAGGGTGAATGAGCGGCCTCTCATGGTCACCGCAAAGCAGGAGACCCCTCTGATTCTGGACCCCAGCAGGCCATCCATCAGTGGCCTCTCCTGGGCTGGGGCGAGGACTCAGTGTCACAGGAAGCACCTTCTGGAAAGACCTGAACTAGAAGGACAGAGGGGCTCACTGAGGGTGACCACAGCTCCCAGGAAGTTAACAGTGGGGATGCCCTTAACAGCCCAGCTATATATGTGACCACGGATATGGGAAGGAGGGCCGCAGGTCCCGGCCAGGCCATGGCAGGAAGGGCCTCAGGAGGGGTGGGCGCTGGCCTGGGCCTTGGACCCCACACCAAGCCCACAGCAGCAGGAAGGGAATGGCAGACCTGGGGAAGTCATCCTGGACTATCCAGGAGATCCAGGGTCATCCCAGGATCCTTCCAGCAGGGCAGCGGGAGGCTCAGGCAGGGAGGAGATGTGAGGATGGATGCAGGGGTCTGAGTGGTGCGGCCATGAGCCCAGGAATGCGGGCAGCACCTGGGGCTGGAGAGGGCAAGGAAAGGATTCTCCCTGGAGCCTCCAGCAGGGACTAGCCCTGCTCACACGCTGGTGTTAGAACTTCTGGCCTCCAGAGCTATAGACCATGAATGCGTGTGGTTAGCCACTGTTTGCAGTGATCTGTCAATTGCAATAGGAAACTGACACAGTCCTGGACACTGAAACCCCAAAGCCTCCCTTCCCCAGAATGATGGCCTATGCCGCCGCCTCGGAGAGAAACTCCAGCATCCATCACACCCACGTTTCAATGAAACAACCAAAATGAGCAGGGGACAAGGCAGTCTGCTGGGGTTTAATGTGTCCCCCAAAGGTCATGTGTGGGAAACCTCACCCCCAATGACGCCGTGTTGGGACGTGGGGCCTAAGAAGAGGTGACCAGGTCTGAGGACCCTGCCCTCGTGACTGGACAAGTGCTGTTTTAGTTTTGAGAGCAAGCTTGGCCCCCTCTCGGGCTCTCCGCTCTCTTACCTTCTCTGCTGTCTCGCCAGGTGATGCTGTCGCTTGGGAAGACACAGCTCAGGGGCCCTCACCAGATGCAGCTCCTCAGTCTTGGGCTTCCAAGCCTCTAGGACCATGAGCCAAATAAATTTCCATTGTGTGTAAACTACCCAATCTGTGATACTCTGTTACAGCAGCAGAAAACAGACTAAGACGCAGCCTCTGAGGGCAGGCGTCCAGGACAGAAGACCTCTGCCCTGAAGTTACTGAGGGACCTCGGTGACGCAGACACCTCGGCCCCAGCCCGACGCGTGAGGACAGAGGGCCTTCTCCACACCTGCAGGAGGGGCTGTTGCCGTCACAGACAGAACAGGCTTCAGTGTGTCTACTGCGCATCTCCCACGATGGAGACATGCACGAGCATTCAGAAAGCCTCGTGAGCCTGTGTGCACTCCAAATATTCTAAATTCGGTTTCCAGCACCTGTGCGTTGCTGCTGAGGACACACCACGCCAGGCCACCATGCAGCCTGGTTGCCGTGGGCGTGTGCTGCACGTGGGCTGCTACCAATAATTTGCTTTTGGGTTTCGACATCCGCTTGCCAACAGATACTCCCCTCTGTCGATGCCGGGGGATGAGCTGTTCTCTCTAATAGGGAGAAAATCTAACCTAGAGCTGAAACCCATGGAAACACGGAGAATACCTTTGAACAGCTCAGACCTAGACAGCCGTGGACAGGATCCTCTGTCCTATTGTTCTGTGAGCTGCCGGCAGTTTTCCCCCCAGGATGACCCACCTCCCTCACTGGAGGAACAAAGCACACTATGTTCTCGAGAAGGAACAGCTTCCCAGAGAGAGGAAACCCCTAAATACAGAGGCCGTGCCAGAGAGTAAGGAGAACACACTTGTTCTGAAACAAAGGACCCACTGAAGTCACACCATGTCCGAGAAATTCTCGATGAGAGCTCCAGATGGCAGGATGTATAATATAAATATAACTGACACGCCAACTGCTGGGGCTGGAGTGGAGAGACTCGGAGGACAGGGTGGTGAGGGAGAACGTTACGAGGCTGATCCCAGCACAATTCATTAAATTCTTTCTAAAAGAAAAACTAGAGGAAAAAAGCATAAGGTATGTCTTGAACAAGCAGAATTGGTAAAAACAAGACTTTAAAAATTAAACTAGAACTTTTCAGATAAAAACCTCCAGGTTAACATTTATCCACAGTACCACTGCCAGTCATTTGGGATGTGACGTTCATTCTGTGCGTAAGGAAGTTTCTGGAAGAGGCATAGCAGCCACAGGAGGCCTCTGCTTTTTCTGCGGGACCCGGGTGCTCTGTGGGTGGAGGTGCAGCCGTCCTCCCGCCCTGGCTTTGCTTGCAGGGCAGCTGCTATATTCATGGCTCTCCCACGATCCATCCAGACCCTGCGCGAGAGGGTCTCAAAGTCACCTTGAGCCTCCAGGTGCTCTTAGCCCCAGGGCAGAACCTGGAATCCCACCAGGAGGTGCCTGGCACACATATCCCACATGTGAGCAGGGCTGGGGGCGTTCCAGGCCTGAGGAGCCGTGTGAGGAGAGGCCCCAGGGGTAATGAAGGCACAGGAAGTAAGAAACCCTAGGAGACAGCAAATGGTCCCTGCGGTCAGCCTGGGCGTGCACCGGGCAGGTGGCCAGGAAGGAATGATGCATTTCACGGAAATGAGGAAGGTGAGTCAGGATGGAACCTTGTCTCGGGTGGGTCAGGGGTCAGTCTTCAGCCCAGCCACCCAGTCGGACCCTCGCCGGGGGCTGTGCGGGGGTCGTGTGGGTGTGGCTGATTAATACCTGCAGTCAGCTGGCTCCGAGGGGAGCATGTGCCCCTCCACAGTGGGCTGGGCCTCATTCAATCCCTGCATGGCCTTAAGAGAACAGGACAGGGTCCCCTGGAGAAGCGGACACCTGCCTGCAGACTGTCACATGGAAATCCCACCTGAGTCTCCAGCCTGTGTCTGTACTACTGAAGTCAGACACGCCAGCCGCACAATTGCCTAAGCCAGCCCACGATACGGCGCACACAGAGGAACCACGCACGTCCACGCTTCTCCTAAGGTTCTGCGTCTCTGAGAATGCGGCAGGCCTGGTCTCGAGAGCCCAGGAAGAGCTTAAAGTCTTTATTTGCTGCCACATGAGGCATCAAGGAAAGAGAAATACATCTACAAACTGGCATCTGAGGAAGACTGACGGTGATGGCTGGGGAATGTCCCAGTTAAAGGGAGTCAGAAGAGTTGGATGCTGAATGTGAAGAAATTTTAGGAAGATCTAACCAAGTTACTTTGCTTAGCTTCCCTTTGTGTATATACAACATTGATGGCAAAAATGTGAATAAGTCAAATAGAGCTCTTTGAGTATAAAATAAAAACTAAGTGATAAAATTAAATTCACTTTCTTTGAGTTGCTCAAAGCATTATTCTAAATGAAATATATATTAATTAACTTCACAAAAGTCATCCACCAAAGCAGTATTCCCACATTAGGATACACGTGGTGGAAGAAGAGACTACAAGGGTCACAGGTTAGCAGTAACTTAAGTTATAAAAGCCCATGAAAATGAGATATTGTAATAAAAACACACAGAAATATATGTAATACATAAACCACATTCTACTTCATGAACAAAGAAATCAATAAAACAAAAACCTAACTGGAATAAGACCTTGAAACAGCATGACTGGCCACGTCTATCTGGCGAGGAAGCGTGGCATGGAGTCCAGAGTGGAAGCTCCAGGACCTCGGCCCCTCATCTGCAAAACAAGATTAAACCAGGGTGGTAAGATCCTAAATCTCCACCGTTCTATGTAGAAAGTGGGCCAAAAAGTCCAAAGCCTCTACAGTTCGGAGCCATCACAGCTGACTGCTGCTGACTGATGAGTACACATGTGAACTCCATTTCTGAAAATACTGCGTCCTCTAAAAGGAAACAGGGGGCCCCGGAAAATGCCGAGCATTGACCGCCTGTGCTGTGATGGCATTTATAAGCGCAGCCCCTGCTGAGCTGAGCGTACTGTCTGTGAGCAGCGGGGGCTGGTGGGGGAGGATTCTTCCATTCGTGCAGTTCAATTAGAGCTCTCCAGGGTCACATTAATAGATAATCCACCATTATCCTTTGCTCTCGGGGGCCACCTGTAAACAAGGCTTTGCACACAAAATCACAAAGCCATCACAAGAACGACACGCAGTAGCCACCGCTCCTCGCAGCCATGAGGTGGGCAGAAACACACATGTGCTTCTAACACAGGCACCAACGGCAGAATGTGACCAGATCTGGGTATCGAATGCCTTCCCGGCTGTAAGGACAAAGGCTTGGTCTACTCGGAGCTGATGAAATCCGGAGATGTCCTAGGAAATGCATGTGAAGTTTGATAGGAAAACCTTGTCGTGTGTCCTGGTCAGGGGAGTTTAAGGAGTGTGAGACTGTAGACACAACAGGCCTGCATTCCCGGGAGACCTGGCCTCAAAGTGGACAACCGCGAGGCTGGGCCTGGATGCGCCTGGCAGGGAGTCACCTCTGTGGCCACCCTCACCGCAGCAGCAGCAGACGCTGCACCGTGCAGGTCTGCATCCGGCCACTGTCCCAGCAGCATGAGAGCTGCAGCCGCTGGCAGGGAGCTGTGCACCGTCCTCCAGTGTCCTCTGAAGACTCTGGCTCCTCATATCTGTGGGCCAGATGCTTGCAAACATTACCCGATTTTAACAATGAATTTTATAACTGTATCGGGGTCCTGTTACACTATCAGTGAATCTCTTTAAACAGTGAGGTTTCAGAGTGTCATTACTACTTAATTCTCGGAATGGAATTTTCATGAGCCTTTTTCAGGCCGTATTTCTTGATGTTTTGGCTCTAAAAAGATGATCGGGGTATAGAACAAATGCAGGTTTTAAGTACGATATTTTTTTAAAGGTGTAACTTTTTTTTTTTTTTTTCAACCTGGATTTCTGGCAGAAGGAAGCTGCTGCATTGATATTTAGCTGCTCCCTTGACTCCAGGACCCTCCCGTCATCCCTGTGCCTGCACCCAGGCTTTGCAGCACAGACCAGCCTCTGTGGACCAGAGATGCCCTCCCAGGCCAGCCCCACAAGCACGGCTCTCGAGGCACAGCCCACGGCACGGCCTCCACGCAGTTTGCCATTTTGGCTCTTTGTTAATCATGCCTCCTGGGAAAAAAGAAAACTAAATCAATACTCTGACATCCAGGCTTGATTTCTACATTTCAAATACTGAAAGGAAACCACATGAAAAGCCAGAGGGAAGATTGCCTCTGGCCCCTGGGTGTGGCATCCGTCCTCTGGGACTAAATGCAGTGTCTAAACGCTGGCAACCTGAGCTGACGTTTATTCTCCAACGTTTCTGGGGATTTCCTGGGTATCTATATTTTAAAGGCACCCACATCCAGGATGTGTGTAGGTGGCCACTCTCTGACAGCAGACAAGCCCTCGATCCTAGCTTCCACACTCAAAGCTTGCAAAATGCTGAGCACAGGGGCTCTTTTGGGGAACAGCCTCCAGCGCAGTCTGCCTTAAGGCAAAGGGGTTCAGAGTTTGGGTCCCAGAGTCACCTGCCTGGGTTCCAATCCCAGTTATCAGGGGTGACTCTGAGGGAGTTACTCAATCTCTCTGCCTCAGTAGCCCCATCTGTAAAACAGGATCACAAAGTCCCCACCTTGTGGGTTATTTTGAGGATTAAATTCATATAATTGATTTGAACAGTAACCTGGCACGTGGTGAGCATTAAATAAATATCAGCCAATGCCACATTGTTCAGAGAATCAGAACCTGAATGCAAAATGGGCCATGGAAATAGCCACACCCAATCAGAGACGTCAGGTGCAGCTCCCGTGTCTCCGTTTGCTGGTAGCTTCCTGAGGGGCTGCTGGGAGCCTCTGGCTACTGCCTAAGAGACCCAGGACGGAGGGTTGGGTTCCACTCATCCTGCTTTGATGCAGGTTTGGGACATGTGAGGCCTCCTCTGTGTGAGATACTTCATGCTGGTGACCCAGCACTGAGCAATGGGATGGGGTCCCCATCTCACGAAGCCCCTCATTCCTCTCCTGCTGCCTCCGACAGCTTTCCCTCGGGTCCCTGAGTCCCCTGAGAGGCTATTCCTGGGACCAGGGTCCCGGCCATGTTGCCCATCACTCAGCAGAGCTCCGGAGGTCTGATGCATGCAAGCATCCATGTCACCAATGGCAAACCATCTACATTAAACTGTGGCTGCTGGATTCCACCATAGCGGGAACCTGCAGCCACAGCCATCATAACCAGCTCACCCTAAACAGCATGAGTTCCCATGGCTCCCGCAGGCCCCCCAGATGCTGGACTTGCTCCACAGATGACAGCAGGAAGGTGTAGCACATACAGCTCTAAATATTCAGGATTGCTTTTCTCTTTTCACAACAAAGTAGCAACTAGGAGAACCTGCTATTTACACAGCAATGTGCCAAGCTCCATAAAGAACACAAAAAGCACCCCAGGGGTTCTGGAGCAGCTGTTCTCCACCATGGGGCAGGTTAGAGCCACTGGGGCTGAAAACACCCTGAACCCACCCATGCCCCCTCAGGAGCCAGTCAGAGCCCGGTGGGAAGAGCCCACTGAGGGCCATGGCACAGAGGGAGGCTCGCTCCAAGCAAAGCAGTCATTCCAGGCAAACCCTCCTCTGGTCTCACCCTGTGGACTCCACGAAGTTCGAGGGATAGTGAAGTTAAATCAGGAGGGAGTGAGAATCACCGCGGGGCCTCCACCTCGCGATGAGAAGCAGCCTCAACAGCACGTCAGGACGCAGCCGGCAGGAGCCAGGGATGCTCCTCCTCAGGGTTTCAGGAAAGGGTGGCGGCCTCGGCCACTTTCCAGCCCCAGGAGGTGTCCTGGAGCAGGGAGGAGGCGTATGGGCAGGTGAGAAGGCTCAGGTGAGAAAGCCCAGGACAGTGCTTGGTGGGCAAAGCTGGGCACACGTTCTCTTCTCATGGGGTTTTGTGTGAGGCCCAGAAATAGGAGTTCCAGGGAGACAGAGCAGGCCCCAGGCTCCAGGCCACCTCCCCTCTCCTTATGTGACAAGACAAACGCGTAGCAAGCCCCAGGATGAGTGCACATTCCACAACGGCCTCACCTCACTTCGCAACATCGGGCACAAGATCAACAAACAAAATGACATTCTGAGGGTAGCGGTGCACAAGCCAAGCCCAGCATGCCACAGCATTCTCCCAGCAGATAGTTCTTGCAGGGAAGTCGGCCACATAGAGACCCTTTACCCAACCTAGACACTCATATGCGACCTGGAAACGTGCAGGGGGAGGAGAAGTGAGGCAGCGAGCGCTCACAGGTGGGGCCCTAGCAGCCTCCTCATCCTCCCAGCCTTTGCCCTCTGACCTAGCCCCTCCCAGGTGGCTGAACACTCCTGTCAGGCTGGGGTCTGGCTGGCGTCAGGCTCAGCCCCAGGTCTGTGCTTCCCCTGGGCAGGGAGGGCTCTGACGCAGGACCAAGGCAGGCCTGGCCTCAGGTGGCTGGGAACCCAGGTCAGCCAGGGGGCAGACACAACATAGACTGACCTGGTCTCCTGCCCAGGCCCCTAGAACCACCGACCACAGGTGAAGTCTGCAGGCGGGATCCTTCCCACCCCTGCTTTCTGCCTGACCTTTGTTCCTGCCTCCGCAGAAGTAAATTACGTGGAACACAGCAGACACTGCGGTCTTCGAGCTCCCACCACCCTTGGCAGATCTGTGGCTCCATGCACACCTGTTAGCGGGTTTTTGAGAGGGGAGTGGACACCATGTCAATTCAGCACCAGTGACCACCTCTCACCGAGGAGCCCGTCCTCGCAGCTGTGCTGTTGTCTGGGCCACGTTCCCCTGGGAGCTCCTTCAGTGAGAAGGGGGCCAGGCAACCCCACCCACCCTTTGTCCACAGGGGCTGGAGGAGGAGGACGCCAAGGCTGACACAGTTGTCAGATGGCCAGCGCTTCCCCACATTCCTACAGAAAAGCAGACCTGGAAATGTACCTTCCAGTTCACCAAAAACACACCAAGTAAATACTGATTCCAAAACAGTGCTCCAAGCAAGGGAAGCCTGTGTTTATTTAACTCTTGAAGTAAACAGAGGCCATTTCACTCTCTCCAGGAGGAGTGGGACCCAAGTCCAGTCCGCAGGACAGAGGATCCCCCAGAAGCAGCAGTCCTCGGGCCCACCCCATTTAGACCTTCTGAGAACCAACCGCCCCCCGTATAAACAGTCCATTCCCAAAATGGGCATTTAGTGTCACCTGCTTTGTGGCTGATCACATGGGGTGCCCCGTGTCTTTGGCCAGTGGCTGTGATATTTTGGTGGAGAGGAAGCTGGAACAATGGACACCCTGGGACCATAAAACACCAGGTTTTGGGAGCTTCAGCACAGTGGCGCCTGAGTGCTGACGCAACCCATGCTGCGTTCCTGCTCCACATGACTTCAGTCCCAAACAGCAAATGTTGGGGACATGCCAGTTTCTAGTTAGCTGGCATTCATTGCCCTGTTTAGAAATGTACTAATAGTAATGCATTTACCCTTCATTTGATCACTTATTTTCAACTTTCAGATTCTCCCCACCAGATATTCACCAATATCCAAACAATCCACAGACTATTGAAAAGGTAAAGAGAAGGAAGGCAAAGTTATTCAGATTCTAAACACTTGGGGTCCTCATTTTGCCAAGAGGATCCAGTGACTGGTCTGTGGGAGACCCAAGCATTTGAAGAAAACAGAGATTCCTCCTTGCCTCTCCTTTAGAAGGAGGTGGTTGGCAGGAAATCGCGAGGCAGCAAGTTCACAATCACATTGGGATCCCCAGAAAACAAACCTGCCACTTGAGGCATCCCTGGGCCACCCACACCCACCTGGCTGGAGGGAGAGGTGGGGCTCTAAGTTCTCTGAACCTGAACCAGAGGAGGCTTCAGTCCAGGCTCACAGAGAGCAGGAGGGAGCCCGAAGCACAGTGTAGCCTGCTGCCTTCCACCTCCCTCTGCCCGGTTCTGCGTATTTGAACACACCTGATTCAACCTTAGAACTGTTATTTATTCAAGCCTTAACTGGGAGGCAGTGTTTCAAAGGCTCAACACCAAGGTCACTGAAATTGAATTAACCTACCCTGACATCTAATTTAAACTTTTAGATCTGGACCTGCAAATCCGAAGCAAATATTGATTTTAAGTCAGTCAAGGTCATAGTTCCCTAAAAGGAAAGCCCTTTTCCCTCTTCCCACTTCACATGATTCTACGTATTGGTAAAGCCCTCATCATGCAGTGCGTATATGTGGGTTTGTCGACAAAGAGTGAATAGGTGTGAAATGATTTTTCTTGTTTAGATAACTGTAGGTTCACATGCAGTTGTGAGAAACAGTAAACAGAGACCTTGTATACTGTTTTCCTCCAGGGGTAGCATCCTGTCAAACTATAGCACATGACTGCAGCCAGCATACTGACATGGATGCAGCCAGACCTGGACTGCCTCCACCCATAGGACCCTCTTGTGACCCCTCCTGGACACACCCACATTCCTCCCAGACCACCCCTTGTCGACCTGCAACCACTGAACCATTCTCCACAGCTACACTTTTGCCATTTCAAGAATGTTATGTAAACGGAATCATACAGTAATCCTTTGGAATTGGCCTTTTTCACGCAGCATAATTCTCTGGAGAGTTCATTCAGGTTGTCACAGGTATCAATAGTTCATGGTGCGGACGTACAATTTAACATTTCACCCACCGAAAGACATTTGGGTTCTTTCCAGTTTTTCACTATGACAAATAAACAATATAAACATTCATATGCCTGTATTTATGTGAACATAAATTTTGATTTCTCTGGGATAAATTCCCAGGAGTGTAATCGCTGGGTCATATGAGAGTTGCGTATTGTGTTTTAAAAGAAACTGCTAAATTGTTTCCAAAGTGGCTATACTATTTTCATTCCCACCAGCAACTTATGAGTCACCTAGTTTAGCCACATCCTTGCCAGCATTCAAAAGACAGTGGGGCACTGTCTTTTATCTTAGCTCTCCTGAGGGTGTGCAGTGGTACCCAGGCCTTGCACTTCTCCACTGGCTGCTATTGACTGACACCTTTCCGTGGGCTCTTCTGCCATCACTGTGGCATCTTTGGTGGAATGTCTCTATGTCTGTTGCCCATTTTCTAAGTGTATTGTTTGTTTTTCTAC
The DNA here is from genome assembly GCF_007565055.1 of Rhinopithecus roxellana. Lineage (NCBI taxonomy): Eukaryota > Metazoa > Chordata > Mammalia > Primates > Cercopithecidae > Rhinopithecus > Rhinopithecus roxellana. The sequence goes on along the minus strand of NC_044566.1, from coordinate 5,691,706 downwards.
TGGTGAGCTTTCAGATTTCTTCATCCTTTATCAACTATGTGGTTTGCACATATTTCCTTCAGTTTGTAGCTCGTCTTTTCATCCACTTCATTGGTTCTTTCACAGAGCATAAGTTTTCTTTTTTTTTTTCTTTTTTTTTTTTTTTGAGGCGGAGTCTCGCTCTGTCTCCCGGGCTGGAGTGCAGTGGCCTGATCTCAGCTCACTGCAAGCTCCGCCTCCCGGGTTCCCGCCATTCTCCTGCCTCAGCCTCCAGAGTAGCTGGGACTACAGGCGCCCGCCACCTCGCCCGGCTAGTTTTTGTATTTTTAGTAGAGACGGGGTTTCACCGTGTTAGCCAGGATGGTCTCGATTTCCTGACCTCGTGATCCGCCCGTCTCGGCCTCCCAAAGTGCTGGGATTACAGGCTTGAGCCACCGCGCCCGGCCACAGAGCATAAGTTTTCAATGTTGGTAAGATCTCATCTATCAATTTTTCCTTTTATGGATCATGCTTTTGGCATCAAATCTAAGACCTCTTTGTTCAGCTTTAGGTCCTAAGTGTTGTCTACTATATATATATATATATATATATATATATTTTTTTTTTTTTTTTTGAGACGGAGTCTCGCTCTGTCGCCCGGGCTGGAGTGCAGTGGCCCGATCTCAGCTCACTGCAAGCTCCGCTTCCCGGGTTTACGCCATTCTCCTGCCTCAGCCTCCCAAGTAGCTGGGACTACAGGCACCCGCCACCTCGCCCGGCTAGTTTTTTTTTTTTTTGTATTTTTTTTTTAGTAGAGACGGGGTTTCACCATGTTAGCCAGGATGGTCTCGATCTCCTGACCTCGTGATCCGCCCGTCTCGGCCTCCCAAAGTGCTGGGATTACAGGCTTGAGCCACCGCGCCCGGCTTCTACTATATTTTTTTCCTAAAACTTTTATAGTTTTATATTTCATGTTTTAATTTGTAATTCATTGTTAGAACTTGTAATTCTAATATAAGATGTAAAACTTAGCTCATGCTTCTTTTGTCTCCCTGTGGACATCCAATTACTCCAGCACTATTTGTTGAAAAGACTATCTTTCTTCCACTGAACTGATTTTGCATCTTTGTCAAAAATCAGTTGGGCATATTTGTGTGGGTCTGTTTCTGAGTTCTCTGTTCTGTTCTACTATCTTTCAGGCTGCCCAGGACCACACTACCCTGATTACTGTGGCAATAATAAGTCCTGGGATTGGGGAGAATGATTCCTCTCACTTTATTCTCCTTTTCCAAGATTGATTTAGGTATTCTAGCTCCTCTGACTTTCCATACAAATTTTAGGATACTCTTGACTATATCTACAAAAAAATTATGTTGGGATTTTGATAAGAATTCTGTTCATCTGTTTGAGGAAAACTGACATCTTTAGTATATTTTGTCTTCCAATCCTTGAATGTGGTATGCCTCTCCATGCATTTAGATCTCCCTTGATTTCTCTCATCAGCATCATGCAGTTTCCAGCACAAAAGTCTTGTACATGTTTGACTGAATTTACACTTGTGTGGTTTTTTTTTTTGGTAATTTTAAGTGGTATCGTATTTTTTATTTTGGTGTCCATAATTTTGGTATTTATGCTATATAAAGACAATTGATTTTTCTATGTTTATCTTGTATCTTGCAACCTTTTTGAACTTGCTAGCTTTAGGAGTTGTTTGTTTTTTTGTAGAATCCTTGGGATTTTATAATCAGATGATCATGCCATCTGTAACTAGAGACTGTTTTAATTATTTCGTTCCAATCCATATGCTTTTTATTTCCTTTTCTTGATTCATTACACTAGCTAGAACTTCCAGTACAATGTTGAATAAGAGCGACGAAGGCAGACAACCTTACCTTGTACCTGATATTATGGAGAAAGTACACAGTTTTCACCATTTAGTGTCATGTTAGTTGTGGGTACTTTTTGTAGGTAGCCATTAATAAGTAAGACGGTCCCCCTCTACTCCTATCTGTCCTAGAGTTTCTTTTTTTTTTTTTTTATCATGTGTGTTAAATTTTGTCAAATACTGTTTCTGCACTGGTTGATATGATTATATTATTTTTCTCCATTAGTTTATTAATATGGTAGATTACACTGATTAATTTTCAAATATTGATCCAGCTTTGCATCCTTAGTATAAACCCAAACTTGGTCATGGTGGATAAATCTTTTTACCTATTGCTTAAATATATTTACCAATATTTTGTTATGGGCTTTTGTGTTATATTCATGAGGGATATTGGTCAGTAGCTTTCTTTCTTGTTTTTGTCTGGTTTTGGTGTCAATGTAATACTGGCTTCATGAGATAACTGAGAAGTATTGCTTCCTCCTCTATTTTTTGGAAAAGATTGTGTAGAATTGGTGTTAGTTTTTTAAATGTTTGGTAGAATTCTTTAGAAAAACCATCTGGGCCTGAAGATTTCTTTTTTGAAATTACTAATTTAATGTATTTAATAGCTATAGGGCTATTCAATGATCTACTTCCTGTTGGGTGAGTTGTGGTAGTTTGTGCTTTTTCAGAAAGTAGTCCAACTTGTCTAAGTTGTCAAATTAATGTGTATACAGTTGTTTGTAGTTTTTCCCCTTATTATCCTTTTGATGTCTGCAGAGTCTGCAGTGATACCTCTGGGGAGTCTCGCTCTGTCACCCAGGCTGGAGTGCAGTAGCACAATCTTGGCTCACTGCAACCTCCACTTCCCAGATTCAGGCAATTCTCCTGTGCCTCATGAGTAGCTGGGACTACAGGTGCATGCCACCATGCCTGGCTAATTTTTGTATTTTTAGTAGAGACGGGGTTTCACCATATTGGTCAGGCTGGTCTTGAACTCCTGACCTCAGGTGATCCACCCACCTTGGCCTCCCAAAGTGCTGAGATTACAGACATGAGCCACCACGCCCAGCCACTTTTCTGTGTTTTATTTCCTTGATTTCAGTTATTTCCTTCCTTCTGCTTTTTCTTTGGGTTTATTTTGCTCTTCATTTTCTAGAGAGGTAGAAAAGAAGCTCCTGAGGTAGAAGCTGAGATTGATTTGAGACTTTTCCTATTTTCTAATGCATGCATTTTAGTGCTAAAAATTCCCCTCTCAGTACTGCTTTAGCTGTGTTCCATAAATTTTGATATGCTATATTTTCATTTTCCTTGTTACAAAGTGGCAAAAAACTTTACTGAATTGTGCCCATGTTCTAGGACTTTGTGGAAGACAGAGCTTAAGAGTAGTGATTTGGCAGAAGAAATCTCTAAGCAGAAAAGTATTCAGAATAGTTTTCCTTAACTGCTTATGGTAAAATTTGAGAACAGAAAATTATTTAAGGACAAAATTTATAATTAAAAGGGAAGCAGAATATAAAGATTTGAAAATTCTCAGCTTGGACATGTAAAGAACAACAAAGAGTATTTAGGGAAGAAAACCAACGGTGTGGCCTAGTTTCATAAGGAGATTAGCATGGATAGAAGGAAGCCTGGTGTTATTCATAAAGATTATGAAATAATGAATCCAAGGGCATTTTGGAGATCTTCAGGGCTACCATGCCCAACACAGCACAGAACAGTTTAGGGAGAGAAGCCCAGGACACCCACGCAACCTCACTGCCCCCATCTGAGGTCTCTATTCTCTACATTCTGGCACAGCATTCCTTGGTCACACAGCTATAGCTCAGGTGTTCAGAGGACGCAAGCGGTGATCCTTGGCAGAGTCCACGTGTTGCTAATTTTGCAGGCACAAAGAGTGCAAGAGCTGTGGGGGCATGGCTTTCTCCTCCACCTAGATTTCAAAGTATGCTGTGGATAGCGTGGGTGCCCCGGCAGAGTCTTGTTGCAGGGACAGAGCCATCACAGAGAGTCTCCACCAGGGCAATGCCTGGTGCAGCTGTGGAGGTAGGGCCACCCCTGAGACTCCAGACCTACCGAGCCACCAGTGTGTAGCCCTAGCTTAGGAGAACTGCTGAGGTGAACTGAGCCAGCAACCCATGGGGGCAGGGCTGCCTGAGACCTGGGGTGCCCAACCCCAACCCAGGGTGTCCAGAAGGTGGGGCATGGAGTCAAAGATAATTCGGCAGCCTCAAGATTTAATGTTGTTGGCCTTGTTGAGTTTTGGACTTACTTGGGGCCTGTTACTCCCTCTTGCCTATTTTTCCTTTTGGAAGGGAAATGTCTGTCCTATGCCTGTCCCACCATTGTACTGTGGAAGCCCAGAACTTGTGCGATTTCACAGGCCCACGGCTGGAGAGGAACATGCCTCAGATGAATTGTGCCTTGAGTCTCACTCATACCTTATTTAGAGGAGAATCTGGAATTTACATTTTTTAATTGGCTTTGGAATAAGCTAAGACTTTTGGGGTACTGGGATGGAATAAATGTATTTTGCATGTGAAAAGAACATGTATTTTGGGGAGCTGGGGGTGGAATGCTATGGCTTGAAGTGTCCCCTCAAAAATCACATGTTGAAACCTAATAGCCAATGCTGTGAACAGGCGGGGTCTTTGGTAGGTGGTTAGGCCAAGGGCTCCTCCTGAACAGAGTCTTCACTGGCCCTCTCACCTTCTACCCTGTGATGCTGGCTCCTTGATCTTGAACTTCTCAGCCTTGAGAACCATGAGGAAATAAATTTTAATAAATTACCCAGTCTGTGATGTTTTGTTATAGCAGCACAAACGCACCACAGTAGACAAGCCCCGCATCTAGAATGCAGAAGACCAAAAGAAGCCCTGGGAACTCACCATCCTGCCACTGCTCCCTGGGTCCTGAGGCCTGTGACTGTTCTGCCTCCTCCTCCCACTCTCAGAGTTGTCCTGTGTGTGCTTCCTACATTGAGTCCAGGGTTCTTTGTTTTACTCTTGAAAAGAGCAAGAAAAAGTACGCCTGTTTCACCTTCCTGGGATGAAGTCTTTTGCGGGTTAGTTTCTAAAGTAAAGCCACGGGATATGCGTCCTCGCAGTGCCTCTTCTGACTATGAGTCCTAATACACCCTTTATTCAGGTTCTCTACCTGAATTCATTCAAAGCGAAGTCCTAAGACAACAAGGAGTGTTAGGTGTCAGCTTCACCACCTAAGAGGAAAACAATGACCTTGAGGAAACCTCATCTGTGACACCCATTTTCGTCACAGCAAAGTCTCAAGGGGCTGGATCAGCAGACACAGAACTCTAAGTCCCTCTGAGCCCTCTGGAATACAACCCCTATTTGTCTTTGTAGTTCCCACTTCCAGCCTATTTGTACAATGTTTAATTTCCTGTAGTAAGGCATGTACTTCAATATAGGTTTCAAAAATTAAACAAAGCAATATGTTAACTCACAGGTAACTAGCCAGTGATGATCTCATGTGGGTCACAACCACACGTGTTTTATTTATTTAGGGATTAAAATTACTATAGTTTCTTTTTTTATCAGAAAGGGAGAAACATTATCTTTAGTCATATGTATTTCTTGAAGGATCTTGGATAGTTTTAGTTAGAATACTTTGGCAGGGTGGCAAAATGATGCTTCCTACATAAATTTTGACTTTTCAAATAAAAAGATGATAAAGCAAAAAGTGATTTAAACATTTTAGCATGAGTTATCAAAAGCTCTAGAATTTCAACAAATACAAATGGAAGAGAGTTTAAAATTTCAAGGAGAAATCTTCTCAAAATATGATACCCCAGAAGAGCCCGGGCTTGTGTGCTGATGAGCTCAGGTTTCCGGTCTGAACATGCAGCAGCTCCTCACCTGTCTGAAGCCATATGGAAGCCACAGGGACCGTCCCAAAGAGAACAAGAAAATTAGAAGAATAAAGTACACAGCACAAACCCATCTCTCCATGGACCCCTCCTCATCAATTCACCATCTACATGTTACTTCTGTACATCTATGATGAATGTCAGTGCCAACCCAATTATTGCTTTTGACAACCTCACTTACCGAAGGTACACACTGTGCCAGGCACACTTGATCATTCTCCCACTAGAAGGAACTGCCATGATACAAGATGCCATCCCATTTCACAGACCAGTGCATAAGGCCATGTGAGCATCCAGGCCTGTCTCCCACTCACTGCGTCTTCCTGCTCAGTAGGGCAGGAACTGCTGCTCAAGGTCAAAAAGGCATCCCAGAAGAATGGTGCTATCACTGCAAAGCAGTCACTACTTTAAAGAAATCTCATGAAAAAAGATCCCAAAGATAGTGACTCAAAATAATTTCTTTATATAATAAGCACTTTAAAAAACATTAATAGACTTTATATTTTAGAGCAGTTTTAGGTTTTACAGAAAAATTGAGCAGAAAGTACAGGGAGTCCTCATATACTCTCCCTCCGCCCTGCTTCCTCCCACAGGTATTATAACTTCTTGCATTGGTGGCCCATACATTATGATTTGATACATCATTATTAACTAAAGCATATCATTTACTTGAGGGTTCACGCTTCCTGTTATGCAGTTTTTTTTTCGGTCTTGAGAAGTGCATAATGTCATGGATCATACAGAATAGTTGCACTGCCCCAAAACTCCTCTATGTGATAAGCACTTTTTAAAATCAAAAAGGCGATGGAATATTCTGTATGACACTGCAATAGTAGATATGTATATAGAGCACCAAGAGTGAGCTTAAACAGCAGCTCCAGGCAGGACACCACTCCCTTCAGGGCCCACCCTGCACCATCTTCCTCAAATGTTTTATAGAAAAAAAAAAAAAAAGAAGAAGTAGTAGTGCCTAATTGGCATTGCATAGATTTTCTTAAGAGCCAGGACTAATATAAAGTGATTTCAAAGCTTCCATTAGGACACCACGAACCCTGGGCCCACAGTGGTGGCATCAGGCAGACCCTGCTCCCTTCTGCACAGAGCTTGCAGAGAAACCCCAGGCAAGCAGGGTGGAGGGGCTTCCTTACGACGCTGATTCCCTGGCTGTTTCAGACGTTCAGGGTTGGTAGGACAGGACTGACAGATTAACAGCTCTTCTGTGGCTTAGCACTGGTGGTGCATGGCCTTTCTGACACGCATACTAGGAATGCGACTCTTGAAAAGGCGGCATCCTCCAACTCCACAGAGAGACCCAGGTGTTCACCCAGGCGAGAGGAGCAGTCACAACGTCTGTGCTGCCTCCAGACACCAGGGCACACATGCGTTGTAGGGATTGGCTCAGTCTGCAAACCCCACTCATGACTGGGCCAGAGCAACGGATTCCCAGTAAATGCGCCTCATGAGCTTGCTCTTCACCCGGGACCCTCCTTCACAGCCAGGGACCCTCCCCTCACAGCCCAGTACCCTCCCCTCACGGCCTAGGATCTTCCCCGCCCATCACGGTCCGGGACCCTCCCCTCACCCGGGACTCACCCCTCAAGGCCCAGGATCCTCCCCTCACAACCTGGACCCTCCCTCACGGCCCGGACCCTCCCTCACAGCCCGGGATCCTCCCCTCACCCGGGACCATCTCCTCACGGCCCTGGATCCTCCCTCAAGGCCCGGGATCCTCCCCTCACCCGGGACCCTCCCCTCAAGGCCCAGGACCCTCCCTCAAGGCTCAGGACCCTCCCCTCACGGCCCGGGATCCTCCCCTCACAACCCGGACCCTCCCCTCACAACCCGGGATCCTCCCCTCACAACCCGGACCCTCCCCTCACAACCCGGGACCCGCCCCTCACAACCCGGACCCTCCCCTCACAACCCGGACCCTCCCCTCACAACCCGAGATCCTCCCTCACAACCCGAGATCCTCCCTCACAACCCGGACCCTCCCCTCACAACCCGGGACCCTCCCCTCACCCGGGACCCTCCCCTCACAACCCGAGATCCTCCCTCACAACCCGGACCCTCCCCTCACAACCCGGGGTCCTCCCTCACAACCCGGACCCTCCCCTCACAACCCGGGACCCTCCCTCACAACCCGGACCCTCCCCTCACAACCCGGGATCCTCCCTCACAACCCGGACCCTCCCCTCACAACCCGGGACCCTCCCCTCACAACCCGGGATCCTCCCTCACAACCCGGACCCTCCCCTCACCCGGGACCCTCCCCTCACAACCCGGACCCTCCCCTCACAACCCGGGACCCTCCCCTCACCCGGGACCCTCCCCTCACAACCCGGACCCTCCCCTCACAACCCGGACCCTCCCCTCACAACCCGGACCCTCCCCTCACAACCCGGACCCTCCCCTCACAACCCGGGATCCTCCCTCACAACCCGGACCCTCCCCTCACAACCCGGGACCCTCCCCTCACAACCCGGGATCCTCCCTCACAACCCGGACCCTCCCCTCACCCGGGACCCTCCCCTCACAACCCGGACCCTCCCCTCACAACCCGGGACCCTCCCCTCACCCGGGACCCTCCCCTCACAACCCGGACCCTCCCCTCACAACCCGGACCCTCCCCTCACAACCCGGACCCTCCCCTCACAACCCGGGACCCTCCCCTCACCCGGGACCCTCCCCTCACAACCCGGACCCTCCCCTCACAACCCGGGACCCTCCCCTCACCCGGGACCCTCCCCTCACAACCCGGACCCTCCCCTCACAACCCGGGACCCTCCCCTCACCCGGGACCCTCCCCTCACAACCCGGACCCTCCCCTCACAACCCGGGACCCTCCCCTCACCCGGGACCCTCCCCTCACAACCCGGGACCCTCCCCTCACAACCCGGGATCCTCCCTCACAACCCGGGATCCTCCCTCACAACCCGGACCCTCCCCTCACAACCCGGGACCCTCCCCTCACCCGGGACCCTCCCCTCACGACCCGGGACCCTCCCCTCATGGCCTGGACCCTCCACTCACAACCCGGGACCCTCCCCTCACAGCCCAGATCCTCCCTCACGGCCCGGGACCCTCCCCTCACGGCCTGGACCCTCCACTCATAACCCGGGATCCTCCCCTCATCCCGGACCCTCCCCTCACAACCTGAATCCTCCCCTCACCCGGGACCCTCCCCTCACAACCCGGACCCTCCCCTCACAACCCGGGACCCTCCCCTCACCCGGGACCCTCCCCTCACCCGGGACCCACCCCTCACGACCCGGGACCCTCCCCTCATGGCCTGGACCCTCCACTCACAACCCGGGACCCTCCCCTCACAACCCAGATCCTCCCTCACGGCCCGGGACCCTCCCCTCACGGCCTGGACCCTCCACTCATAACCCGGGACCCTCCCCTCATCCCGGACCCTCCCCTCACAACCTGAATCCTCCCCTCACCCGGGACCCTCTCCTCACAGCCCGGGACCCTCTGTGAACCCCTGGCCCGCAGGGCTCAGCTCCTCAATGCTGGTCTGAGAGGCCCGGGAGCGTCTCCCTCTCAGTTCTCCTCAGTTCTCGGGGCCGCGCTGTCCCCGTTGCCACCGGGATCCCCTCACCCCGCCTGCTGAGCCTCCCGCCGGGTCCTTCCTGTCCGCCTGAAGCCTGTGGAGGCTTCCAGAAAATGCTTCCAGATCTCCGCCTGTCCGAGCCGGGCCACCGCAGGCTGCTTGGGCTCCCGGCGGTGTGGTCCCCCCAGGAAGGAACTGCGAGCACTCCCGCCTTCCCCGTCTGCCCGCGGGTACCGGACTGGCCGGTAGGGTCCCGCCCCCGCGCCTCCTCCGCCCCCAAGCCCCTGACCTCAGGCCCTGGGCGCCTCCACGGGGCCTCCTCCTTGGAAGGCGCAGAGCCCCGGCTCCGGCTGCGGTGTTGCAGGCGCAGGCTGCCTGGAAGGCACCACGCGGGGAAAAGCGGCCGGTCTCTCAAAGCCGGGGCCGCAGCGCCCCGGCCCCTGCAACCAAGGCCGCGCCTCTCCTGGGCGCCGGCGCCCTCTGTTGGGCATGCTGGGCCCTCACGCCTGCGGCGCGGAGCCGGGAACCGGGAGCTGGGAGCCGCCGCCCTCCCCGCGCCTGGGCTCTGCGGCCAACTCCAGCCGGGGGCCCTAGAACTCGACCGCCACCCGCAAACCACAGCCTCGTGAGTGGGGCGCATGGCGTCGGGACTCAGCACCGGCGCCGCGGGCACAGGCGTGGCTGCCCCACCTGAACTCAGGCTGCGCAGGGAGGCGAGGCCTTCGCAGGCTGCGAGGCCCACGCAGGCGGCGGCGAGCACCGGAGCGGCCCGAGATGCACGAAGGCCGCGCGCGAAGCCCGCGAAGCAAGGCCCGCAGTATCCTTGCCCTGACTTAGCCGAGGGCTCCAAACATTGTGCTTAAATAGTAGAACAAGCAAACGATTTTGCCCAATAGAAGATCCAATGAGTCCTAAATACATATTCCTCCTCCGCTCGTCTGTCCCGGCAGCGCCGGCGGGGACCAAAGGTGCGGACGCGCTGCGCCCCCACCCCTGAGCCGCCCCGGCCCTCAGGAAACTCAGAAGGAACCGCGGGCCCCGATGAGCCCGAGGGAGCACCACCGAAACCCTTGGAGGAGACACAGGAGAAAGTCCTTGTAGTCTTCGATTAGGTGATGGCTTCTTAGCACACAAGAAGCACAACAACAACAACAACAAAAAGATCAATTAAACTTCATCACAATGTAAAACTTTTATGTTTTATAAAACACCATTAAGAAAGTGAATACAACCTACGCAATTGGGAGAGTGTTTCCAAATCTGAGCGATTTGCCTCCGAAACACATTAAGAACTCTCACAACTCAACAATAAAAAAGACAACCGCATTCACATATGAATAAACACTTCCTTAAAGACGATATAAAATGGCCAATAAACATGTGAAAAGATGGTCAACATCATTAGTTGTAAGGGAAATGTAAATCAAAACCACAATGAGATACGCTTCACCTGCACTGGGAGGCTAGAATAAAAGACAGAAAAGACAGGTAAGAATAGGTGTTGGGGAGGATGTGGAGAAACCAGAACCCTCCCACATGGCTGCTGGGAACACAGAACAGTGTAGCCTCTGTGAAAGACAGTCAGTTCCTTACAGAATTAAACAAAGGCCGGGCGCGGTGGCTCATGCCCATAATCCCAGCACTTTGGGAGGTCGAGGCTGGAGGATCACTTGAGTCCAGGAATTTGAGACCAGCCTGGGCATATGGCGGAACCCTTTCTCTACTAAAAATACGAAAAGTAGCCGGGTCTGGTGCTGCGCACCTGTAGTCCCAGCTACTTGGGAGGCTGAGGCAGGAGAATTGCTTGAGCCTGGGAGGTAGAGGTTGCAGTGAGCCAAGATCGCACCACTGCACTCCAGCCTGGGTGACAGATCGAGACTAAAAAAAAAAAAAAGAAGTTAAACATAGAGTTACCGTATGACCAGGCGATTCCACTTTTACATATATACTTAAAAGAAATGAAAACATATATCCGCATTAAAACTTGTACATGAACGCTCACAGCAGCAGTATTCACAATGGCCAACAGCAGAAACAATCCAAATGTCCAACAGCTGATGAATGGATGAAGTGTGCTCTATCCAGACAAGGGACTATCAGGCAGCCATAAGAAGGAAGGAGGTACTGATTCATGCTACAACATGGGTGAACCTTGAAAACTGCTGAGGGAAGGCAGCAAGACACAAAAGGCCACAAGTCATATGATCCCATTTACATGACATGTCCAGGATGGGTGGCGATAGCAACAGAAAGTACATTCGTGGTTACAAGGGATTGGAGAGAAGTGGGGATGGGGAGCAACTGCTAATCGGTGTGGGTTTGCTTTTGGGGTGATGAAAATATTCTAAAATTAGATAGTGGAGATCACTGTGCAACTCTGTGAATATGTCCAAACCACTCAACTGTACACACTGTATGGTGAATTGTTATGGTGTGACCTATGCCTAAATGAAGCTGTTATTAAAAATAAAGTGAATGCTGGACCAGACAATCTGCAGACATCCACCAGCCCCTCGTGGACAATGACAGTGGGGCTTTTTGAATGAATTCCCCTCATAGACTTTCCCTGCAAACCAGTCAGAAGCCCACTGAGAAACATGGCGAGGACATGAGCCCCCCGAGGGTGGTCACCTGCAATTCTTTAAGTCACATCTGCATGAGGCCTCGGCTGGATGCTCCTTGCAGCTATGTTTCTGGGAGCCTGCACCTCAAAGCTTACCAGGTTTTTGCTAGAAATCTCTCAGGCCTCTCTAAGCACCTTCCTGGCTCTGCACTTCCATTTCTTCCAAATGCCATTCCAAAATGTCCCCATCATCTTCACACACCATATCCTTTGGACACACGTCAACCCTAAATACAGAAGGGAAAATAGAAGGGCAGCTCAGGAGAGTGCTGTCCCACCTTTCCTGCCCAACGGCACCCTCTGCTGGCATGTGGGGATGGTGCGGAGAAGGACTTAGGACATGGCCAGGCCTACCAGGTGGGTGGAGAGAATGTTAGGTCACCCACAATAGGGGAGCAGAACCACATCAAGAAATTGTCCCTGCACCCACTGGACATTCCTACAGGCAAAACTTGGTTACCTGCATCTGAACTCATTCACTTCATTTAACACGTAACTAGACAGAATTTTTTTACTTATTTAAAACTAGACTAGATTTTCTTAGAATAAATTATTGTGTAAATCAAACAGGTGCACCATGGTTTTAGGAACTTTATCCAGAGGTTTTGCAGTTTCAGAAAACTCCATGACCACATCAAAGCTATTTGTGAACTCAATCACCTGATATCCACACCTGTGCCCGCCTACACCTGTGTTCACTCAGGATGCTCCACACACAGAGTGTGCTCAATACTAATAGATTTACATTTTACTATAAGTTATTTTCCTTTTACACCTAAAGGAAATGTACTAGGAATTTTATTTCAAATAGAATTCCAATAGAAATTATATAATATATTTGAATACATAGTTTGATATAATTTATATTTGAATTACATATAATATATAATATGAAATATGTATAATATGAAATATGTATATATGTATACATGGCTTATGGGCTTCCGGAGTGCCACCACACACACCACACAGACCTGTACCCTGGGCTTTGTGAACAGGACACATCCCAGGAACCATGTTTCTAAAGCAAACCAAGACACCACCAAGATAAAACAAGGTGGCATTATGGGCTGATGACCTGAATTTTTGTAGGTTGCATTTTTATGTGATAACCATGATGGCCACTCTGACCCTGCGGAAAAAATGGTGAAAATATGCACCCTATGGTGGTGCCAGACACAGCGGGGCTGCTAGGCGGATTTCACATCCAGAGCATGTGTCTGATTCAGTCACTCTGGGCTTCATGCTCCCAGGCAGTCCTCTCCAGGGACTGTACAAGGAGGAGGGTGGGCTCAGAGATCATGACCTCGGAGCAAAGAAAGGTGCTGACCGCGTTCTAAATCACACGCGACCCAAATGCTGGGGTCTGCATAGGTAGCTAAGTAACTACAGAGCAAGCCCATGAAGATGTGGTTCTTTTAAGTGCTCATGCAATGAACCATCGATATTTGGCATACATATACAAATATGTGCATAGTGAATACGTTATGCCATTTTTGTAGCTACATTTATGTTTATAGTAATACACATAAAGCTATACAGAAGACTGACTGCAAAACAATATATTCTAACTGCAAAAACTGATTTAAATGTACACGTATATATAAGAAAAGATTCATATTCAAGTGTTGGCACACGAGGTTTCAAAGTCAAAATGGAAGCTGTCTATTTTGCCATGTCCCTGAAACCCACTGAGAGGTGACCCACATAGGCAGTGGGCAGGGAGCTGGGCCAGGCAGTACACAGCCGGCAGGCCCTCAGGGCCTTCCCCACCCCAACGGACCGCAGGAAGTGACTGCCCACAAGCCATCTGGCTTGCCCGGCGCCTCCAGAATTCTGCATTCAGTTCCATTCAAAGCCTGGGCACCTTCCCGGTGCTGGCACTGGAGATGCATTCATGAAACTCCCTGTCTCCAGACAGATGAGACAGTGAAATGAACAACTAGAGTTTCTGGCGGTGTCAAAATAAACCAGTTATAAACTACTTATCATAAAACACAGATTTACATGAAAAAGTGTCAAGATTTTTTTTTTTTTTTTGAGACGGAGTCTCGCTTTGTCGCCCGGGCTGGAGTCCAGTGGCCAGATCTCAGATCACTGCAAGCTCCGCCTCCCGGGTTTACGCCATTCTCCTGCCTCAGCCTCCCGAGTAGCTGGGACTACAGGCGCCCGCCACCTCGCCCGGCTAGTTTTTTGTATTTTTTAGTAGAGACGGGGTTTCACCGTGTTAGCCAGGATGGTCTCGATCTCCTGACCTCGTGATCCGCCCGTCTCGGCCTCCCAAAGTGCTGGGATTACAGGCTTGAGCCACCGCGCCCGGCCTCAAGATGTTTTTAAAGACAAAATATTTATTATGAAAACAATGAGAAATGAAATTCTTGCATAAGGAAACTGACGCACCTCAACATTATATGTCTCGTTCACTCCGAAGCTGGAAGAACCTGCCTGGTCCCCGCGTGGCAAGCCAGGAGGTCGCTGCCTCCAACCCAACACCTCCCCACCCCCTGCACTGGCCCTACTGCCCTCCATGGCCCTCCAAGTTGCCCTAGCTTTCCTGCCTGGCCACAGCACCTGCCTCGGTGGTTGTGGGAGCTGGGTTAGTGAATGTGTGCTCCCCACAACCTTGCCCTGGTAGCGCCCAAACGTTGGTTGTTATATAGGCCACGCAAAAGGCAGGTCTTTTATAATAAAACAGTTGACATCAGCATGATAAAACTGAGGCCAAAAATATGTTCAATTTTCAAATCGACCATTTTGGTTTAAAAAACAAAACAAAAGAAAAAACCTCTTAACACCCCAGTTTCAGGTCCCAAATCTGCCGTCAACGCTGCCGCAGTCACATTCCTGCAGTTCCTTCATTTTACAATGAAACAAATTGTGAACAAATGTGGACCCGAAAGAGCCCACCCTGAGTGCCCAGCTGGGCCTGTTTACAACAGCCCCAAGAGGCTGCTTGACGACAACAGGCCACATGCTCTGAGCCCCCCCAGAACCCACACCTCTAGTCAACTTCTGGACTTTCAGAGCTCACCTGAACCAGCCACTCAGCGCTCACCTGAACCAATCAACCAATTAACCAGTCAACCAATCAGCACTCACCTGAACCAATCAACCAATTAACCAGTCAACCAATCAGCACTCACCTGAACCAATCAACCAATTAACCAATCAACCAATCAAAGCTCACCTGAACAATCAACCAATCAAAGCTCCCCTGAACCAGCCACTCAGTGCTCACCTGAACCAGCACATAAGAACTCACCTGAACCAACCAATCACAGTTCACCTGAACCAACCCCTCAATGCTCACCTGAACCAGCCATCAGTGCTCCTCTACCTTGGCTAATCAGGGCTCAGCTGCATCACCCAATCAGGGCTTAGCTGTATCAACCAATCAGAACTAACCAAATTTGAATCCTTCATGTGTATAAATGGACCTGAATGGGACCTGGGCAGGACCCATCATTATAAAACCCAAACCCTCTCTGCGTTCTCTGAAATACACTTTCCTTCACACCAAAGGCTGCAGCTCCCAGGTTTGTAAACCGTTCACTGGAATAAAGTCTTTCCTCCGAACTCCTTTTCAAAGAACTTTTGTTCACAAAATAATTTACCATCAGCTTTACCTAAGGCTTCTAAACAATGTATTAAGAACATGTTCTAGATTTCTTTTGAAGTGAAGATAACATCTACCATACTATAATTTCAAACCTGGAGTTTAAAAAATATGTAATCATGCTGGGTCCGGTGGCTCACGCCTGTAATCCCAGCACTTTGGGAGGCCGAGGCGGTCAGATCACGAGGTGAGATCAAGACCATCCTGGCTAACACGGTGAAACCTCGTCTTTACTAAAAATACAAAAAAAAGAAAAAAAAAAAATTAGCCGGGTGAGGTGGTGGGCGCCTGTAGTCCCAGCTACTCGGGAGGCTGAGGCAGGAGAATGGCGTGAACCCGGGAGGCGGAGTTTGCAGTGAGCCAAGATCACGCCACTGCACTCCAGCCTGGGTGACAGAGTGAGACTCCATTTCAAAAAAAAAAAAAAAGTGATCATCCCAGCACTTTGGAAGGCTGATGGGCAGATCACTTGAGGTCAGGAGTTTGATATCAGCCCGGCCAATATGGTGAAACCCCATCTCTACTAAAAATACAAAAAAATTAGCTGGGCATGGTGGCAGGTGCCTGTAATTGCAGCTACTAGGGAGGCTGAGGCAGGAGAATAGCTTGAGTCCAAGAGGCAGAGGTTGCAGTGAGCCAAGATCAAGCCACTGCACTCCAGTCTGGGCAACAGAGCGAGACTCTTGTCTCAAAAGTAAATAAATAAATAAATACACACATAAATAATCATTTTAAGTAAAATTATTGTACTTTACAGTGATGGAGAACAGTCATATCTGTGAGGTTTGGATTTGCAGATTCAATCTGCTGCAGATTGAAATATTCTATTGCATCTGTACTGAGCATATTTCTCATGACTGTCTCAAACAATACAGCGTAAAAACTATTTCACAGCATTTACATTGTATTAGGTATTATAAGTAACCTGGAGCTGATTTAAAGTCTACGAGGGAATGCATGTAGGTTACATGCAAATTCTACAGCGTTTTACATCAGAGATGATGGTATCTACACTCCATTGTTATGAAAAGACATATCCTAGGAAACAATTTCCTAATATAACCTGAATTATAAATGTTTGGGAGCATACTGTAAAACATTTCAGATTATTTCCAGATTAGGGAAAAATCTTTTACCAGCAGTTTGAGGTAAATAAACTTGTTAAGACATCCCTGAATTTTCTGCCGCCAGTGAATAAATCACACCCCTTGTCACCTCCTTCTCTTCTTCCCCACAAAACATCTCTTCCCAAATAACTAGCATTAGATCAAAGGCTTTCACCCAAAGCTCACTAACTACATTAAATGGCAGAGACTGATTAGGAAAACTGTGTTTATTCCTGGGCTGCAGGACCAAAGCACCATAGACTGGGTGGCATAAAAAATAGTAAATTTATTCTCTCTGCTCTGGAGGCCGGAAGTTGAAGGTCAAGGTGTCGGCAGGACTGGGTCCTTCTTGGGGTTTTTTTTTTTTTTTTTTTTTTTTGAGACAGAGTCTCACTCTGTTGCCCAAGCTGGAGTGCAGTGCAGTGGCACGATCTTGGCTCACTGCAACCTCTGCCTCCCGGGTTCAAGTGATTCTCCTGTCTCAGCCTCTCAAGTAGCTGGAATCACAGGTGCATGCCATTGCACCCAGCTAATTTTTGTATTTTTAGTAGAGATGGGGTTTTGCCATGTTGGCCAGGCTGGTCTCGGATTCCTGACTTCAGGTGATCCACCCACCTTGGTCTCCCAAAGTGCTGGGACTAAAGGCAAGAGCCACCATGCCTGGCCAAGGGCTGGGTCCTTCTGAGGCTGTGAGGGAAGGATTGGGTCCAGGCCTCTCCCAGCTTCTGCTAGTTGCTCCTGATCCCTGGTGCTCCTTTGCTTGTGGTTGCATCACCCCCATCGTGGCCTCCATCATCACACGGCCTTTTCCCTGTGCCTGTGTCCAAATTTCCTCCTTCTATAAGGACACTAGTCATATTGGACTAGGCAACCCCCACTCCTGTATGATTTCATCTTAACTACAGATGCTCCCCAACATATGATGGGGTTATGTCTGATAAACCCAGTGTACATTGAAAGTATCGTAGGTAGAAAATGCACTGAATACACTTGACCTACCAAACATCACAGCTCAGCCCAGTTATCTCAACTCAGAACACTCACATTAGCCTACGGTTGGGCAAAATCATGTCACAGAAAGCCTGTCTTAAAATGAAGTATGGGGCCAGATGCAATGGCTCACTCCTGTAATCCTAGCACTTGGTGGGAGGCCGAGGCAAGTGGATCACCTGAGGTCAGGAGTTCGAGACCAGCCTGGCCAACATGATGAAATCCCATCTCTACTAAAAATACAAAATTAGCCAGGCATGGTGACACGTGCCTGTAATCCCAGCTACCCAGGAGGCTGAGGCAGGAGAACCGCTGGAATCTGGGAGGCAGAGGCTGCAGTGAGCTGAGATCGCGCCACTACACTCCAGTCTGGGTGACAAGAGTGAGACTCCATCTCAAAAAAAAAAAGTACGGAATATCTCATGTAATTTATTGAATACTGTACTGAAAGTGCAAAACAGAATGACTGTATGGGTATTTGAGGTATGGTTTCTAGTGAATGCACTTTGCTTTTGAACCATCATAATGTCAAAAAATTAAATCCAACCACTGTAAGTTGAGGGCCATCTGTGATTACATACATTTGCAGTGACCCTAACACATTTTGAGGTACTGGGGGTTAGGGCTTCAACATACAACTTTTAAGGGGACACAATTCAACCGCCTTGCTGGATTTCAATCTTGTAATGTGATCTTATCACCTTTTCTAAAGTATTTATTTGTTGGGGAACATGAACACTAACGTGTCCAGGACCAGAAAGCAAAGTCAAGCTTCAAATGACTCCATTAATGCCTCTGGCCCAAGCATTGCGGGGAGTAGCAGGGGCGCCCATGGGGAAAGGCTGGCCTATTTGTAACGTGGGGTGTCTGAAGTGTCTCCGGGAGGCCAGCAGTGCCAGGCAGCGCTTAGTAGCCTCCAACTTTCCACCTGCCTGTGGAAGGGCCGCCCCAGCACACAGCCCCAGCACACGTGACCTCTTACCCCAAGTCACGGTGACAGCATCTGCTTGCAACTGGGCGGCTAAGAACGGGCAGCACAGCCAGAGACAGAGTCGGGGTCCCAACCAGTGGTTCTCAAAGTGGGGTCTCCAGACCAGCAGCAGCAGCGGCGGCAGCATCCCCTGGAACTCTGCACACTCTTGGAGCCCACACCAGACCTCTGGACTCAGAGACTTTGGATGTGGGGCCCAGGGAACTGAGCTGCACAAGCCTGGAGGGTGCTGAGGCACAGCGCAGTTTAAGGCCCTGTTCTAGCTCACCCTGCCGGCCCCTTCCCTGGCCCCGTGGCAATCCTGTCACAGGCACTGGATAAAGATGTGCAGACCACATGCCTGACTCAGGGCAGGTCCCTCTGGAGACAGTGCTGAGCCTCCCCGCTGTGGACTGGGATTCCTGTTGCTACAGTGGGAAGGACGTGTGCCCTGCAGGCTGCTGGGGGCCTCAGGGGCATGCTGCATATGGTGACAGTCACATTCCTGTGGCGAGCAGGGGGCTTCCATGCATCTGCCACCAGGGTCCCTGCCAGGGAGGTGGATGCACAAGTGAATGGCCAGATCCCAGCCCCTGGTGGGAAACAGGGTTAAGACATGGATTCCTTATACCTTAAAAGCCAGGAACCCAGTGAGCAAATAAATGAATGGGCAAAAGGCTGGATGAAGTTTTATGAAATGAGCAGAATGAGAATTTTGATTTCTATTTATTTACTAGGGAGCAGAGCTCAGGAGGAGGTCAGTACCTGCAGATGGCATCAGCACTGGACACAGACTGCCCAGCAGAAACCCAGGCCATGCCTGCTAAGTGCCCTTTCCTCCTGCAGACATCTGTTAGAAACGTATCCTCTGGGCCCGCCACAGGGGCTGCAGGGCAGAGCCGTCAGGGACACGGCTTGGGTTCTCCTGCCTGCTCTTTGCTGACCAATGGACAAGGGCCAGCTACGTGATGATTTCTGCTATCTATGAAATGGGTTAATAAGACTCGGGCACGCCTCGCAGGGTTGTCATGAGGATGAAGAGTTAACATCAACATATTCCATTTTGTGCACTACTAGAAATATTTGTGTGAAATAATGAAAACACCTGCTCACATATTAGAAGAAAAATACCGAGATCCCAGACCCTGCTTTCTGAATCTGCAGCCCGGCCAGGGCCATCCTGGGACCTCTCCTGTTCTCCCTCAGTGCATGGTCCCAGCACTCAGGCTTGGAAGGCGGCATGAGGCTGGATCTGGTTGGTCCTGACCTGCACGGCTGTCAAGCCTCTTGCTAGAGCCAGGCCTGGGAGAGTAGACGCAGGGCTCGTGACAGAACAGACCTCAGTATTCCTGGAGCACTACTTCCACAGGAGCTCCTGGTAGGAGGAACGACTGGCAGAGGAACCTCCAGAATTCCAACCACGCAGACCTCCCTGAATACAGAGCCCAAGAAGATGGCAGCCTGGGCATCTCTGAAAGTCCCATCGGATCAGACACACAACTGTAGCCAACTCCTGCAGGGCCAGAGCCTGGACCTCCAGGAGGCTATGGGTCTCCCAGAAGGCTCTGGGCCCAGCACACCTGCTCCTCAGCTTGTGGTTAAAATTGTTTCTTTCTTTCCTCCCTCCCTCCCTCCCTCCCTCCCTCCCTTCCTTCCTTCCTTATTTGAGATGGAGCCTTGCTCTGTCACCCAGGCTGGAGAGCAGTGGCACAATCTTGCCTCACTGAAATCTCCACCTCCTGCGTTCAAGCAATTCTGTCTCAGCCTCCTGAATAGCTGGGATTATAGGCGTGTGTCACCACACCAGGCTAATTTTTGTATTTTTAGTAGAGACGGGGTTCCACCATGTTGAAACCAGGCTGGTGTTCAACTCCTGACCTCAGATGATCCACCCGCGTTGGCCTCCCAAAGTGCTAGGATTACAGGTGTGAGCCACCGTGCCCAGCCAAATTCGTTTATTTCTCTTTTGCTAAAATACAAATACCTATGAGGGGCCACACAGGCCCACTGACAGTACTGAGATGCTTCTTTTTTAAGTAACTTTGTTTAACTCTGTTTAGCTTTGTTTAGAACAGCTTTAGATTTACAGCAAAACTGACATAGAATAGGGCTACCACACACCCCTCCCCCAGTGTCCTCCAATATTCATATCTTAAGCTTATGGTGCCTTTGTTGCAATTAATGAGCCAATATTGATGCATTATTATTAACTATGCACAGTTTATTCAGGTTTTCACAGTTTTTGCCTAATACATTTTTCTGTTGTAGGATTCAGTCCTCCTGCCTCCTTCGGCTCTTCTCGGCTGTGACAGCTTCTCAGAGTTCCCTTGTTTTTGATGACTTTGACAGTTTTGAGGGCTATTGGTGAGGTATACTAGAAGCCTCTGTTGCAGTCTGACATCTTTCTCGTGATTGGAGTGGGGAGGATATGCTTGGGGAGGAAGAACACAGAGGTAAAGTGCCATCCTGGTTGCACCTTACCCAGGGCACATGCGTCCACATACCTGGTCACCATCGGTGCTGACCTCAATCGCCTGGCTGAGGTCGTCAGGTCCTCTGCTGGGAAGTTACTCTTTCTCTCTCTTTCCATCTTGAACTCTTTGGAACAACATAGCTGTGCGCATCCCTCGCTCAGGAAGTCGGGATCTGAGCTCCCCTCCTTGACGGCAACTCACCTACATGAAAGATGGGGAATTCTTCTGCAGGGGAGACTTGTCTCTTCTCTCCAGTCATGTATTAATATCTATTCAATCATTTATATCAGTGTGGACTCATGCTTCTTCATCGCGTTCTTGGGGTTATAATACAATGAGACTTGCCTTTGCTGCTCAAGTTGTTCTGCTTTGGCCGTAGGGTGTTCGGTGCTTCCTGCGTCCCTCTGGCCTGCCCCCATCCATGTGGGTTTGGATTTTGTTTTGTTTGTTTTGTTCCTTCCTCTCTGGCACTGTAAGATGATCCAGTCTCATCTTGCATACTTCCTGCCCCCATCCTAGAATCCGCGGTTTCTCTAAGAAGCCCTGTTGCTTCTACTGAAGAATGGAATTAGAAACCAAGATCTGGCCATCGGGGGGCGCTCGTGGACACTGGGTGCTGCTGCTTCCAGGCCCTCTCAGCTGTCAGGGCAAGGAGAGGCACGTGTGTGCTATGGGGTGTGCACAGTGTATGTCGCCACCTGTACCTTCACTAAGCTAAGCGTGAGTTCACACTGACGCCGCACACCTGCTGCTACAACACGGGTGGTTCTCAACTCCTCCTTGCTCATCTGTAGCCTCTCCTGGAGCGGTGAGAAAGCAGCTCCCACTGCAGACAGCCGCTCACCTAATCGCTCAGTTTCAGCTTCAGGCAGAGCAGCATCAGCATTACCGACCTGTATCTATGTGAAACGACGTAATTAAGTGGAGTCTGGGGTGTTTGTGTGGCTTCTTTTGCCTCTAGTTTCACAGACCCCACTCGTGCCGAGTCACACAGGTCAGCACCCTGTTCCTCTCCTTCAGTGAGGCGGTTTCATGCATCCGTCAGCACAGGTTGGCTCTCATGTCTTGGTCTGCATTCCGGAATTTCCTGGGACCCCTCTGACCTAAATGATTTTTGCTATATATTTATGTATTTATTTATTTGAGATGGAGTCTCACTCTGTCACCTGGGCTGGAGTGCAATGGCGCAATCTCGGCTCACTCCAACCCCTGCCTCCTGGGTTCAAGCAGTTCTCTTGCCTCAGCCTCCTGAGTAGCTGGGATTACAGGCACACTCCACCACGCCCGGCTAATTTTTGTATTTTTAGTAGAGACGGGGTTTCACCACGTTGGCCAGGTTTGGTCATGAACTCCTGACCTCAAGTGATCTGCCCGCCTCAGCCTCCCACACTGCTGGGATTACAGGCATGTCCTAAATGATTTTTAAATTTGCAGGTATTAAGATTTACTCTGTGCTGTGCATTTTTATGGGTTTTGACAAATACATTATATCATATAGGGTAGTTTCACTGCCTTAAAATCCCCAGAGCTCCACCTACTCACCCCTCTCTCCTCTCAGCAACTATGAATCTTGTCACTGTCTCCATAGTTTTGCCTTTTCCAGAATATCACAGAGTTGGAATCATACAGTCTGTGGCCTTTTCAGATTGGCTTCTTCCTCTTAGCAATAAGCATCTGAGTTTCTTCTATGTCTCTTCATGACTTAGCCCATTTCTTTTCCCTGCTGAATAATATTCCATCATCTGGATGGACCACAGTTTGCTTATTCATCTATCGAAGGACATACTGGATGCTTCCAGGTTTTAGTGCTTGTGAATAAAGCTCCTATAAACACTTATGTGCAGGTTTTTGTGTGGACATAAGTTTTCAACTAGTTTGGGTAAATACCAAGAAGCAAGATCACTGGACCGTATGGTAAGAGTGCATTTAGCTTTGGAAGTAACAGCCATACTGTCTTCCCTACTCCCTCCACTCCATCCCAGCGAACGAGAGCTCCCCATCCCCTGTGTCCTCGTCAGTACCAGGCATCACGAGGTTTTGTGGAAGCCGCTGCTCTAACAGGTGTGTAGGGGCATAAGTAACTCTCTAATGACAAATGATTCTGAGCATCTTTTCTGGCACTGGTTTTTATTAGAACGTTGGTTTTTATTAGAACAGCACTATGCTGTGTATATAGACCAGCAACGATTTTCAGTGACAAATGGGAAGAATGAATGTCACAAAACAGGGGTCACTTGGGAAAGAAAGGATCACCACAAACAGAAGAAAACAACAAGCAACCCACTGCTAACTCAGCCATAGTGACCTTCCCAAGTCGCTTCCCCAGTCTGTGGTCACTCCGCCGTCCCAACTATGCCGTCCGTGATGCAGGCGTCATCATCTGCTTTCCGCAGAAGAGGAACCCGAGGCCGGAGATTCTGGGCAGGGTGCTCAGGATGCTGTGGCCAGCGGTAAGGGGCCAGGGTCTGGAGCTCTGTCCACCTGTTGATTCTGACACCGGCTGTGGAGGGCCCCGAGGGCAGGGCCAGACTCTATGCACTTCACAGATTTCATCAGGAGTGTGAAGAGTTAACCTGGAAATGAGTTTCAAATGAACTCCCTGTTGTTTTTCCCCAGTGGTTTTACTAATGCATTTAAGAGAAGGCGGAAAGGGCAGACTCCCATCCCAATAAAAGATAAATGGCTTTATCCCATTTCCTGGCCTCTAAGTGGCAGTGTGCCAGCAAGACCAAACTGTGACAGCACCCTGCAGCCACAAAGCTGAACAAACCGCAGCGTTGCTGCAGCTGCGCAGGAATCGGGGGGAAGAGATTCACGTTAAGGCCAACCATGAATCCAGGAATAAACAGCAAATACCCCTTTGAACAGAGAAACCCAGCGGCCATTTATAGAACTGATGTAAAACTGATCAGGTAAATCCTTGGTTTCTCCATGGCAGGAAAAGGAAAAATGAGCCAACAGCTGGAGCTCCCTGTGCAGGCAGGAGAAAGGGATGTGGAAACACTGAGTACCACTCCCTCCCCGCTGGGAGGCCCCAGAAGACACAGCCAGGATTCTGAACCTCTGTCATCTGCACGCCAAACAGCTCAGGTGAGAGGCGCATCCTGGCTCTAACATGCTCCAGTAAAGGCTGGCTTGTGTCTCCTGGTTCTGTGTCCACAGGTGCCAGCCACAGACAGCCCCACTGCAGATGCCACAGGCTGTCAGCCAGGAGGAGGCGCAGACCCTCATCCACATATATGGCCAGAAAAGGCCCTCAGCCGGGAAGTCCTCCCAAGGAGGGTCTGAGGAGCACGCACATTCATCTCCCCTGCAGGGAAGTGTTTCAGAGCTGCCAGAGACTGTTTTTAAAAAACATATGGCCCTTTCCCCATGCCAAGACCTCATGCATTTTACATGTGTCTCTTAGTCCTGTGTGTGTCCCATACAACAGGCAAATTAAAGTTTCAGAGTGCACACTCTAGCTATTCACAGACACTAATAATGCCAATGCGCCTATAAAAAAAAAAACTAGGAGTAGAGCGTCATCATGACTTTTTTGGATGTGGGGGGAGGAAAAAAGCACCATATTTATTTGAAAGATATGGACATAGTTCCTTTCCATTTAGATAGCATCTTTGCAAGTCACAGTAACTGCTGGCATGGCTACACAGAAATAGGCTCTGTGCACATTTCCAAGGATTATAACTAGGCACATTCACACAGAGAATTAATTATGACTGTGAGGAAAAAAGACCATAGCAGTGCTTAGGAAACTGAGGAACCAAGCAGGTAGGGCAGTGTCTACCACTCAACTTACATTATAGAAAGTTTTCTTTAAATCATAGAAATTTCAAACAAGTCAAAAACATCAGAAACAGTGCAATGACTGCAACAATATTGGTGCACGGCCGGCTGTGCTTCACCTTCATCCCCAACAATGGCTGCCCACCGTCAATCCAACGCAAACCCCAGGCAGCACAGAACTGTCACACATACAGAGTCCAGCAAATATTCCTAAAAGGTAATGACTTTTTATAACACATAAACACAATACAATCACTTCCACAGCCACAATACAATTAATAATTATTCAGAATTAAATATCTAGCCGGTGTTAAAATTTCTCCTGTTATTTTTTTCTCTGTGTTTTCTAGACACATTTTGTTTGAACTAGGATCAAAATCTCATCCAGTGCATAGACTGCAATTGACTGCTATTTCCTGAGTCTCTTTTGATAGACAGGTTTTCCTGCTGATTCTTTTATCTTTCCAATTTTTTTGTTGTTGTTGGAGAAACCAGGTCATTTGTTGTGTGGAGCTTCACATGATCTGGGTTTTGTCGATTACGCCGCCTCGGAGGTGTTTATCATGTACCTCTGTTCCCGGTATTTTCTATAAATTGACAGTTAACATCTAGATGCCTGGTCAAATTCTGGTTCAGCTTTTACTTTTACTTTTTTGGCAAGAGCACTTCACCAAGGGAGGTGCTAATGTCCAACTCGCCTTCTGTGATGCCAGCAGCTTCCTGATCAGAGGCTGTGGAACTGATTGTATTGTGTTTATGTTTTATAAAGAGTCATTAATTACCTTTTAGTCTTGCGCTTGCTGGTAGAACAAGACGTTGTAGGCTCGGTGGGCACACTTTCCCCCAGATCTGGTCATTTCTCCAAAGACCTCCAGATTCTCTCGGTGGGAATGACATGAAGAGACCACAACTGCATTCTCTGTGTTCAGTTTTTTCCATGGACAGATCTAAAAACCATGCATTTTAAGATAAAAGACACTGGACTTATACAGATGCTGCCAATTCAAACTCAAGACTAGAAGACTATTTAAAAAATTGCAAATAACTCTATTTCTGCCAGAGTACTTTTGGGACAGATTCCTAGAAGTGGAATTGCTGGTCAAAAGGCAAATATGTCTAAGACCTCACTAGATACTGCCAAGTTCGCATGATGAGGTCATGCCATTTGTGGCAGCCATGCCACGGGAGAGTTCAGCCCTCCCCACTTCTCCAGCTAAACTTCTGATTAGCGAGAGGCAGTATGTCAGTGTGTTTTTAATTCATATTTCTCTGTAAGTGTGATTTAGCATCTTTTTTCTTTTAAACTGACAAAAACTGTATTTATTTATAGCGTACAACATGATGTTTTGAAGTACGTATGCACAGTAGAAAGGCTAAATCAAGCTAATTAGCACATGTCTTAACTCACATGCTTATTTCTTAGTGGTGAGAACACTTAAATCTACTCTTGGCAATTTCAGAAATTCATTAGTTATGATCATCATACTGTACAATCATCTCTGACCAACATCTTCCCGGCACACCCCACACCTGCCCCAGGCAACCACCACTCTGCTCCTACGAGTTCCCCTGTCTTCCAGTGCACATGTAAGCGAGCTCATGCAGGATTTGTCTTTCTGTGCCTGGCATATTTCACTTAACAGAATGTCCTTTGGGTTCACATATGTTGTCACAAATGATAGGGTTTCATCCTTTTCCAAGGCTATACAGCACTCCACTGTGTATATAGACCAAGCTGCACAGCACTCACTGCAAACGTAGACCAGGCGGCGCAGCACCCCGCTGTGCACGTAGAACAGGCCGTACTGTGCAGGTAGACCAGGCGGTGCAGCACTCACTGTGCACGTAAACCAGGCGGCCCAGCACCCCGCTCTGGACTTAGAACAGGCCGTACTGTGCATGTAGACCAGGCCGTACTGCCCTCCGCTGTGCATATAGACTAGGCCGTGCAGCACTCCGCAGTATATGTAGATCAGGCCATACTGCAATATGCTGTTTATATAGACCACGTCAAGCAGCACTCCGCTGTGTATATAGACCAGGCCGTGCGGCATCCCGCTATGCATACAGGCCAGGCCATGCAGTACTCCGCTATGCATATAGACGAGGCGGTACTGCACTCTGCTGTGCACATAGACCAGGCAGTGCAGCACTCCGCTGTGTATACAGACCAGGCTGTACAGCACTCCGCTGTGGATATGGACCACATTCTGTTTATCCACTCATCTGCGATTGGTCCCATGTCTTGGCTACTATGATGCATTTCTTTTTCTGCGAACTGTTGGCTGATACTTCTAGATTTTTTTTCTATAGAGATAAAAATTATGCTATTCTTTACTTTAGAAACTATCTATATATTAAATAGCAACCTTTCATTTTGATAACTGCCAATATTTTTTCCAGTCTGTCACATGACTTTTTACTTTGCTTCTTGTTTTCTTCTCATGCAAAGTTCAAAATACGTTTAATGTAATCAACCCAACACTTTCTTGTGTGGTTTTGCTTTATGTGAAGATTCCTTTACTAGATCTAGGAACGTGCATGGAGCAGTTTATCATTATCAAAGGTATGTATCCAGTGACCACTGCCCAAGTCAGCTAAAGAGTATTTCTAGTACCCCAGGAGGCTTCCTGGCCCATTCCCAACCAATATTTCCCAAGAGGTAGCAGCCGTTAACACTATGACCACTACCTGAGAAGCTAGTTTTGCCTGATCTTGAGATTGATGTCTGAGCTGCAGGTATGTTGTAGTGGTTTATTTCTTCTCGTGTAGCTTTGTGGGGTATGAATATGATGTCCTTTATTTAACCCGTTTTCTCTTAAGTCTCCTAGAGGTTAGGGTGTCCGGCGTGGGGCTCCTGGGGATCGAGTTGCTCTGAACATCCACTTCCCTCCACATATAGAAGCACCCCTTCCTTTTGGGGGCACACTTAGGGTGGAATCGGAGGGCAGGCACATGCTTAGCTTTAGACCCTGTCCACGTTTTCCAAAGTGGTCACAGCAATATGCCTTCCACCAGAAAATGTGAGCACTGGTATCCCACTTCTGCACCAACCACTTGGAATCGCCAGGCTTTAATTTTAGCCACTCTGGTGGATGTAGGGTGGTACCCTATTGTGGTTTTAACGTACCTGTTGCCCTTGAATCATGATGCCAACTACATTCTCATATGCTTATTGGACATGCCTATTGGATTCACTTTTTACATTTAAATTACACGTCCAACTGGTACTTATCCAGGTGTAGGGTGTGAAGAGGACCTGACTTTCATCTTTTTTCCATGAGGCTATCCAGTTGTCACAACACCATTGATAACCAAGTTCATCTTTTCTAGCACGAAGTTTACATGCTGCCTTGAGTGACACGAATCTTCCCCGTGCAGCCTGATTTATTTCTGGATTTCTATTCTGTTCCATCCACCTGTCCTTGTTCTTATGCCAGGACCCACACCGCTTTCATTAGAGGTCTTATAGGAAATTTTAACGTCTGGGCAGCCCATTCCCCTCTGACACTCTCCGGGGTTTTCTTAGGTGTTCATGTTCGTTTCTCTAAGTGGGTTTTGTAATCAACTTGTCTAGCACCCTGAGGAAAGAGAGAGATGACGTGTTTATTGGGGCTCCTCAAGCATGTGCATAAATTCAGGGAGAACTGACGTCTCTGTCATGTGGAGCTTCCCTATCTAAAGACATCACACACCGTTCCATGTGTTCAGGTCTTCTGTGTCTCAGGAGTAATTTATAGTTTTCCTCATATCAGCATTTATTAAATGAGAATGCTAAAAACCGAGGTACTTTATTTTTGCTACTATAAATATTATCTCTCCCATTAGATCTTCTTCTTGGTTTTTGTGCCTACATATGATTTCTACATGTTAAGCAGCAGGGTATAAAATTTATTAATTCTCTTATTTTTTGTAGCATTTTGTCCAATGATTCTTTTGGGTTTTCCAGAAATATAACAACTGCATACAGAGAAATTGAAAGTAGAGGTAATGAAAAGGAAAAGGTAAACTCCAGTGTCTGTGCTGTCTCTGGAGCCCAGTTGCGTGGGGAGCACTCTAACGATGACACATTGTGGGGAGTCGCGGGGAGCTTCACTTTGTTCTTGGCTTCGGTGGCAGAACTTCCAGCATTTCCTGCTGAGTAGGATGCTGGCTTTGGGGATAATGTGTGTGCGTATTTTTAGGTCATGCTACGGAAGCTCTCCCTTCTTAACCATGTTGTCAAATTTACCACCACCGGTAACGGGATAAACCGGCCTGGCATGCTTCCTGATAGGACGCTCTGGGAAGAACACATCAGCATTTCTGGGCCAAAAATGCATCTCCTGGATTTAACAATAAACATTAGCCAAACCTCAGTTTAGGAATGTTCTACAACATAACTGGCCTGCCCGCTCCCAAGTGGCGATGTCATGAAACAAAGAAATACTAACGGGCTGCTCCAGAGTGAAGAAAGATAAAACGCAGGACAACTGAATGCAGCTCCTGCTCCAAAGTCTCATGCTCCAAAATTTTCTTTTGCTTTAAAGAACATTTAGGGGGACAACTCATAGACTCTGGATCTACATACAAAACAGCAGTGATTAGAGAAGAGTGTGTATTGAAGTTAATTAACTATTAGCTTAGTGCAAAGGTAATTGCGGTTTTTGCCATTGAAAGTAATGGCAAAAAACAATTTGGAGAATTATACTCTAGTTTTATAAGTGAACAAATATATTTGTTAAGAAGCAAACACTGAAGTTCATGGGGATAAAAGGGTAGCCTGTCTGTCCCGTACTCTCCAACATCTAGAAAATAATAATGTATATTTGTGTAATACGCACATATGAGAGAGAAGAAAGCCCAAACGTGGTGAAACATAATATTAAGGAATCTGAGTGTCTTATATGCGAGAATTCTTTGTGCTACCCTTGCCATTGTTCTGTACATCTGAAATTGTTAAAAGAAAAGGTTACAGAAAAAAGTATCCACCTATTCCTATGTGACTGGATTTCTTTTAACATAAAGAGGCACCTCATTTGTCAAGTGCTTTTTCCACATCTATGAAACTTACATGATTTCTCTCTATGCATTAATGGATTCTAATGTTAACCATCTTTGCATTCCTTAAATAAACCCCTAATTGTCACGATGGTTTTTGTTTGTTTGTTTGTTTGTTTGTAGAGATGGAGTCTCACTCTGTCGCCCAGGTTGGAATGCAGGGGCATGATCTCAGCTCACTGCAAGCTCCAACTCCCAGGTTCAAGCAATTCTCCTGCCTCAGCCTCCCAAGTAGTTGGGACTACAGGCATGCACCACCAAGCCCGGCTAATTTCTTTTGTATTTTAGTAGAGACAGGGTTTCACCGTGTAGCCCAGGCTGGTCTCGAACTCCTGAGCTCAGGCAATCTGCCTGCCTCAGTCTCCCAAAGTGCTAGGATTACAGGCGTGAGCCACCGCGCCTGGTCCATTTTTTTTCTTTTTTTTTATGTGTTGTGCATGCTTTAAGATTTTTACTTCAATGCTGAGAAATGAGATTAGTCCATAGTTTATTTTTGCCAAAGTACTATGTTGCCAGGTTTGGGGATCAATGTTGA
The DNA here is from genome assembly GCF_007565055.1 of Rhinopithecus roxellana. Classification (NCBI taxonomy): domain Eukaryota; kingdom Metazoa; phylum Chordata; class Mammalia; order Primates; family Cercopithecidae; genus Rhinopithecus; species Rhinopithecus roxellana. Next base: position 5,661,296 of record NC_044566.1, on the reverse strand, counting down.
AATCACTACATAAAGTGACATTAGAGGACAGAAAAAACCTCGCAACGCAGTTTAAGTTGCACTGAAATTGTATGATCTTTGGAGATCTGGAGGACGTTGCATGTGGAATAATCTGGCTTGGTACTCTGTCGGGGAAGAGTGCTTTCCTTTCCCCATGTATTCTAGGAGACTTCGGCTCTATCAGGATCAAATTTGGAAAGTTGTAATTTTCTGAAAAACTATCTGTTTCTTCTGTTCTTTCAAACGTATTGAGATTTGGCTATAAAAAGTTGACTATTGTATAAAGCGTCCTCTGGCTGCTCCCCACCCCGCATTTCCAGCTCTGGGCCTCTGGGCTTTTCCTCCATTCACTGCGAGCTGGGGCCTCACGTGTCTCTTTCAAAACAGCTTTTGGATTTATTATTTTTATTATTTCTATCATTATTTTCTGCTTTTATCTACTTTTTTGGTTTGTTTTATTGTTCTTTTTCTACCATTTTTAGGTAGGTATTTGCATCCTTTTTATATTTTCACTGATACATGTATTGATATAATCTTCCTGACAATCTCTCCTGCCATATTTCACAGATTCAGTATGTTGTGTGTTGTGCTTTTAAGAAACTCTTGGCCGGGCGCGGTGGCTCAAGCCTGTAATCCCAGCACTTTGGGAGGCCGAGACGGGCGGATCACGAGGTCAGGAGATCGAGACCATCCTGGCTAACACGGTGAAACCCCGTCTCTACTAAAAAATACAAAAAACTAGCCGGGCGAGGTGGCGGGCGCCTGTAGTCCCAGCTACTCGGGAGGCTGAGGCAGGAGAATGGCGTAAACCCGGGAGGCGGAGCTTGCAGTGAGCTGAGATCCGGCCACTGCACTCCAGCCTGGGCGACAGAGCGAGACTCCGTCTCAAAAAAAAAAAAAAAGAAAGAAAAGAAAAGTGTTAGGTAATTAACACCCCTCAGGTCACCATGGGGCACCGTCCCTGCAAGACAGCCCTCAGGAAGGTGAGGACGAGAAGAGCTCTCCACCAGCATCAGCAGCAAGAACAGGGGGTGCGGTGGAGGAGCAGGAAGCCCGAGCCCCCCTCGTGCCTACTGGTTTTCAGTCTAATTTCCTGTTGTAAGAAACATTTATTCTGACAGAGATAAGAGAGATAAGAAGGTTTCCTCATGCAGAAAAACAAAAAGAACAAATGGCACATGGATGATGAAAAACATTCATATTTAGGTGCATATCTTTTTTTTTTTTTTTTTTTTTTGAGACGGAGTCTCGCTCTGCCACCCAGGCTGGAGTGCTGTGGCCAGATCTCAGCTCACTGCAAGCTCTGCCTCCCGGGTTAACGCCATTCTCCTGCCTCAGCCTCCCGAGTAGCTGGGACTACAGGCGCCCGCCACCTCACCCGGCTAATTTTTTTGTATTTTTTAGTAGAGACGGGGTTTCACCGTGTTAGCCAGGATGGTCTCGATCTCCTGACCTCGTGATCCGCCCGTCTCGGCCTCCCAAAGTGCTGGGATTACAGGCTTGAGCCACCGCGCCCGGCCTAGGTGCATATCTTAAGTCTTTTACAAAACTGCACATATTTGGTGTTTACAAAATTGAAGACTGTGTATCGTTTTTATAACTGGCAATTTCACTTATTCTAGGGTAACATGTACCAGGGAGAATGACGATCTCAACAACTAAATGATTTCCAAACCCCTACTGCTGTAATTTTGCTTTCCTGCAAGTGTTCCTAATTATAAATAACAGCTGTGATGATCACCTTTGTTCATGAATGTTTGTGACAATATTTTTATCATTCTCTTCGTTTAAATTCTTAGAAGTGAACATTGCTGACTGAAAACTAAAAATATTTGAAGACTTTTACTCACATCGATTGTTTTCCAGTATATCGATAAGGACTGGAATTCCCACCCGCAGGCTTGGAATTTTTGGCCATAAAAAATGGAAAGAGAAAGAGACCTTGTGGTCAGTATTACATTTCTTTAAACTGAACAGGTCAGACTATTTCTGTGCAAGCTTTATATTCACTTTCTATGAACACGTGCTGCCTTTTCACTCTGCTCTGTAAGACGGATACGTAAATAAACACCTATCCTTTGTTGCAATTTTTTTTCAGGTTTTCATTTGCTGGTCAGTCTTCTTGGTGATTTCTCAGGTACAGTTGTGAGGTTCAGGTAGTAAAATCTCTTCATTTCTTGGCCAGGCACCGTGGCTCACACCTGTAATCCCAGCATTTTGGGAGGCGGAGGTAGGAGGATCACTTGAGGTCAGGAGTTTGAAACCAGCCTGGCCAACATGGTGAAACCCCGTCTCTACTAAAAATACAAAAATTAGCCAGAGTGTGGTAGTGCATGCCTGTAATCCCAGCTACTTGGGAGGCTGAGGCAGGAGAATCGCTGGAACCCAGGAGGCAGAGGCCACAGTGAGCTGAGATTGCACCACTGCACTCCATCCAGCCTGGGCAACAGAGCAAGACTCTGTCTCATAAAACAAACAAACAAAACAAAACAAGACAATCCCAGCACTTTGGGAGGCCGAGAGGGGTGGATCACGAGGTCAGGAGATCGAGACCATCCTGGCTAACATGGTGAAACCTCGTCTCTACTAAAAAAATACAAAAAACTAGCCGGGCGAGGTGGCGGGCGCCTGTAGTCCCAGCTACTGGGGAGGCTGAGGCAGGAGAATGGTGTAAACCTGGGAGGCGGGGCTTGCAGTGAGCTGAGATCGGCCACTGCATTCCAGCCTGGGCGACAGAGCGAGACTCCGTCTCAAAAAAAAAAAAAAAAAGACAAAAAACCCTCTTCATTTCTTGTTTCCATCAGATCCTTCAAAGGGATTCATCCTCTTGGTTACTAGACTCTCCTCCAAATGCCACTGAGCACTACCTGCATTTGAGTTGACAGATCCATTGGCTGCCCACCCTCTGTGCCAGCGTAGGACCTCCCAAGTGCACTCCTGATGAAGATGTTTGCACAGAACGCTGGGGTGAATGGTCAGGCCTGTCCCAAACCCCTGAAGACAGCCCACTGGGATCACGCCTTAGCCCGGCTGCAGTCCATGCTGGGCAGGGAGGCCGGGTCTGTAGACACAGGGGCGAAGGACGTACTCATGCTGCCAAGTGCCTCCCGAGACTGGCAGGACACTGGCTGGCTGTGGACGAGATGCTGAGCGCTCTGCTGGAATCGCAAGCGAGGAATTAGACATCTGGGCAGAGGTTGGTTACAAGGGCTTCCTTGGGAACAGGCAGTGTTTTTGCCAGTCCTGGACAGATGGGCAGAATCTTAACCCAGAAGTGGACAAGGCAAGCAGGAGGGAGAGAATTTCTTTGCAGTGGGAACAGTTCAAACCAAGTGAATCCCCCTCCCCAGATCACCCCCTCGGCAAAGCTGAGAGCAGCGTGAATAAACATAAGCATGGGCCGGGCGTGGTGGTTCACACCTGTAACCCCAGCACTTCGGGAGGCTGAGGCAGGCGGATCATGAGGTTAGGAGATCGAGACCATCCTGGCCAACGTGGTGAAACCCTGTCTCTACTAAAAATACAAAAATTAGCCAGGTGCAGTGGCGTGCACCTGTAGTCCCAGCTACTCAGGAGACTGAGGCAGGAGAATTGCTTGAACCCAGGAGGCGGAGGTTGCAAGATTACACCACTGCACTCCACCCTGTGCGACAGGTCGCGACTCTGTCTAAAAAAAAAAACCAAACAAACCTGGTGTTTGTGTCTGACAGGCTGGTGACTAGTGATGCTCGCCTTTGATTCTGTAACATCAAACACACTTTCTTCAGAGAAGAAATCCAACTTTAATCATAGAGCACATATTGTAGAGCAAGCGGTTAGGCAGAAAACCCCTAACTTTCTGATACACTCACAGAATCACGTGTGCTCCGGGGCGTGCAGCAGCTGCTTTGGCTCTGAGAAGGGGCTCATGGGAGAGAAGCTGCCTGCTGTTTTCAGACACCTTCTGTTCACCTGAGGAGTCTCTCCAGCAGCTCAGAACAGTTATTCCTGGTTTCAGGTAATACATCACATTCATTTTCATTAAAAGATGAAAAATATGCCGGGCGCGGTGGCTCACGCCTGTAATCCCAGCACTTTGGGAGGCCGAGACGGGCGGATCACGAGGTCAGGAGATCGAGACCATCCTGACTAACACGGTGAAACCCCGTCTCTAATAAAAAATACAAAAATTAGCCGGGTGCGGTGGCGGGCGCCTGTAGTCCCAGCTGCACGGGAGGCTGAGGCAGGAGAATGACGTGAACCCGGGAGGCGGACCTTGCAGTGAGTGGAGATCGCGCCACCGCACTCCAGCCTGGGCGACAGAGTGAGACTCCGTCCCAAAAAAAAAAAAAAAAAAAAAAAAAAAAGATGAAAAATACTCCAGCCAATTGCTTTCAGAACAGTCCACTAGGCACCCTTGAATCAGAGGGTGCTCGGGAGACCAGGAGACCCCTGTGCAAGCTGGGGTGGTGGTCTACTCCATCCCCCTAACACAGGAGCCCTGGCGAGTCAGAGCACCTGTGCCCCCCTGCTGGCATCTCACCTCGCCTTGGGAAGCTGCCCACACCCTTGGCATTGGACACGAGCAGATACCAGCCATGCTTCCAACATTAACCAGTAACACAACTCATTCCCAAATGTCTGGAGGTTCATATGCACCGAACATATGTCCTTTAAAAAATGAGGAATTCCTGCCAGCTTCCTGAGTAATACACAAAGTCCAAGTAGAAAAGATGCTGAGGAATCAGGAAAGGTTGAAAACGAGAAGTTAATCATTGACAGCCACCCTGCAAGTGCCATTTCCACAAACAACATGTTCATCTTCAGAGGCCATCTCACTCGAGACTCACAGAACCACAAAGGAAAGATGCGCAGAGGGAGCGGCGGGTGCCATCCTCCGACACGCGCTGTTCTTTAACCCAGCGTGCTGCTCAGATCGCCTTTTCTCAAAGCTGTTTTCTGCAACACTAAATGGCACGCAAGGAAAAAGCAATGAATCTCCCAGGAAAATCATGAGCTTTGAGAACTGCACGAAGAACCAGAAAGTTTCAAGTCCAGAGTCTACCAAATTATTAAAGAACATCTTCTGTGGTCCAAGAGAAACCAGCCCATCAGCATGCAATGGCTAGCGCCCAACCACAGAAGGAGCCTGAAGATGTGAAGAAACACATCCTCCCCCGTCAGATTCGCGAATGCACAACTATAGCCCCTGCAAAGGCCACAGCCACCAGGATTCAGCCATTCTCCACCAAGCCGCAACTATGACCCATGCCAGGAACACCGCGGATTCTCCACCAAGCCGCAACTATGACCCATGCCAGGAGCAGCGAGGATTCTCCACCAAGCCGCGCCTATGACCCATGCCAGGAACACTGCGGATTCTCCACCAAGCCGCGACTATGACCCATGCCAGGAACACTGCGGATAGCCAAAAAGCCACTTTTCTTCCAAGCGTCTGTTTCCTGTGGTCATTTTCCCCTTCCCCAAAGTACATTTTCAGTTCCAGCGGATTGTCTCTGCAAACCCCTCTGTGAGACTCATATCTGAATGCGGCAGCCCCATCACTTCTCAAGGCTGGGGCAAGTCTTGGTCCTTCCCGAAGTGCTTCCCAACCCTCCCGCCTGCCCCCAGGTGGAGACAAGGTCCCTCCTCAGAATCCTGTGCAATCTCCTACCATAAAGCATGGAAGTGTTAGGTCCAGCCACAGATTCATCCATGCTCCAAGGCTTCTGACACAGAAACAGCAATGTCATGACTCCACCCAAGGCGGCAAACGTGTCTGTTTCTGTGCTGCTCTCCTTTCGCCCTGTGTCTTCCACTTGTTCTTTTATCCACAAAGCTTTGCCAGCACCTGAACAGTGTGATGCTCAAAGGTTTGCTGGGACAAAAGTCACTGGCATCTTCAAAGACACCACTGACCAACGGGGATAGATGGAGTTTCTTTCTTTTTTTTTTTTTTGAGACGGAGTCTTGCTCTGTCGCCCAGGCTGGAGTGCAGTGGCCGGATCTCAACTCACTGCAACCTCCGCCTCCTGGATTAACGCCATTCTCCTGCCTTAGCCTCCGGAGTAGCTGGGACTACAGGCGCCCGCCACCTCGCCCGGCTAGTTTTTTTTTTTTTTTTTGTATTTTTTAGTAGAGACGGGGTTTCACCGTGTTAGCCAGGATGGTCTCAATCTCCTGACCTCGTGATCCGCCCGTCTCGGCCTCCCAAAGTGCTGGGATTACAGGCTTGAGCCACCGCGCCCGGCCCGATAGATGGAGTTTCTAACAGGAAGCCCGCAAGCCACGCTAGAGCTAGAGGTGCTCGCCTGTGCCGGGGGCCCCCACACCTCAGCTGTACAAGGAAGTTGTGCGTGAATCCTCTTGCTCTCTCACCCTCAATTCTAAGATGATAGAGGTTCTTCCAAAGAGGTTGAACAGCATGTTCCCAGGCCTCTGCTCTCACCTGGCCCACCAGAGCCAGAACACATTATACACCGCTGAAGAGCAAGGTCACGCACTCACGCTGGAGCGGGCGCTGGTGTTTTGATAGGAAGGCACTGCCAGGGAAAGGAGAGCCAGGCAAGCTCCACACGCACCCCATGGAAATGCGCCATGTGTGTACATACGCATGTGTGCACATTCCTGCGGGCACTTGCTGTTCTCAACGAGACAGGCCGTGCAGAGGGTGAGCTCCAGAAGCCCCAGGGAGCTGATGCTGGCCACGCCTTTCCCGCTCACCTGCAAATCCTGCAGCACACCTGTGACAGCTGACCTTCAGTGGAGCGAGTCAGCTTACAAAGCGCTGCAGGCTGAGGCAGGGGCCCTGAGGAGGCCTGTCTGCAGAGTGTCCCCTCAGATTAGAGGACCTCCCATAGCTGACTGTGAAACAGTTCATCACAGAGTCACTGAAACAATGTAGCGGAACACTGTCACGAAGCTGAAATGAAGAAACCTGAAGGAAAGCAAGAGCCGACAGAACAGCTTCACACCGCCCCAAGTGAGCTGGAAAATAAGCTCGTCAATGTTTACGCAGCAGGGCCCAGGCCTCCTATGACCTTCTCAAAGACAAGTGTCTGTTGACTGAGGATGTGGAAGTTGGACGGGACGCTGTTCCTCACCCAGCAGGAAAACAAAGGTAGAACTGGGGGAATCACCTTCTATCATGGTTTCAAAGTAAATACTTGTACGATTCAGCAATTCCACTTCCAGGGAGGCAACCCCAAGGCCTGAAAGCGGGGCCCACACAGGTATTTGTACACGGTGTTCATAGGAGCGTTATTCACAACAGCAGAGGCGGCTGTGACCCAAACATCCATTGATGAATGAGTGAAGAAACAAATGTGGTCCACCCACACCATGGAATATACTCAGTCTTAAAAAGGAAGGAAATTGTGTCACACGGTACAACACAGATGAACCTCAGAACCTTATGCCCAGTGTAATAACCTCCAGTTACATGAGGTCCCTAGAGTCATCAATTTCATAGAGAAAGAAAGTAGGATGGTGGGTGTCGGGCTGGGGGCAGAGGTGTTGGATACAGTGAGTTCCTCTTCAAAGGTTGCACTTGTTGAACTCCCTCGTTCTTTGTCCTCTATGTTCAAAGCCTAACTTCCTTGCCTCCTTGCCCCTAGTTATGGTAAACGACCTTCCTGCCGTTCCCAATCTGTAAACCACATCCATTCCTTATTTGGTGCCCTTAGTTGTGAAACTGCTCCTCCCACCGCTGTAGCCCCCACCCCTGCTCCGTGTGAAGTAGCCAGTCGTGATCAGCTTAGATTGTGTGGTCTGACTCCAGCCAATGGGGACCGGACACAGCAGCGGGGACTGACTGCATTAGGGATAAAAATCCCTTCCCTGCTTTGTTCTATGTGCTCTTGCAGTGACCAGAAGAGTGAGCAGCACCCTTCTGCAGAAGTAAATTTGCCTTGTTGAGGAATCCTTTATTTAAGTTCTCGTTTTCTTTGCAACACCGAGCTGTTATTTCCAACAGGGGGAATGGGAGTGGGTGTTTAATGGGGACAGAGTTTCAGAGAAGATGAGAAAGTTCTAAAGATGGATGCTGGTGATGGCTGTACAACAGTGTTAAATGTATAATACCAGGGAACTCTACACTTAACAGTAGTTAAAATGGTAAATTTCATGGGTGTCTATTTTACGACAAAAAAAGTGTCACTAATTTCAAAATTGTTCTGATACAAACAGGTTTCATCATCACCAAGGGTCTCCAGCTGGGCTAGGACATTGCCAAGGCCCAGGTGACCTGGAGACAGAGCAGGTGTGGTGCAGGCAGGGCCTGAGAGCTGAGTGCGGTTCTCCCGCAGGCCACAGTCCACACAGCATGCTTCTCTTTCCACAGAGCAGACGAGGCAAGGACAGCCAGGAGGGCTTCACCGCTCAGAACTCTAAGCAGATTATCTTCCAATCCCCTGGAGTCCAGGCTTAGAGGGAAGCTGCCTAAAGGGCTTTATTGGTAAAGCCAGCCCTGGGCCTCCAGGACTCAGGGATCAGAGAGGTTTTGTGAGTCAGGAGAGGAAGAAGACAGATGTGACATTATTAAGAGCCACGGCTGGCTGAGTGGGTGCTCTGACCAGCCACACGTCTGGGCTCCTCACAACAGCCGCCTGGCTGCTACTACTGCTGTCCACAGGGCAAGGCTTCTTGACCTGCTCGAGCTGGCAGGGACAGCAGGGGCAGGAACAAAGCCGGAGTGTGGGTCCAGGCTCTGTTCCATGGCTGGTGCACGGTGGACCCCAAACATTCCAGAGCCTGGGAGAGCTCGGTACATTGAGAAATAATAGAAGCACTAGGGTCAGTTGTGAGGGTTCCCTAAGCCTAGTCCTAAACCTGCCTTACCCCAAACATTGCCCCTACCCCTAACACCTACCCCTACCCCTACCCCTAACCTCTAACCCTACCCCTAACCTCTAACCCTAACCGCATCCAGCTCCCTCAGTCCCCAGAGCTGGTCCACACGAGGCCTGGGCGCTCAGGGAAAGGCACCAGTGCTGACCACAGCCAGGTTCTGAACAGCCACAGCAGTTAATTCACAGCCAAGCTGAGCATGGGAAGACTCGACAACCTTCCAGTCACAGAGGTCAGGGCAGCCAGCTGTCTGCAGGCGCTAAGTAGCCCCTCACTCCCGCCCTCTTCTGAAGCCCCCTGCAGGACAGCTAAGCTGTGTGTGGCACTGTCCTGACAGCCCCCCGCTTCGCTCTTGTAGGAAGTAGCTGCCTCCTGGCTTACGGGGTTTCTCAGGTGTGTACATCCCAGAGAAGCAGGCGGTGTGCCAGGGAATAATGACAGCACCTGGTTCTCAATCCGGGAGAGGTCCCGAGAGGCTCAGTCTTCAGTCTCTCATTTGTGACAGCACTGACAAGGGAAGTGACGGAAATCAAATTCTTTTTTTTTTTTTTTTTTTTGAGACGGAGTCTTGCTCTGCCGCCCAGGCTGGAGTGCAGTGGCCGGCTCTCAGCTCACTGCAAGCTCCGCCTCCCGGGTTCACGCCATTCTCCTGCCTCAGCCTCCCGAGTAGCTGGGACTACAGGCGCCCGCCTCGTCGCCCGGCTAGTTTTTTGTATTTTTTAGTAGAGACGGGGTTTCACCGTATTAGCCAGGATGGTCTCGATCTCCTGACCTCATGATCCGCCCATCTCGGCCTCCCAAAGTGCTGGGATTACAGGCTTGAGCCACCGCGCCCGGCCGGAAATCAAATTCTTAATCCCACAAAACTAAGCACATACCCTGGCTGGGGTGACCACACCGAAACGCAACCCCCCGTCAGCCAGCTCTAAACGAACAGCCTGTGTTTCCAGGTGCAAGAGTCTGCAGAGTTCTGGCCCAGAACCGCTGGGCCAGGGAACCACAGACACGCAGCAGTCACCAGGTGGAATCTCTTCCTACAGCAGCAGACACACAGAGCTGAGCTCTGAAGACACGGCCAGAGCGGTTCTCACCTGAAGACACCAAACAGGACGGAATCCCTGGGCAGCAGCCCTCAAGGCAGCGGCCGTGGGATGCGGACAGGATGGACTCAGAACACGAAAGCCTCACAGTGATGCCTTGACCCAGGAACTCCCAAGACTCCACACGAATCAGCACAGATGCCAGCTTAGGACAAGACCCTGGAAAGCGCCGGATTTAGAGCAGGTAGCAGAATGATCAAAATCCCTTCTCAGCTCAGCGGCCACCCTATTCGTGCTGGAAGCCTGCACGTCCCGTCCAGCCACATGACGGATTTTGCAAGGCCAGGCCAGCACCCAGCCACTAAATCCACGCCTGCCCTCGGTGGGTGGCGAGTGCCCATACTGGCTTTGTCCAGTGAAAACCTGACTTTTGGAATCAGTTTGGGAAGAAATGGCAACAAATAATTATGCAGGCAAAACTAGGAAGAGAGAACTCAGCCCCTTGCTCAGGTTAGAAAATACATGCAGAGCATTCAGACGGGCAGGGGCTGGAGGGAGAAGCATTGCCTGGCCTGCATCAGGAGGTCAGCCTGAGCTCGGAGAGGCCACTCACACCCCAGGCCTGCCGGGCTCTCACCTCGGGGTGCAGCCAATTCCAGATGCCCAGGCAGGGGCACTGGTCTGGAGACCAGCTGAGGCTTTGCCATGTTAATATGAAAACACACATTCAAACAATAGCTCTTTTGTTTCTGAAGAATGAAGCAAAGCCTACAAATTGTTCCCTTCAGGTATACTGTGCTTCATTTGCAACACAAACATTTCTTATGGTCTCTAACCGGAGCCAAACTCATTTTAAAATACTCACTTAGATAACCAGTGCCAAGTCAAATCAATGACCACACATCTTGAGACAAGTCGTCCCAACTTGGACCTGGGCAGGTAAAAGCCATGTGAACCCATTCAAAGCCCCTCCCACAGCCTGCCACCTGGGGGGTCACACATTCCTAGGATCTAAACCTTGTCAGCGTCTAAAAGGACCAGAATAGCAAAGAACAGCGCAGGTCCAATCCGTGGTGAGACCCGCAAAATCAAACGAGGCCGCAGCACCGGGCGCCTACCTGTGGCCGTGGCCGTGGCCTCTGGTGTGTCTTGAACAAGCCTGATGACGTCAGACACATCAACTTGGTGATCCGTTTCCTCCTTTTTGGCCTCATTGGGTCGTTGTGGGGACGAGTACCTGTTGCTTCCAGGTCTCCTGCACAGGATGAATCTCCAACAGTCAAACATGAGGCTGCAGAAAGGAGATTTTAAAAGGACAGTGAGGTCATGCTGCAGAAAGACTTCAGAACTGTTGCTTTGAACAAATAAAAAAGCATAATTCCTCACTGAAAATTTGGCAAAGAAACTTACACGAAGTTTTTGGGAAGAATCTTAGACGTACAGAGAAAACTAGTAGCTGCATTTCAGACCAAAGCCTCTGAGGCACGTGCAGGCAGCCAGTCCCTCCTAGGTGCGGACCTGCGGTGCCTCTCCGTGCCGTCTTTCAGCACATTTATGGCTCACTCCTACTTCCCACTGCTGGCATCCCACCCGCAGGACCCTTCCCTAGGAACAATGGCGGCAACAGTTTACTTAAATAAACTGTATTGTGGCTCATGCCTGGAATCCCAGCACTTTGGGAGGCTGACACAGGCGAATCACCTCAGGCAGGAGTTCGAGACCAGCCTGGCCAACATGGCAAAACCCTGTCTCTACTAAAAATCCAAAAATTAGCCGGGTGTGGTGGCAGGTGCCTGTCACCCTGGTTACTCAGGAGGCTGAGGGATGAGAATCACTTAAAGCCAGGAGGCAGAGGTTGCAGTGAGCTGAGATTGCACCACTGCACTCCAGCCTGGGCAACAACAGTGAAACTCCGTCTCAAATAAAATAAAATAAAAAATAAATGGTATCGGTGGCTCCACCGGGGACGTTGCTTTCCACGCCAGCGCTCACACTGCGTCCTGTCGCCCAGTTCTGCTGCTGCCCGGGCCTCAGCTCCCTGGGGAAATCCCTCCTGCTCTGGCATTTCCCTGGGAAGGGGCCGCCTGCCTCCCTCCGACCTGAAATCCCTGCTCCAGTGGCTCAGAGGCCCTGCTAGGACATCTCCCCCTTTCACTGTCTTCAGTTAAACCCCCTCCCCATCCCTCAGGTCAGACCTGCAGGTGCCCAGACCACCCCACAGGCGCTCTCAGGGCCGCTGCTGTCAGTCCCCAGGGAGCTTTGCAAACACCACCGCCCAGCCCTGGAGAGCCGGCCTGTCACGAGAACCACTGCCCCACCACGTGGAGCCCCGAAGGACGAAGAAGCCTGCCCAGGACAGGGTGATACCCATTGCCAACCCACAGTCCAGGTCTCAAACACTCCGGGACACCAGGGCCACACCCACGCCCCCCACAGGAGAGGCTGTGCCTGTTCCCCCCACACACAAGCTCCACAGCCTTGACTCCCACCCCACAAACACACTCAGCCCTCAGTGTTCATCAGGGCACGGGCCTTCCAGACCACCCCACACTCACCCCTCAGTGTTCAACTCATCCCTTTGCTGCTACTGTTCAGAACTTGGTACACGTTCCAGCTCCTGTGCGGTGTTTGTTTTTCTTTTTCTTTTTTTTTTTTTTTTGAGACAGAGTCTCGCTCTGTCGCCCAGGCTGGAGTGTAGTGGCCGGATCTCAGCTCACTGCAAGCTCCGCCTCCCGGGTTTACGCCATTCTCCTGCCTCAGCCTCCCGAGTAGCTGGGACTACAGGCACCCGCCACCTCGCCCGGCTAGTTTTTTGTATTTTTTAGTAGAGACGGGGTTTCACCGTGTTAGCCAGGATGGTCTCGATCTCCTGACCTCAGGATCTGCCCATCTTGGCCTCCCAAAGTGCTGGGATTACAGGCTTGAGCCACTGCGCCCAGCCTCCTGTGTGGTTTTTCGTGCATGTCATTTGCTCACGTGTGGCGTGTTCTCCGACTGACTCGCAGAGCCTGCTATGAGGCTGCCTGCGCATCTCATGCCCACCCTCAGTGGCTGGCACTAGGACCCAGCTGTGCTCACCACCTTGTCCAGGCACCTGCTTCATCTCTGCAGAAAGGTCCTGGTGGGGCACAGACCTGAGGATGACCTGGTGCAGGTCTAAAGGCTTATTTTCTGGTTACTTAAATCTAATTTCAATGAATAAAAAGTAGGAAGAAAAATGTCCCTTGTTATAAAAAACAAAACAAAATGCTATTTTGCCCTTTTTTTTCTTCCAAATTCTGCTCAGAGAATTTCAAACATGAGCAGGCTGATCGTGATCTGAAACCTCCAAAAGGGAAAATGAAAGGCCAGGTGTGTGTGGTCGCGTTTATGCCCCTGGCTGCAATCACGTCCCCAAGCCGGGTTCTGCAGACGCCAAGCATGAGGGCCACGTCCTCCCCATCCTGAAACCAACCCAAGAGGCTGTTCTGCTGTTTCTCTCCACTATGAGGCAAGACTCTCCAAGTATTCCTAACCACTTGACCTCAAGATAGGGTGGAAAAGATCCAGGTGAGGGACCTTCACTTTTACACAGTGAAGGCTGCAGACGGCACGCACGGCCCTTCACACTGACGTGGTGGAGAAAGGGACGCAGCGATCCCTCCCTCCACAGGGCAGGTCCAGACCGTCCTCTCCCGCAGCAGGTGTGGGTCAGCTCCAGGGTCCTGAGGACCCCCGGGTGTCATGTGAGGACACCTGGGGTCAGGAGTCTTCGGGCCGGTGTGGACCCTGCTTAGAGGTTCCCCTTTCCTCTAGGATCTCACTCCTCCAGCTGCCTCGGACAACAGCTCTCACGTGGCAAAGGACGTTGGAGTTAACCGCAAGCTACTTGGGTAGAGAGCATCTGGAAACTGCTATTTCTCCAGCAGTGGGTTTTCCTGAGGGCAAGAAAACAGACTTTCCTGCCCCGAGAGGATGGATGACAAAGCCAGATGCTGTTCATGTCTGTTCTCTTCAAAATCCCAAGACCAGCCTGACCACAGGGCACCCAACAGGTGCCACTGCCCTTGGAGTTTCTGCTTTCCCCTGAGCAAAGCCCCGAGAAGCCAGTCAGCAGTGAAGGCCGAAGGCTGGACCGAGAGGCCTGGGCCCCCTGGGCTTTGTGGTCCTGGGCTGAGCGAGGTGCCTCACGCACACACACACAGAATTAAATCCGTCTACAGATGCAGACACAGTCATGGGCGGCTAGAACTCGGCCCAGCAGCACGGAAGAACCAAGTCAAGGCTCAGTCCTCGTTTATGATGCACCTACTGCATTTGCTGCAGGTGCCGAGGACACAAACGTCAGGGCAGCTCCTGCCCCCCGAGGAGCTCGGATCCCAGGGAGTGGGCACAGGTTCAGCAGCCACCACCAAGTAGGGGCAGACCCAGCATGGCGGGGGGGGGGGCCCTGCCTGGTGCTCCCTGGTGGGGGGCACAGGGTGGGGTGGTGGGGTGGGGTGGTGGTGGGTGCAGGGCCTGAAGCAGGTGGCGAGAAGTCAGGCAGGGATGGGGCAGAAGCTCAGGGCCAAGAGCGGCACACAGGGCCTGAGAGCAGCTGACGCTGACTGATGGGGAGGGATCCCGAAGAGGGAAGCGGGAGGCAGGGGTGTGATGGACAAGAAGAGTCTGGAGATGATGGCAGCTGGGGACTCACGGACTTAAGGGGCAGGGAGGCTGTTTGGGCTTCTAGCCTGAATAGCTGGTGAAGTGACACAAGCAGCCGAATAGCAAATGGAGGAGGGGAGGCTAGTGTTGAGGGTCCCCAGGGTGGGGGCACCATGGGGGAGTGAAGGATGCTGGGGCAGGAGGAGCAGGGCCTGGATGGCCGTGGGCGTTACCCCTGCTGCCGCCGCGTCTGGCAGGGTGGGCCTGAGGATGGCCGTGAGTGGCTAGTGGTGAAAGGCTAGACCTGGACTCAGTTCCAGCACCTGGTGAGCTCAGTTCACAGGGATGGTTCCTTTACTCAGCAGCAGTGTGGGCACCCCCAGGGAGCAGACGGCCTCCTCTGCACACAGGCTCCAAGCAAACAAAACAAGCATGCGCCCACCTCATGCCCCGTACCCAGCTTGGGTAGTGCACGGAGAGGATCAGAGGCCGTGGAGCACCTGTCCATGCTGGGGGAAGCCGCTGAGGACTGGGCGGACATTACTTGGGCCAGGCATGTAGAGGAAGCAGTGAGCTCTCAGCCACGTGGTGTATCCCATCCCAGGCCCTGGGCCCTGAAGATAGGAAGGTCCCCGCCGCCGCCGCACAGCTGCCACTCACGACACTGCGTCAACTCCAAATAGCCAGTATTAATAATAACGTGGTGTAGAGGTGGGGGCGGCGGCCCCAGGGCAGGCGGAGCTGGGAGAGCTTCCCTAAAGAGTGAAGGCTGCAAAGCCATGGCCCGGAGCTGGGGCGGGGGCCAGGGTCAGGGCAGGGTCAGGGCTGGGGCTGGGGCTGGAGCTGAGGTTGGATAGGCCACAGGGCACCTCCAGGGCTGTCTCTGCTGCTGCAGGGTGAGAGGCCAGCTAGGCCTTGGCACAGAGTGGGTGCTGGGCCGACACCCCTGACTGTGGCCCTCACTCCGGTCCCCACTGCCAGTCAGCGCCGCCCTCACCCTGGCTCCACCTGCCACTCTAGTCCGCCCACCTGGGCACAGAAGCCGGCCTGTCCCCACAGGTGTTTCTGCTTTCTTTCTGCTGTTTCTCTAATGAATGAAAAGTGAAGATGGAGACTGCGAAGAAACCACGGTTACCCTCTGTGGTCTCCACGGCATCACTTTCTCACTAGATTTGCTTTGATTTCCTTACATCATGATGCAAATGTCAGTAATGCTCTTCACTTTCTCAACAGGTGGGGCTGCATGGCCCCCAACAGCGCCTCACATCCTACATTTCATCCGGGACGTCCCACAGCTTCCCAGCTCTGGTTCCAGTGGCCGCTTAAGCCATCATTGTCCCTGCTGTGACGACCCTTCAGGGCTCCGAGGAGATCCTGGGCATGCTTGGGGACGAGGAGTGGGGCTTCCTGTGAACCCCACAGAGCCGGCCGGGGCAGCCCTGATGCTCCTCTGAGTCCGGTTCCTGCTGGGTTCCTGACCACTGTGTTCACCATGGTGGCCCTCACAGATGTCCAAAGGCTTCTCAGTGGCCATACAGTGTCCTGTATCCTACCGTGGGCTGAAAGCTCAGAGAGCTTCACTTTAGGAAGCCAAGAGTGACCCTCATGATGTAGCTTTCCCAGAGAGGGGGTTGCCATGAACAGGCCATGTGAGTGAGAGGTTACCAAGGCCTCTGGACAAGACTTGAAATTCTCAAAGCGCCACTGCTGCTTCCAGCTGGCCATGCGCTAAAGACTCTGCCACCCGCACTCCAAGCTGGGACCCTGTGCTCCACCGGCCTGGCCTCCTCTCAGGGTGGGCTCCCAGCCAGCATGCCCCTGACCAGTGCCCTGCTGTCCTCTGAAGGACCCTCCACAGGGAATCCATTGGTGACTCAAGTTGGAGCCTAGAAACACCACTGAGTACCTGCTGAAGATGCAGGCCCCTGTCCCCTCTGTGAGGTGGGAGGGTCTGTGGTGGGGCCCAGGAACCTGCACTGGGATGCCAGGGGGCTCCTGTCATCAAGATGCAGCCCAGAGCCCTGCACCTGCCACATGAGAGTCTCGCAGCGTCCTTGGGAGCCAGTGCAGACAGTGAAGCGGGGTGGGCTGAACAGAAAGCTGGGCTGCACCCAGAACCTCACAACTGCATCCTTCTGGTCACAGTGCTAACCGTGGCTGGTCCAGGAGCCTCCGAAAATGATCCCAAATCATCTCAACTGGTGACAAAAGGCTGCCAACTGGTGGTGTTCCCGGCCAGTCTGTCTACACCACTCATCTCCTCTATGCCCTTTGTCAATCCCAGGCCTTCTCCTACCACATTACAAACGCAAATTACATGGCTGTAAAGACAGGGGGGCCTCTCTTCTGAAGGGACCTTGGGTCACCAAGAGGTTGCCTTTCCAAGATAAACGTTCAGATTCCAGCCAAAGTCTTCCCTGGGGTCCTCGATGTGAGCAAGGGTGCATCTCCACAGCAGAGCAGACTGGGACCACCCAGTCCGGGACCAGTTAAAGGGAAACCTCAGGAGGGGGCCTCGGAGGGCGGTGGAGAGACCTGAATTCCAGAGAAGGACAGATGTGAAGCTGCACACAGCCCTTTCATCTTGCAGCAAATCCAATCACCTTGGTGAGGGTGATGACTGTGCCCCTTCCTCCCTGCACCTGGCTGTGCCTGCAGGTCCTGAAGTCAGCACAGCGATGGCGGAGGCGGGCCACGGGGTCCCTGCCAAAGCCTGCAGGTTCCTAAGCTCACCTACCGTTGCAGACCCTTCACGGATTCCAGCAGTTTCCCACAATCTCAGGTTTCACAGCAATTCTGTGAGGCCCCCAGGGGAGGGGTCTCCCTCATTTCACAGACGGTGTGGGGGTTCGTGGGGAAACCCAATATGGAAGTTTGAGCCATGGACGCTGGGATCCCTGCACAGCCTGGTGAAGTTGGGACCTGGGAGGGCGGGGCCGGCCCCACAGGATGGGGAAGGGCTGAAGGAGAGTCCTGAGGGAGCCTTAAAACCCCCGTCTCCTGCCCACCTAGCTGCCAGCTGGCCCCAGAGTCCTCACTGCCCCCCCCAGGGCTGAGGGCTCCGCAGGCTCCCGGTGTCCTGTCCCCCCAGCTACCCATGGAGGCTGCAGAACTCAGGCAATGCCTGGGTGTGCACTCTGCTCTCACCACCAGCCCTGGACCCCTCGCTCCACAGTTTGCCTGTTAGGAACCCCCCCCCCGGGGCTAGGGGCTCCTCCTCAGTCCCAGCATCCAGCACCCACCTGGCCATGTGGGTCTCCTGCCTGCCAGGGAGGGGCCACACCGACACTCTGCAGCCTGCAGCCCTGGGGCCTCACTTCTATTTTTGTGGCCAGCCGTGCGGGTCCCCGTGGCCACACATCCTGGGGCCTCCCACAGCCATGCCGGCACATCCTGCCTGGGCGGCCCGGGCCACCTTAACCCCTTCAAGGTCCCGGCTCTGTGAGGGTCATGCGGGCCACGCCCCTGGGCGGGAGTTTCCAGGTAGTGAGCCTGCCTGGGCTCCGGAGCCCCCTCTGGCCCAACCCTCCGGCAGGATTCTATATAAGGGTCTGAAGCCAGGCCAGGGGCCCGCAGCTGGGAGAAGAGCCACAGAGGGCCCACCGCAACCAAGCCAGGTCAAAAGGGCTCCTAGGAGGAGTCTGCCCAGCCCGCGGTCCACGGCCTTCCCGCTGTCCGCTTGGGGATCTGTGGCCAAGGGGACCCTGGCCCGGGACAAGCAGGCAGATGAAGGATGCAGGTGTGGACCCGACCCCAGGCTACCCTCCGCTCCAGATTACCTAAAAACATTCCCCAGCCTGTCCCCAGCCACCAGATGTGGGCTCGACCCCAGCCTGACCCCAAGCTACCCTTCCTTCCAGCCCTGTCCCCAGGCGCCGTCCTGAACACTGGCCCCCCATCGCTCTGGCAGGAAGGGGTGGGCACAGCTCCCAGGGTGGCCCTACGACGTGCCCAAGGGAACGTCGGCAGAAGCCCGTCCAGGGGTTGACACCTGCCGGGGCGTGAGGCCCCCCGTGACAATGCGGAGGGGGCCTGGGCGCCGGGACACTCGCGGGGGCTCCTCCACTGCCATTCCGAGCACCCCAGGCGCCTCCAAGTTCCCAGCGCAGGACACTGGGCAGCGCCGCGGGGGCCGATCCCAGGCCGCCCTGACCGCGAGCCGGGTCCCAGCGCCTGTCCCCAGCCGGGCTGAGGGGGGCGCGGGGGAGACGGCCCCGCTCCGGGAGCGACCGCAACGTGCCCCGCCCGGCTCCGCCCTGCGCCCCTCCCGTCCCCTGCGCGTCCCCTCCAGGACCCGCCCCGCGCGCACCTGCCGCCCGTGGTGCTGCCCTCCCGCGTCCGCCGAGCTCCGCGCCCCGCAGGTGTCCGCGCGTCCTGACGCCTCCTCCCGGGGCCGCGCGGATACTGGGCAGGGAGGGAGAAGGGGCGGGGCGGGGCGGGGCGCGCGGAGGGCTGGAGGGGGAGGGGCGGAGAGGGGCCCGGAGGCGGGGGCGGGGCGGGGCGGGGGCCAGAGCGGCGGGGGAAGGGCGGCGAGGCGGGGCCGTGGGAAGAGCCTCCCCCTCTCCCCCTCCCCCTCTCCCCCTCCCCTCTCCCCCTTCCCCCTCTCCCCCTTTCCCCTCTCCCCCTCCCCCTCTCCCCCTCCCCCTCTCCCCCTCCCCCTCTCCCCCTCCCCCTCTCCCCCTTCCCCGTCTCCCCACCCTCTGCTCTCCTCACTCTTCCCCTCTTCCTACCCCTCCCCGCTGTGCCCGAGACGGGGGAGGGGGCGACGGGGTGGGGACGTGTTGGGGGGCCGGGGGGGGCGACTGCGGGGGCAGCGGGGCGGGGTCGTGCCTAAGGGGTGCAGTTCCTGCCACCTGGGGTCACCCTCGGCCCCGCCCAGAGGGGAGAGGGCTGGACAAGGGGACGGGTCGGAGGTCTTCTGGGGCCCAGGACTCACTTCCTTGGGCTCACCTGTAAAACGGGGTCCCACCTGCCCCCCTGGATCCGAGCCCCCTGGCAGGGAAGTTGTGTCCACTCTGAAGCCCCACAGGGACCCAGCTGCGACCGCCCTAGCTGGACCCTTCCCTGCAGCTTCCCGGGAGAAAGCCGGCGCACGTGGGACAGGGCTGGGGCCACTGGAATGTGGCCCAGCTGAGCTGACCAGCCTGTGACATCAGATAAGTCACTAACAAACCCTTCTGGCCTGTGTTCTCATCTGTGCAGCCGTCCCAGAGCGTCCTGGGGCCCACAGGTTAGTGCACACAGTGCTCCCAGCGTACCAAAGACAGATCACCAGTTAACTAGGTTAGCAGCAGAAATAGGACCCCATATTTAGGTCCTAGGGTAAAAAGGGACAAGAACCCATCTCACTCCTCAGTATTGGAGTGAGTAAGGAGCCGCTGGTCTGTGGGTCATAGCAGAGGACGCTGGCCTCTGCCAGCGCGGCCTTACTGTGGTACCTAACAGTGCAGCAGAAGTTGTTTGCAAAAAAAAAAAAAAAAAAAAGACAAAAACTATAAAAGACCCCACCATTTAATTCTTGTGTCTTCCAAGGTTCAGTGGAAACTTACTGATAACTTAAAAAAAAAAAAAAAGTGAAGTGACATACAAAGGTAAAATCATGGAAGATGCAGACCCAGCTACAGACTTTAGCGTTTGCAGTTGGAGCTTTAAAACGTCTCCATTTAGTGGGTAAAAAGAGGAAGCCTGTTTGAATGAAATGAAAACAAAGCTCTGGCAAGAGGGAGATAAACATTAACCAAGCAGGCAGCGGGAAGTGCAGTCCACCGTGCTGTGCCCACCTGAGGTGAGAACACTGAGGACAGGTGTGTGATACACAGAGACAGACTGAGTTCCGGGAGGAGGGTGCATGGACCGGAAGGAGGGTGTGTGGACCACGCCTGGCTGCAGAATTTCTCCTGGGGGAGCACACGTGTGTTCGGGTACTGGATCCTTGCTCCTGCAAGTTTGCTCCCTGGAGCAGCAGCAGCATCGGTGACCGTGCAGGGACCCCGGGCTCCACTCAGACCCGCGGGGAGTGTCTCCACTGGGGAACCCGCCCTCCCCAGCGTGCAGAAGCCCTGCAGAGACCTGTGCAGGGGACAGGAGAGGGGTCCAGGGAAGGCCAGAACCTGCCAGCATGGGCAGGAAAAGGGGAGGCTGGGCTCAGGGAAGGAGGAGGGATGATGTGAGAGGGACAGGAAATTAAAAACCCAAGGAACTCCCTCAACCCAGTAACATTTCTTCACATAATTAGTCCCGGAGACAGGAAGGGCTTGTGACTAGCAATGCATTCAGGAGCTTTGAGAGTCGGACTGGAACAGGCTTTCCTTCTCACAGGTGCCAGTTAAAAAGGTCAGAGTGGCCCACAGAGTGGGCCCAGGTAAGAAACAGGTGTTTCTTACCTGTTTTTTGTTGTTTTTTTTTTGGAGACCAACGCCCCCTTTCTCACGCTGGCATCAAAGACCCTCTGGTAACATAGCACATTCTGTCAGACTGTCAGACAGGCTGAATTAAATATCATTTAATCGAGCAATGAAAGTCCAAAGGGAGGCTGCCTGTGGGAACCCACCCTGAGGATCTCCTGCAGGACGTGCAAGCAAATGGCACCGCAGCTGTGGAAAAGGAGGGGACAGGCAGTGACCCCAGCCAGCCACGAGCCCGCTTCACACATTTGTGCAGGGTGCAGGCTCAAACCCACAGGTGCGTGGACAGTAGGCACCACACTGGAATGGACTTTGCCAGGAAGCAGGGATTTCCACCTGTTATCCTGAAAGATGCCTCCGCCTGCACACCGTGGATGGGCATGGAGCTGGCCCGCAGCCATCGGGGGACAGACAGACAGACAAGAAGCCAGAACGTCTTCTCCATGAAAGCTTTCCGCCTTGGCACACAGGAAACCAATGCAGCTAAAATACAGAGGACAAAACCCCAAGATGTGTGTGCCTTCAGAAAAGGCTAGGGCGCATTCTAAAGTTGAGGCAATTCAAGAGGAAATTAATTCAGCCGAGGACAAAGGCCCAGAGCAGCGCATCACAGGTTGCCCGCGGTGTCCTGCTGGGGCCGAGCTTGTTAGGGCCAGGCAAGGCCTTTGTGCTCCACCAGCTTTCACAGCCTCAGAAGCCCAGTGGGGCACAAGGAGATGACGTCACAAACAGGTTTCGCTGCGAGCGCAGCAGGAGGAGCAGAGACCTCAGGGACAACTCCCATCAGGGCGTCACGGCCTACCAGTCAGCAGATCCCGCAGGAGCTGAGGCTGCAGGGGAAAGCCGGATGGACGCCGCACTGTACCACAGCCACAGACTCCGCACACGTGTCTGGGCTCTGAACTTGGATGGGGGGAGTACGGCCTGCCTCTGTGGATTCCACGTAAGTCGTGTGACACAGCGAGCTCAGGTATCAGGCACCTGGGAAGCCGTGGCGCCCATGCCTGTGACCCCAAAGGCTGGAATCCTTCCAGGGCATCTCCGTGTGGTCACTGTGTCCTATAAGCAGTTTAGGAGGGTTCATCTGCTTCCAAATTGTTTCAATTTCTCAACTTATTGTTGGAAACTTTACCACTGGAGATTAAATGCTTTATGTGAAAGCATAGCTCCCACAAAGATGTCTGTAAGGGAAAGAAAAGGAGTGATCATATCTCAGGTGGAGGACACCTCTGCGCTCGCCTTACACAGCCGAGGAAGGCGGTGACAGCATCTTCCCACCTACAGAGAAAAGACCACGGGGCCCCATTGTAAACCTGTAGCCACCTGGTTTGTCTCGGAATCTGTCCTCCTGTGTTGGACACGTCGCAGGCAGACTCGGGCCTGGTCCTTCTGGAGTTCGGGGCGGCTGGAGGGAGCAGGACAGGCCTACCCTGGCCTCTTCCAGACTCCAAATCTGCACAAACCCTGCCTAGACAAGACAGCGGTACTGTCCCTCCCTCGACCCCTCCTCCAGAATGAAGGCGCTGAGGTCTTGGCTTCTTAGTGCCCAGGTGCCATCTGGCTCTGCCTCACGGGCTCCAGCTGTACAGGGAGGGCTTCCTGCCAGTCCTTGTCCCGAAACCTCTGGCCAGTGTGGTCTGGCTGGCTACAGCCTGCAACTGGCACCCAGCACCTGGAATCCTCACTGGGAAGTTAAGCCGGGCAGGGGCCCTGCGTCTGTGTCCAGCCAGCCCCATGGTCACTGAGTCCTTCCTGCACCCCACACCCCGTGCTGGACACAGGGCTCAGCCCGGAGCAAGGCAAAGTCTCTCACTTCTTGGAGCTTACGTCTCAGTAAAAATAGACAGAAAATAGGTTAATGAACACAGACACAGCCTCCAATCGGGGTGAGATTCATGCTGTGAAGGCAAAGAACACAGACCAGGAGGGTAGGTGGGGCGGTGGCCTGCGCCAGGGCCCGCTGGGAAGCAGAGCCAGACAGGACCCAGCCGTCCCACGAGGGCCCAGGAGCCGTCCAAGGAGTGGGAGGCAGATGTGGGTGTGTACGGAGACAGAGACAACAAATATCGCCACCTTTTGGGGAGAATTTTGCTAAAACGAGGTGAGAAACAAGAGCTGAGCCGGGCTGGGAGGGTCAGGGAGGGTTTCTGTTTGAGACTCTCCTGCTGCTCCGATGACTTGGCCGACTTGGCGGGCAGGAAGACAGTGATGCCGCCACAGAGACGGCGAGAGGTCGCCCGGCCGCCACAGCCCGCCCTCCCCCTAGGGCGACAGTGAGGGGTCACCTGCCCGCCACGGCCTGCTCTTCTATTAGAGTAAACACTGATGTCTTAAGAAGTCAGGAAGCCATGTGAGATGAGTGAGATGCTGATTTTAGCCCTACATTCGTGCGTGCTGCCTCGGCTCATCCTCTGTGGGGCGGCTTGCCTGTTGCCATGTGTCTGGCTCTGCCCTGCCCTGCCCTGAGCAGGGGCCCCGGGTGGCTTCCTGGATGCCTTTGCGGGTTGGGGACGCCTCGGACCCTCTTGGTCCACTGCAGTCACCCAGGTTGAGCCACTCGGACCGATGGCAAGTGAGCTCTCCTGGTGGGTTCCAGGTTGTCATCCAAAGAGCAGCCATGGCCCTAAACACCCCTCCAACCCCACCCCACCTCCGCGCAGGCCCGGATCCACCCGGTAGGCCACTGCCCTGCAGGCTACTGCGGCTGCTCCCAGGTGTGACCGCCCTGAGGCCGGACGAGGCGTTTCCATGGCCCCTCAGAACGGAGTGTTGGGGGTTGAATTGTGGCTTCCAAAGAGAGATGTTGGAATGCTAACTCCCAGTGCCTCAGAACGTGACCTTGGTTGGAGACGGAGTCTTTATAGAGGGGACCAAGCTAAAAGGAGGTCAATGGGGCAGGCCCTGACCCCAGCGCCACGTGGAGAGCGCCCAGAGGAGATGCAGGCAGAGGACGGGGCGGTGCTTCCACACCCAGGGAGACCCGGGGGTTAGTGCACAGACGGCCTCTGCAGTGCGCTCATAGGAAACGTATTTCACCCACGCTTTTGAGACAGGGACATGGCTCTTCTTCTCCTAGCAAACAACTTTTGATTCCAACTTTTATTTCTTCTCCGGGCTCCATCCTCCTTCTCCATCTCTCTCGGTCCCAGGTGCTGCTGGCATGTCCCCTTTGCTGGGACACCGGAGGACACCCGAACAAACCAGCCTGTCAGAGCCTGGAGGCTGCCCCAAGCCAGCATCTGTGGTTCCACATGAGCTAAGGGCCATTTTATGCCAGCCTTGCTCTCCCTCCAGCCCTTCTGGGCTTGGCTGGCCTTCCCCCCTCCCCCCGATCCCTCCCAGCAATCCTGTCCCAGGTGAGAGAACGAGGCTGGCATGGAACAGCCCTCAGTTGACGTGGGGGAGCAATGGATGCCCTGGGCGGGCTGGTGGATGCCAGAACACCCTGGAGACACCTGAGGATGCCCCAAGGACACCTGAGGACACCCCGAGGACCCCTGTGGATACCCCAAAGACACCTGAGGATGCCTGAGGATGCCCCGAGGACACCTGGAGTATGGAAAGGTAAAGATAAGCCCACATGAAGATGCTGAGAAGCCAAGGAAAGAGAGGAAAGCATTTCGGAGAAACCAGGGAACGAGAGGAAAGCATTTCGGAGAGAATCCAGGGCGGCTGTAGGTTCATTCACCCCACAGATGCCTTTGGAGCACTGCCTGTGTGCTGCCTGTGAAAAGTAGCCCCTGACTTTGTGGCGTTCAGGAGCCAGCAAAAGTCTCGTGTTTAGAATTCCAGCCTGCGAGCCAGGGACCCCGCTGTCCCCCCTGGGGTGTTTCCCAGGTGGCCCTGAGCTGAGACTCCATGGGAAGCAGGTGGCCGAGCAGGGAGAGGAGATGTGGCCAGGTGGGACTCAGGCACCAGCCGCCAGGGATGCTCTAGATTTCACCCCAAGGCCCCTTTCCAGGCACCCAAATGGAGCCGGGATCCCAGGAGTTGGACCCTGGTGGCGTTTTGTTTTTGAAGTTGGTGTTTCCAGACAAGACACAAAACCGCAGAGTATGACATGGCCCGGCCGGGTGGGGACTCAAGAGAGGGCGAGGTCAGGGTTGGGACGAGGCCACGGCCTCTGGGCCAGGGGGCATTCCGGGGGCTCCGTGGCAGCACTCAGAATTCTGCCAGGGGTGGGAGTGGCAAGGGGCAGGGAAATGCCCTCTACTTCAGAGTGGGAAAGGCTGGGTTCAGCCAACAGAGCTCAGGAGGCTGAAGAGCCTGGGGTTTGGTCAAGGAGAATTGGGATAGAAAGGGGGCATCTAGACCCCAAGAATGAGGTGGCAGGCGGGGACTTGGCAGAGGTCGGGGAGGAGCTCCTGGTGGGGACGGACCAGAAGGTTGGGAAACCCAGTCCTGTGCAGGCTCCAGGGCAGTCAGCACCAGGGCCCCGCACCTGGCACACCTGGTACCCCTGCAGGGGTGGCGGCCGAGGGAACAGCCAGGGCGGGCCCACACAACCCACAGTGGGCTTGTCACCTTCATCCCACACAGAAGCACGCTGCAGGAGTGTTCTGACTGTACAGTCTCTAACAGCAGAAAATGTACACACCACTTGTGTGATTTTCTTTATAAAGAAACTGAAGCAGATTTTTATTCTTTATTGCAAGCAGATTCAGGTCTCCTGCTTAGATAATCTAGAGAAAAGTCCAATATAATATTACCAAGTCAGTTTATCTACAGAAATAAAAGTTAAAAACAGGAGCATACAAAATAAACTTTACAGAAATGTTAGATTTGGTTTAATTTATATTTTAACTTTTCAAAGCAGATTAATGATCAGTTAAATGTTACTGTGTGGAGGCTTGATTTATGTTAAATGCACCTACTATGTTTAATAATTTAAAAATAAACTCCAGTATTTATGATGATCACAGCTATGGATACCATTCCTATTAAATACATTTTTGAAGACCTTCTTTTATTACATTACATAATGAATAGACATTTTAAATGGTAGCGCAGACATTATAATTTTAAGTCAGACACAATATATGCATATTAAAATTCTGTATACTTTGATAAAGTAAAAAATAAAGCTATATAAATTGATCTTTAGATTTTTTCTGCAAAAGTAGAATCACACTTTCATGACACTTCTAACACACCCCATCAAAGCTGCTTAGAGACACAGTATCAGAAAGATTTTCATTCCAGTTCACCCACCTTTAGCTTAAAAAAAAAAAATTGCATTTGCCAACTGACATTTTTCCTGTTTTTAAAGTTACAAATGGGTAACTTACTAAAGAAATGTAGGATGCAAGGACCTGCATATCAAGATGTTAGACACTGAGCTGCCAAATAAACAATATTAACATTAAATAAAAGTGGCTGCATTATTCAATACTAGTCAGTGCAAAACACATGAGCTGAGTGGTTTGAAGAACAAGGCTGGAGGTTTCCTGCTACGGCACCGGACCCCTGGCCAAGGCTCAACTCAGAGAAGTCACAACACCCTGTCTAAACATTTGTTTAAACGCTCAGCAAGCCAAGCGGATGGTCACCCTGTTGGAGAAGCTGCCGCATCTGGCCTCCTCCCTCGAGGTGGTGTGGACTGCTTGTTCGCCCCATCTGCTCAGACACAGGCTGGGTTGATTGGGGCTTTAGGAGGCCACGGCCCTTCCCAGCTGGCTCGTGGCAGAAGACTGGCCGTGCTCCTGTGTGCAGGGATGAGGTGCGGCGTGGGCGTGGCCAGTCCTGCTGTGGCCACCTGGTATAGGGCTGAACCAAGGGGAAGTTTTGGCTTGTGGGGCTGGACCTCCCTGAAGGGGAAAGGATCTTGTCCAGGGCACCAAGCACTGCCCACAGAGCAGCTGGTGTAAGTGAAGCTGTGACCTCAGCCCCGGGCCTGCTCTGCAAAGCCTAGACATTCTGCCAGGAGGGGACTCTTCATCCCTGGGAGGCGTGGGCTACGAGCCCCATCTTCCCATGCCCGGCCAGAGGCTCCTCACAGGCGCCCTCAGGAAGGAGGCAGGATGCAGTGCGGGACACCAGGACAGTATGCACTTGCTTGTGGCACATGTGTGCACACGTGTGCGCGTGTATGTGTTCACATGTGCGGGAGCCTGCAT
Organism: Rhinopithecus roxellana; assembly: GCF_007565055.1. Classification (NCBI taxonomy): domain Eukaryota; kingdom Metazoa; phylum Chordata; class Mammalia; order Primates; family Cercopithecidae; genus Rhinopithecus; species Rhinopithecus roxellana. The sequence goes on along the minus strand of NC_044566.1, from coordinate 5,634,284 downwards.
GTTTGTGGTGTGTACATGTGTGGGAGCTCACGTGTGTATGGTGTGTGCACACGTGTTTACGCCTGGGAGCTCTTATCTGTGGTGTACACATGCATGTGCATGTATGTAGGAGCCTGTGCGTGTTTGGGGTGGGTACATGTGCATGTGTGCTCGTGTGCAGGAGCCTGCATGTTTGTAGTGAATGTACATGTGCATGTGTGTATGCATGTGTACAGGTGTAGAAGCTCATACGTCTCTCTGGTGTGCATACACGTGTGTGTGAGCAAGCCTGTAGGAGCTATGTGTGCTTACATGTACATGCATGTATCACACATCTGTGTGTAGGAACTTACACCATTCATGGTATGTGCACATGCATTGTGTGGAGCGTGCACACGTGTCTGTGGTATGTGTACACATGTGCACGTACTGCATGTATGTCACACGTTTTGGTGTACATACACCTGTGTACATGTGTCACACTTGTGTACATGTTTGTGTGCATGCATGTGTGCAGGAGCTTGCATGTTTGTGGTATGTACATGTACATATGTATGCATGTGTTCCCGTGTGCAAGCCTGCAAGTGGACATGGTTATGAGTGAACGTGGAGCCAAAAGCCTGGGACACACATGCAGCAGACCCACCGTGTGTGTCTGAGACGGTCTGTGGCAGGGACTGGGTGTGAGTCATGCAGTAGGCCCACTGTGCGTGTCTGAGATGGTCTGTGGCAGGAACTGGGTGTGAGTCGTGCAGCAGGCCCACTGTGTGTGTCTGAGACGGTCTGTGGCAGGGACTGGGTGTGAATCAGCGACTGTGTCTCTGACCAACATGCTGAATTACAAATTGTCAATTTATTAACCTGTGCAGCAGCAAATAAGATTTTCAAAACTCGACAGAGTGCTCAAAGTTGACATTACTTGCTTCAAAGTTAGTTTAAGGCAAGTAAATACTAACTACTGTGAGGTGGAAAATTGTGTGCAAACCCTGCCGTGTCGCTCACTGAGTCTTCTCATACTTTTAGTTTTTATCTCATGCCCCTTATCGATTTCAAATGATCAGGTACATTCATTTAATAATTTCCCAAGCAATTTTTTAAAAGACGTTTGGGAGTGTGCAAAAGTTTAGTGACTTTCACACTAAGACTTGTTGTCAGAGGTACATGGTGACTATCTCCACACAGGCAGAGCTGGGACCCAGCTTACTAAACCTTCACATGAGAATCTTCTATTTTTAAGGCTGAAGGATGGAAATTAACAATGAAACACAGAAAGCAGAGGAAATTGCAACAAATTGTAAAGAAAAAGTATAGCAAATTATCGTACCTTAAATATACTGTTGAACTAATCACTGCCACCAGAAATACCAAGAAAGGAAGAGGTGTGTGTAGAGAATAAAATCAAATCTGAAAATTCACATTCATCAGAGATTGGAACATTCAGTCAAAACTCTCACCAGAATCTAAATGTAAAGTGGCCAAAATTACATAAACTTAAAAATGAAAGCTTTAAAAACCTATTTTTAAAATTAGACAATATGTTAAATAAATGAATAAAAGAGATATAAACAGCTATGAAAATACTTCAGTGCAAAGGCAATTTTTAGATTTCTAAAAAAATACATTACAAATAATTTGTTAACTGAACATACAGAGAATCTGCCCCCCATACAGGTATTACATATATGCCCATATTGGGTTCTTAAAAAGGGCTGTAAAAATGCACACACCGTTGTTTGCGGGGGTAGCGTGGGCAGGGCTGCCAAGCCAGGGCGGCCGCACGAGGACCTCGGGGCAGGGTGGAGTCCTCCCCGTTCTGTCTGCTCAAGCGGGTTGCTCACGACCCTCATCTTTGGTGTGGTGTTTATCTGTCACCTTAGTTTATCCCGACCACTGTGTTCACTGTTCTTACCGCCGATTTATCCTTCAGTTCAAATAAATATTGTACAGGTAAAAGATTATACAATCAAATGGTGAAATCTGAGCTTCCAAAACACCTACCGTCGAGCACCTCGGAAACACCCTCTGGGTTTTGCCGGCCGGAGCCCATCTGACGGCGTGGCCAGCATGGCTCCGGGCGGGCGTGGCCAGCGTGGCTCCTCCTCCAGCGTCTGGTACTTTCCTGAAAGGCAGCAGTACCGAACCTCACAATGAAATGTCTTCTTTAAGGACCATTAAGGCTACGTCAAAGATTATTTCCAGAAATAGAAATGCCAGTACAGACAGCAACAGGGACTTTGTATCACAGCAGCCCTTGGGTTGCTAACCCACCCAGAGCAGCGCTGGACAGAATCCCAAGACGAAGGAGAGCCCTGCATGGGGACATGGGGATGTGGGGGCAAAGGGATGCAGAGCCTGGCGGGCGGAGCTGCAGTGTGGGAAGCGGGCAGAGGTGCGGTGCTGCCTGCTGGGATCCACCCCATGTCCTGTGGGCCGCCCCCATCAGCCCGAGACAGGTTCTGGGGCACCAACACCACCTGGGTGGTGACCGCTCCACGGGGACAGAGGATGTCTGCCCATCACACTCAAGTATCTGTCTCCTGGCCCTCGCACCCATGAAATCAACATTCTCTTGTAACAGTGGACTGACGGCTCCGTGCTCTGGTGAGTGGCTGATGGACATCCTGGCACTTGTGCTGCAGGGCTGGAAGCCACTGGCGTGGCCTTGTCCTCCCACATGGCACTGCTTTCTGCACGAGGCGATGATAGGGAGACCGAAACTCAGCCAGCCCTGACACACAGGCCTGGACTGAACCACAGGGAAGCCGCTCCCAGATGAGCAGGACGTGCCGTGCGTCCACAGGGATGACGGTATCCGAGTGACCTGGCCCTTCCTACAGCACGAGGATTGGAGGGTTGTCGAGGAAAGGACGCAGGAAACAGCAGCAGATGTCCACACGTGGGCCACCATGGGGGCCTGGACGGCTCTTCTCTCCCAGCGACGACAAAGGCGGATGATGGTAGGTGGGTGAAGACATGGACCTGGGGGAATGGCCTCTGCATGACAGCACACAGGGTGCGCCAGCAGGATGTCCCTTCTGAGTCAAGCTGAATGCCCGGGGGCCACCAGTGTGGCTCAGCAACTGCAGCGGTGGGTCCAGGCGGCCAGCGTGCCACACTCGAGGGCAAGGCCTGTGACCCCCCTCCTTGCCTGCTGGGGGCCAGGAAGAGGCGTGTGCAGTCTCCACAGGCTTAGGACCATCCATCACACAAGCAGTTGAACACGGGACCCAGGGCAGCTGTGACTCGGGCTGGAACTGCAGTGGTGACGGGAACCGCTGAGGGCGGGTGGGGGCTCCACGGACACCTTCCCCTTCCAGGCTGCGAGTGTCACCTGCTGAGAGCGGGAGCTGTACCAGGCGGCCGAGGGACAGGTGCTCTGGTAGCCTGGGCTCTGCAGAGAGGCAAGAGGGGTGAATTCTGAGTCGCGGTCCCGAGGCTGTGCGCACCCATTCTGCTGAGAGAACGAGACACACGGTCAGTCTCAGGGATCCCCACGGGGCTGCTTGGGGTTACCTGAGCCACTCTGGGATGCACTCACTACCATCGCCTCCTGCAGGAACTGCTAGACTCAGCTCAGGACACGGCCTCGTCCTGAGGGCAGGCTGGGCAGGATCCACCCCACTGGAGAAGCCACACGGAGGCAAGGGGTCTCTGTCTAGGAATGAGTGCCTCTCCCTTTTGGTACCAACAGTGGCCATCCCCGTCCCACCATCCCAGGGAAGAACCCAGGGACCCCAGGGATACAGGCCATGGACGGGAAACCTATGAGCTTCCTCCCTATAGCTGGCTTCCTGTGCAGTGAGAGCTTGAATGCCATACCAGTACCCAGAGACCCTCGAACAAAAGGCGAACTCAGTGCCCCAGAGAGGGCAGGCCCCACCCCACAGGGACTGGGCTGATGGAGAACTGGACATGCTCGGCTTGTGTCCTGTTGGCATGTTGCCTTGGGTGTCCCCACATGGATGGGGCCTACATGGCTTCTGACAGCCCACTGGGGCCCCGGATGTGCAAGAGCCCTGCAGGTCTGACCAGCGAGGGGAGCGGCAGGACGCATCTGTCTGATGGGGGGGCCGTCCCCAGGTCAGCCCACTTTTAGACCAGCCCACTTTTAGACCAGCATTTCCAGTGTCGGAAATGCTGGCAGGAGCAGGCGTCTTCATGGCCTCCATGTCTGTCAGAGAGGCACAAGCTACGTGCTCCGGCTGGCACACAGAAGACCTGCACTCACACTGCCTGGGCCCCAGTTCCACAGAAACCACGCAATATCCACGTTTGATTTCAAAGCAGGCTCCTTCCTGAGAGGCCTTTTAGGTGAAGCCGTTTCCCCCAAGGACCAGGACTGTGAGCCTGTATCTGATGAAGCTGGGCCTGGTCAGGCTGCGTGCTGTGTGTGGGGGGAGTGTGCACGTGTGTGGGTGTGCACAGCATGCTCCATGTGTGGTCAGCGTGCCCTCAGGCGTGTTACTTACCTGGGACAGCAAATGCATGTGTGTGTAAAGAGAGCTGCTCTTTTTCACCGTGAACCTTTGTTATCAAAGAGCACAGCACAGCACAGCAAAACTTTGGAGGAAAAACAGGTCTGACAGTCACAGCACACGGGCGGCACGCAGCAGCCGCACAGTTACCTAGCGTGGAGCTAACTGCGCCTTGGCTGCCGTAGGAGGTCCTTCAGGAGGGGCCCGTCGCTGCTCTGTGCGGCCTGGACTGGAGCCTTGTGCTTCACGCCCCTCTGCAAGGCGAGGAAAGACACTGAGCAACATGGGCCACGCGGGGCTGCTGAGCCGGTGCCCACGAGCACCAGGAGCACTCTGGCCTCTGCCTGCACCATCCGTGGGACCCCAGCAGGAAGAGGCTCTAAACCTCTGTTGGAGGCTGCATGGGGTGTCACGGAGCGGCCAGGGCGAGGGCTCAGGGGCTTCTTGGGAAAACACTGTCCCAGCAGGGCCGCTCCCATGAGGAGCCCAAGCCCAGAACTGAGACAGCGACAGGCTCAGGGACAGGCCACGGCACCTGCGGGAGGCAGAGGGTCCAAGGTCCCTCAGCCGGAAGGTCCACCGGGCACCTCTGGAATCCTGGAGCCACATGTTCAGCCACACACCCACTTCCATGGCAGACAGCGAGCCCCAGGAGCCGCTCTGCCAGGGCCCTGCAGCAGAGTGTCCCGAGGCCAACATGCTCACAGAGCTCCACTGAGATCTTGTAGCCCAGCCTTATTCAAGGAATGAGGGAAGCGCGGGAGCTGAAGAACTGCGGGCTTGGAATTGCAGAACTGCAGGTCCGAATGGGCAGACGCCCAGGTGAGGAGCAGCAGGAAACAAAGGAGGAGGCTGCCACCCTTCCCAGGGACAGTGATGGAGAAGTGAACTGCATGCAGACACGCAGAGATGCCAGCACAGGCATATATGTGCAAATCGCACATATATATACGTCAGGCCTGTGGTGCTTTTCTTTTCCATAGGAACAGATGAAAAGAAAGCCATCCACTGGAAGTAAAATATGCCCCACGTGAGGGCGAGTGACATGTTTATTCCTCCAAAGTTTTGCAGAATGCAGGTGGTCTCAGCACCACAGTGTGTTCCTGTGTGTGCCGGGCACGTACTGGCTGCAGGCGCTTTGTGTTCAGGTGCGGACACCGGCCCTGCCTGTGGGGGTCACGCCAGGGCCCGAGGCCTCGCAGGCAGCAGGAGAACGAACCTCTGTGCCACTGTCTCTACACAGCCGGGCTCGGCTTCTGCACATGTTCAGAAGCAAATCAGCTCTCAACAAACTACATCATAGTTAGAATGCATATTTTTAGCCTACAGTTGGCATGATTTAATTAGTTTCTTAAGGACCTCCTATGAGTTATTAAAGTGTTCCTAATAATTTTATCCCAAATGTTTTCAAGTACAGAAATGGTGAGATGAAATTCTGCAATTTAATCTAACAAATTCTGATGACACTAAATTAGAAAAATTTTGATTCCTATTAATTGCTTGGACTTAAAAAAGGACCATTTTATCAGTTACAAATCGTGTTTAAAATATATAGAAGATGATGTTATTAAAGGGAAAAAAAGCCCTTTTCTGCTCTGGGCATTTTTCTAGGCTGCATTTGGTAAAACAGTAAAATACCAAACATGCACTTTCAGAGCATCGTTAATTTGGAGGCACGCGTGAATGCGGGCTTTGGTGCCGGAGCACACGGCTGAAAGACAGAACGCGACTTCAGGACGGCACGCAGGCCCCTGCAATCTCGGTGCTGACCACGGATGCCACCGCAGGAAAATGGCGTGGGAATGCCTCTACGCTGCCCAGAAAGGCCAGGGTCGTCATTTTTAAAGCATATTATTAATAGAAAGCTTTCAAAGAGGTCTTCATTCAAAAAATAGTAAAAAGAGAATTTGGTCGAACATCTGACACCAAACGCTTCTGTCCCCTTTGTCTCCAGCTGTGTGGCTCAGCCTGGCTCCCCTTTCCTGAAATGTGCGTGGGTCCTGAGCAAACCGTGTTATCGTAGCTGTCCTCAGTCTTTCCAGCTGCAGATGGGCACAGAAGTGGGTGCGTGAGGGAGGAGGCCTTGTGATCCACACTCTACAGGCTGCAGAGGGAAGGGTTTGTGAGCTCAGGGCCTGGATGGCCTATGAATTGCAAACTCTCACACCTTCCTGCTTAGGATTCCTGCACAGGAACCTCTCTGACACCTGTGTGAGGGGTCATGTGGCCGGCTCTGCGCTGTCAGCTGTGTCTGAACCCTCACAGGTGGGTTCTGAGGCTGCCTGGACGCTGAGGGAGAACCTGGTTAACTGTGACTGATGGAAAGCACAGCTCACGATCAGTCTGTGCATGTGAAGGTGTAAGTAAGTGGTGAGGCTTCCTGACGTGGGGCTGCCGTGCCCAGCGCCTGGCGGACACTGCGTCGGAGCGCGGGGACTTGGGGCTCTGGTGACGGGCATGGCCCTGCTGCCCTGCGTCTACCATCCCAAGCGTGCGGAAGGCAGAGGAGCATCACCTTGTTCCATCAGAAACTCAGGCTGCTGGAAGTCTGAGAAAGCATAAAGATGGTTGACTGCTCGACAGAAAGGCACTGGCTCTTAGTCTGAGTCCCGAGGTCAGCGGCCACGCACACAGGGGTGTGTGAACAAGATGTGGGGATTTAGGCAAAGTGGTCAGAAGGCGGAAGGAAACAGGAAGGAAAGAAACGAGAGACAGCTGAGTTAGTCGGAGGCTCGCCACCACGCGCACGTTCTTCTGGCCACTCTAGGTGGACACTGGTGCCCCCCGCCATGACCCGCCAGCCCCCCCCCTCCCTGCTTTATGCCTTCTGCAGGTCCCATGGTGTGGCCGTCCATAAGGGTTGCTGAGGCTTTTGTGGGACGCAGAGACCCACAGCAAAACGGGCTCCTGAACAAAGGGTGGGGCGGGGAGGGTCCTCACCGGCGTTCCCAAAGTGCCCGAGACCCGCCCATCCCGGAGATGTGCTGCAGAGCAGAGGGCCTGTGGTCAGACGCATCTGGGGGCGTGGCCCTCAGCAGCCCCGACTCTGGAGGCTGCGTGCACACTGTCATGGAAGAGTCCAGACTTCTGCGGGGACAGGACCTCCTGACCCCCCGAGTTCAACTCCTGCCTGCTCAGGCATCTCTGACCAAGCACCTCTGCAGCCACACGCACCCAGGGGCCAGGTGGGGCCGAGACTCTCGTAAATCTCAAGCCACACCACTGTGGCCACAGCTAGGGGCCCAGCAGACACCCCCAAGCTGGACCTGTTCTCTCTCAGGGTCAGACCCACAGCCCTGCTGTCTCCTGTGCCCTGTGACATGGGTGTCTGCCACGTCCCCATGTATGGGATGTGGTTATGAACACGTGTTCCAGGCACAGAGCCCTGTCATGAACCCGTGTGCCCGCTGTGGAACTGCACAGCTAAAGGGCTCAGGAACCAAGGACCGTGCTTAGAGAAAAGTACCACTGGACAGCTGCTTCTCGGGCCACAAGCAGGGCTGGGCAGTGGCTGCTTGGGGGCAACGAGTTTCCCCTGAAGCACTGGGGGCCGTGGAGTCTCAACCTGGGCCCTGGCTCCTGCTCCCACTGGCTCCTCTCCCTGCACGGAGCAGCTGACATGCAGGTTCTGCTGCGTTTCTCCTGCCCGTGGTCCCTGAGTCAGTGGAGCTGTGTGTGGACATTTTTACTACGCTGAGTGGGGGTCTCTTCACCAAGAATTTTGCTCGCTCTGATTTTACAAACTGTGGCAGGAGGCATGAAGGAGGGAGTGCCGGGAACTGGCAGCATTGGTTTCAACATTTAAATCGGCAAAAACTTCCCAAGAAAGCTCTCCAGCCAGGGTCCCATTCTGATTGTTAGAGGTGGGTGGTGGGTGGGGCTGCGCCCCTAGGGGAGGGCGACCTGTTTTCCCTCCCAGCACGGCAGCACTGCTGGGAGCCAGCCCCCAAGTGTCTGAGCTGCGTGAGTGAGTCAGGGCTGGGGCCCCGGGTCCCCTCACTTCCCGTCTTCCTCCCAACTGCACCGCTGTGTCCATCCTGGGCGGCCTCACACCCTGAAGGAGCGGCCACTGCGGGGGCCTCCCACCCCTCGTTTCCCCACCGGGCTTCAGCACTGCCCAGTCCAGGGCCCCACCTCACGGAGTGATTATAAATTTCAGGGATGAAACTTGAAAACCTGCATTGTTAATAGAGTCCCAAGGGACTGTGACAGGTGCAGTGGCCCTCCGAGGACAGGCAGGCTTCCTGGTAAAGCGGCAGAGTAGGGGACGTGGTCACTGCCTCTGATTTGGGGTTGAGCTTGGAGCCAGAGCCCAGCTGCTGAGAAGGATGGGGGGCCAGAGGCCAAGTCCTCACACCTGCCGAACCCTCTGCACCTGGGGGGGCACTCGGTATCGTCATGTCTTCCCCGGACCCAGAATTCTGCTTGTGGAAAATAAGCAGCCCCACCAATACCAGCATCTCCTGATACAGATGCTACCGTTTCCAGCCAAATTTACCATCCTTAAAAATTACGTAATTTAACCTTTTAAAGTAATGATTAATTTTAAAACAGGGTTGCATTTACATGAAATAATTTGCCTTTTGTATTAGTCTTTTTTCTCTTATTTGTGTCTTATTTCAGATTACTGTTTAATCTGAATGTTTAGGTTGAAACATAAAATTAAACATCAGTCATCTCAAATTTACCTGATGTTTAAAATCATGTATCATTAAGAAACTCATTAGTGATACCTGAACTGATCACGTTTTATGAAATCCAAACCTTTCACACTATCTTTCAAAGTGGTCATTTCCTAGTCCCGAGGCCAGGGCCCTGAAGCACCCCTGCCCCCGCTGGGGAAGCTCCGTACCTGGACTCTCTCTGTTGCTGTTGGCCACAGCTGCCGGCACAGGACTTTCTTGAGGACGTCGGGAAGGAGGCTGATGGTCACCAGCAGCACGATGGCCAGCCAGGCGGGCCCGCTGGACAGCATCTGGATGAACACGTAGTACATCCTCTGGTAGTTGAGGAATGGCCTGAGGGGCAGGGAAGAAAAGCCGCTGGTGAGGCAGGTACTCCCTGGGGCTGGCCTCTCTCCACGCTGCAAAGGGCGTTTGTTCTGGGAGTTCACACTTTTGTCAGTGAGAGTTGCTTGGCAAGCCACGGAGCCTGCTCTGAGTTTATCATATAAAAAACGAACGCTGAACCTCCCGGTAATGCTGGGGTAACAGGAACGGGAGAAGGAATTCTATGAAGTCATCTCAAAGGGAACATAGAAGTCTCTGAAGTTCAGTTTCACAGAAGCAAAAAAAAAAAAGGGATTGAAATAGGGATGTTTTTCTGTCTTGAAGTCTCGGATGGGAAGGACGTGCCGAGCACTGGTCGTCAATACAGAGCAAGCAATGACTTCTCTCCCAAGAGAGGATAATTCAAAGATGTCTGTGTCAGCTCCATGAGGGAGGCTGGCAAGGATGCAGGGACTGGTGACCCGCAGCCAGCCTGAGTCCACAGGTCCACGTCTACATGTGCCTTCCGGTCATGTTTCCTGATCGCCTTTCACATCCCAGGCACTATGGACGGTGGTAGAGACACAGAGACAGGGCCCCACCTCCAGGAAGCACAGTGAAACTGGCGTGTGGACAACAGGAGGGAAACGGGAGCAGGGCGTGGTGGGTAACGGGAGGGACGTGGAGCTGCTGGCAGGCCTGGGACGGGGCTGGAGGCACCCACGAGCTGCTGGTGGTGGGCAGGAGGATGGGGTCTCATCACCAAGCGGTGGTGACATGGTGAGCTCCCAGCACATCAGAGACACGGGAAACAATGTGAGAAGCCACAGTTCTACCACGGCTGACAGGCTGTGGCTCCTTGGTTCCAAAGCCCAGGAGCTGGTCAGAGAGGTTTTGGGATGGAATCTTCCTCTTACAGAGCCACGGCCTTCAGGGCTGCTAGAATGGCCGGGCTCTCCGGAGCTGGGCTGGGCTGGGCTCTCCAGAGCCAAGCAGGTTCTCTGGGGCTGGCAGGGTGACTGAAATCCTGGAAGCTCGGCTCTCATCTCTGGGACTGTGCAATGCAACCTGGGGCCACCAGGGGACGCTGGCTGAACGAGGTAATCGGGAGGGACGCTTCCTGAGCTGAGAATCCCGCCCAGGTCAGGGGCCCTGAGGGATCCCGAGAAGGTCGCTGGCTTTCCCTAGGCTGGCGACTGACCCCAGGTCTGCAGAGGGCTGTGGCAGAGGCTGCTGCGCGGGGGCTGAGATTGGGACCTGGTCCTGGGCCCACCACCCTGCGTAGTTTCCTGGCTTACGGCAACAGTCTCTGACCACCCTGCCTATGTCGCTCTCACCAGCTCAACACGCAGCCACCGTGGGGTTTTTAAAAGAGCCACCCAACGCTGCTGTGCTCTGCCCACAGCCCTCCAGTGACTTGACTGACCATGACAGCCTCAAGCCAGGATCCTCACGGCCGGCGGTCCAGGAGGCCACCCTGCCTGCTCTGCAGCCTGGTCCAGGACCCTGTCTGCTGGCCACGGCTCCCACTCACCAAGGACCTCCTCCCACCCGGGATGGCATGCCTGCTGCTGTTCCCCCAAACCAGAGGCTCCCCCAGGAGTCAGGCTGCTGCGGGCAAGGTCCCGCCCCACCATGCCTGGGCCCCATCTTGCTGCAGGGCGTGAGGATAGAGTGAGACAGGACCTGTCGAATGCCTGGCAGGTGCTTTGCTGTGGGAGGCAGTCACCAGCGGGGACATGCTGTGATGATGGTGTTCTTCTTCCAAATTTCAGATGACTTTCTGAGAAGTCATCTCTGGCCTTTTAATCTGACATAGGTCCCCTGGTGTAGAATCCTGGCTGTTCCTCCGTATAACTCGTCACAAGCTGTTATCAGTTAGTGTCTCTCTCCCCTGAAGGTGCAAGTCACAGGAGCAGGGACTTCCCCGTGTCTGGCCCCCGACTGTATCCCAGGACCCCACATGATGCCCAGCACACAGTAGATGTTCAACAAACACTGGCCCCAACCAATGAGGCTGCACGGAAAATATGTCTTCAACCCTTGATAAAAAAATAGTGCAGGACTATTAAGGTAATAACAATCACGTGATATTTATCAGATTATCAGCTACTTATAGATATTTACCAGATCACTCCTCCCCAGAGAAGCGAAAAGACGACGTAGAACAGCAGCGACCCCCAGATGACAAAATGGTTGATCCAAGTCCAGTAGTGTGTGTCTAACGCAAGCTAAAAGGAAAAAAAGGGCAGTTTACAGTGTCACCCGAGCAGTCAGAATGATCGTGACGGGCAGGACAGAGAGCCAGGGGCTGATGAAAGACTAAACCAAACACAGACCCAGCAGTGACGACCCAATGCCCGCACAAAAACGCTCAGGAAGACAAAGGCACACCTCACACTGCCCGTGGAGAGGAAGAACATGGGGACGCCACAGCCCCGGGTCCCGGGGAAGGGAGCTATGGATGCATTTCCCAGATGGCGGCACGGGGGCCACAGACCAAGGGGTTGTTTATATCACCACCGAAGAAAGTCATTCAGATTAAGGTGTTCTTTATGTCACTACCGAAGAAAGTTACTTTTTTTTAATTTTCGGAGACAGTCTCTCTCTGTCGCCCAGGATGGAGTGCAGTGGTGTGATCTCTGCTCACTGCAACCTCCACCTCCCAGGTTCAAGTGATTCTCCTGCCTCAGCCTCCCAAGTAGCTGGGATTACAGGTGCACACCACCACGCCCAGCTACTTTTTGTTTTTAGTACAGAAGGGGTTTCGGCATGTTGGCCAGGCTGGTCTCGAGCTGCTGACCTCAGGTGATCCACCCGCCTTGGCCTCCCACAGTGCTGGGATTACGGGCGTGAGCCACTGTGCCTGGCCAGAAAGTTACTTTAGGGTCAGGTGTTGTTTATATCACTATCTAAGAAAATGACCTTAGGAATGTTTTGGTATCACTTTTTAAGACTCAGTCTGATAGGTTTTGAGATTTCATAATGATACGGTCTGTACAGAACTTCACTGGACTTTAAAAAGAGTAAAATTTTCCAAAATACATTAATTTGTTTCAATTCAAATGTATTTTGATGGCGCTGGCGGGGAGGGCTACCTGCCGCTGAAAAGAATTCTAGCCTGAATTCTTTCTGAATTCTTTCACGAAGAAGCAGCTCGCTCCTGAGGTTACCTTCGGTGTCGCTCTGGGGTCTGCACGCGGGGTGGCGGGGTGTACTGAGTCTGTGCATTACTTGTCTAAACAGCAAGACGAGGATGCCTGGGGGTGCCCTAGGAGCCGGCCTGGGCTGGGTGCAGAGTGGCTTCCAGCCTGGGTACGGAGTTACAATTCAGGGAGCTCAGAGCGGGTGAGGCCTACCCTGCAGGGGTTCACTGTGGCCGGGGAAGGAATGTGAGCGTGAGACCACTTACCTTTAGTGTGACTGTGAACACCATCACAGTGAATACCAGCGTCCCAAATGTCCAGTTTCCAAATATCTGTTTGGGGAAAACAGTCCAAGTCATCTTGTTTTTATGTACTTTTTTTCTCTTTCAAATCAAGAGTTTTAGAAAATACACCTCATTTTTCTTGTGTGCCAACACTTCAAACCCCAAAGATACAAGCACTAAATTTTCTTATTACCACATAACAGAAGATGCAGCAGCCCCCCAGAGCATGGCAGGACGCCCCCGTTTCCTGGCTGCATCTCCCACCACCAGTTCTGCGGCGCGGTGATGGGCTCAGGGCCTGTCTGTCTGCAACCTTCTGCCTGCTCTTGACACTGGCCCTGCTCAACGCTCTCGGTCACAACGAACGTCGGTCCCAATGTCTCAAACTGAGCACAAAAATTCCCGCACAGCTGGCATTTAAAAATCCGTAATGCAAACTCGGGTACACGCGAACCTCCTTCTTCTGTTCTGTGTTTTACGTAGAAGAGATGGTTGCCCGATTACCCAGCTACGTTCCACAGGTTTCAGGAATAAACTCATAGATTGTGTCTGTTCCCTTCTGAACTCAGCTCAGACTCCTGCCTGCTGTGGAAGAACAGCTGCGGGAATGTTCTGCGAGTCAATGATCAGGGGAAACACCCGAGGCACCAGGCAGAGGTGGAAGCGCGGGGCTTCCCTCGGGGGAAACTGCCTCAGGACAGGGAAGACAAGCAGGCAGACAGGACAGGGCTGGACAGAGGCTGCCCCACGTGCGGCCAGAACCACAGATCCACCAGCAGCCATGCCCAGGTGGCCGTGGAGGAGGGAAGGTCAGCAGGACCCACGAGCCGCCAGCAGCACAGACACAGGTGGACCTGGGAGGACCACACACCTGACCCAGGAGGACCGCACGACCGACCTGTGAGGACAGCACACCCGACCTGTGAGGACCGTACACCTGACCTGTGAGGACAGCACGCCCGACCTGGGAGGACCGCACGCCTGACCGTCAGGACAGCACGCCCGGCCCGTGAGGATCACACGCCCGTCAGGACCGCACGCCCAACCCGTGAGGACCGCACACCCGACCCGTGAGGACCACATACCCAGCCCGTCAGGATCACACGTGTCTCCACTACACGTGAGGCACAGGCCAAAAAAAGGGCCTGCTGCCCGGACCCCGTGCCTTGGGGAAAACCCCCAATGGGAAACTTGTTTCTGGGAGAACTGCTTTCCCTCAGGACGCTCCTGCGCTGTGGCCCAATTTCTAGTTTGTCGGATTCTGTGAACTGCATCTCTCAGGTAATTTTATTTTATAAAGAATTAAAAAGCTGGAATACAAATGGCTGTTCTTCAGAATTCGTTTTCAACCAAAACAATACACCTATCACCCTACCCCGATTCAGCTGGGGTGAGGGTGTGGGCTACAGTCCTCCGACATGGTCAGTGGGATAACATCTTACTCGTAGATTCTAGAAAAGAGTGTTAGGACCTTTTGCAGTGAACAACGGCTTCTTAGGGGCCCATCAACACGTCGTTTTTTCCTCACTTCCTCATGGTGATCAACAGTAGGCTCTTCCTTCTGGCTTGGAAATGCCGGCCCCACATGTCACTCAGATCTACACACACTTGTGGTTCTTGGCCAGTGCAGCCTTGCCTGCGAGGGACACCTGGCCGTGGTGGAGACACTTCTGGGGCGTGGGGTCTGCTAGCTTTGGATGGTGGTGGAGGGGCTGCCGAGTGCACAGGACAGTGGCCCGCGAGGAAGTACATCTGGCCCCAATGTCAGCAGAGCCCAGGTGAGAGGCCTGTTATGCACTCACCAAAAAGTGCCCTCTCTTCATGGCTTAACTTCTGGGGCAGGAAATTATCATGCCTCTAGCTGTGGCTTGGCAGCAGCCTACAAGCGCATGTGGCCAGCACGGTGCTGGGGGGCAGGAGGCTGCTGTGCTGTAACTGGAAGCTAATGCGTTCAGCCAAATGGTGCCTCCACAGCAGGCGAGGGCGGCTTTGCACCCAGCCAGCCACATCGGCTGGGCCTGGAGGAAAAGCCCCTCATGCTGCCCAGCTCTCCTCTTCCTCCCACTAGCCCTCGCCTTGGCTATCCCAACACAGAACTCTGAAAAAGTTACAGGGCAGCAAGACATGGACTCAAGGGTGCCCTGTGAAGCAGTGTGTGTCACCAACAGAGTGGCAGGTGACAACTGCAGCCAACTCACATGGCCTCCTCACTGTCCCCTCTCCCTGCTGTGAGCCGGGAAGCTGCCTAAGCTCCCTGCTGGGGCTCCTTGGGTTTAAGGGGTCATGGCAGAGCTGGGATGAGGAGTCAGGCCTCCCGATGCTGGTCCTGCAGAGCACATGGGCCGCGGCTGTAAGCTTTATAGGTGAGGAACAAAGCACAGCTATCATGAATCTAGAATTGGGCATCTTGGTCAGGGCCCCTGAGAAACACTGACCCATTACTGACCTGTGTCCACGTCCTTTGGAAGCTAGTCCACTACGGAGCTATCCTGAAACGCATCTCTGGAAAGCCCTCTTATACCCTGGTTGCCCCAGGTGAACTGCCGTGATGTGGTTCGGCTTTGTGTTCTCACCCAAATCTCATCTCGAATTATAATCCCCATGTGTTGGTGGGAGAGCCTGGTGGGAGGGGACTGAATCATGGACGTCCCCATTGCTGATCTCGTGACGGTGGGTGAGTTCTCATGAGATCTGGTTGTTTCCAAGTGTGTAGCCCTTTTCCCTTTGCTCTCATCTCCTGCAGCCTTGTGAAGAAGGACCTTGCTTCCCCTTTGCCTTCACCGTGACTGTAAGTTTCCTGAGGCCTCCCAGCCTTGCTTCCTATGCAGCCTGCAGAACTGTGGGTCGATTAAACTGTTTTTCTTCCTAAATCACCCTGTCTCAGGTAGCTCCTTAGAGCCATGTGAAAATGGACTGACATGTGCGGATGGTTTATTATTACAATTGCTGGTCGTTATTTCCATTGGATTCTGGGGGTGGCAGGCATCCCTGGGACACCAATCTCCTTTCTCAAAGGGCCGTTCACAGGGATCCTTTTTTTCCCAAGTGACATCAACGCCATCCCCAATGAAGTTCCTGTTTCTGATTTCTGCAGAACCCTGTCCTCATGCGACAGGCACATCTCAGCCGAGAACCTGACCAGCGCGAAAGCCTCACTCCAGCAGATCTGCCTCTGGGACTGGCCACCCGCCACGACTGCAGGCTAAGCCCCATGCCCCCACTTCCTCCCTCCTTTGAGAATGAGTATTCCTACAGAAGCTTTCTGCTCAAAAAAGCCCTCGGACTAGACCCATTTAACTCTGATGTGTAAAGACACCCCACGGCCAGCATAACTTGCGCCTTCTCAAGGTCACAGTCACGAGCGGCACCCACTGCCTCCCCTCCCTGTGTAGCTCCCTCTGCCTCCCACCCTTGCCCATACACGGACCACTCATGTTTCAGCTGTTCTCACTGCATCCTACGTCTATCAAAGCACATTCCCAGCTTTTAACCGTTCACCTAGGAATATCCTGCTGCTCAACAAGTAACTGTTGTCTTCGCATCTCATTTGTGGCATCAAAATGAGAAGTTACTGTGGCTTACGATGTCAGTGCAGAAAATGCTCCACTGGTGAACTTTTGAAAAAGACGTCCGTGATTCTATTGCTCCTCCCAAGCCACACAGGATCTACAGACATTCCTATAGAATAATTTAGGTCTTTAAAACAAAGTAGCTCTCACCCGTGAACCATCAATCCCAGAGGCCTCTGGACTGTGACCCTGTTGGGAGTATCCTGGTTGGAAGGGAAAATTCTCAGGGGTGAGCACCCCAACCCCAAATTGCTATGCAAGGTCCAAGAGGGCTGTCAGCCGCTAGGACTGCCCCCAAGTTTCCTGAGGGCTGGCATCACGCTGGGGTTAAGTGCGGGTTCCGTGGGGGCGCAGGGTACCTTCCAGGATGCAGCCGGGGGCTGGAGGGTACAGCCAGAAGAGACCAGGAAACAGGAGCTAGTAGAAACCCTCAGATTCCAGGAAGGGCAGCAGAGCCACAGTGCCCACTGACCACCAGGTACAGCTGACCAGGGACACGTCAGGGTTCCAGGGGTCCAACAAGGTGGAGACGCGGCAGAGTCCCTGCCAGGAAGCCCCTGGCACTGCACTGCCAGCACCTCATTTAGGAGCACAGCCAGCAGCCCTCCTAGGACAGTGGCACCCGTGTCCTCGCCCCTGAAGTCCATCTCCGGGGGCTCTTGGGAGGCACCTTCACATTCACGCTGAAATTCGGAATTAGAACAACCCAGAGGCCGCACCAGGCAACACCATGAAGTCTGATGCTGGACGTCTGTGTGTGACCCAGGCCCTGTCCCTCGGGAGCTGACCCTGCACAGGGTGTCTGGTCTGTCCAAACTTCTCTTTCCTCAGCTTTCACGTGATCTGAACGTCCAGCTGAAAAGGGTGGTGGTAGTAAACCAGGACGACGTTTGTGAGAGAAAACTGGAAAATCAAGTGCGGGAAAAACGGGACTTGCTATCGCCACAGCAGGCTGCCAGGCGCCTGGAGTCTCAGAGCTCAGGACACTATGTCTTAGTTCTTTTTAACGGCTACACAAGATGCTTACGTAAGCCCGACCCGGAGGAAAATCTCATAAAAGACACAAAACAATCAACATGACATTCAGGGCCCGGTGGCATTCGGGAATTATTCAATTAAAATAAACTAAGACAAAGAATACATTCTAGAAAACCTAAAGCTTTCAAAACAGTGAAATAACATTGGAACGGATTCTCAAGATCGACCTGGTAAAAACGGATTTAAGTGATGACGAAGGATAACAGCAGTGTTTAGTTATGAGAAATGAAAGCGACTAAAGCAGGTAAACAGTGCACAGGACACGCAGCGGGACTTTTGTGTTTGAACCCAGCAGTCTGAGGGACACACACACAGGGAGAGGGCAGGCTAAACCGGGAACGAAGCCGATTTCTGTTTAGAAGTCACCCAGAAGGGGCTGCTGAAGAGGGACTTTCTCCGAGGTCAGCGCTGGCGTTTGCTTGTACGGCTGAATACCTGTGGCCTTTAAGCAGGGATGGTCTCTGACATCTACTCAGCGGCTGGTGCGGCTCTCTCAGGTAGCACAGGGCCCCACCGGGCCTCCCACACACGCCTGTGTTGCCTTTAATTTAAAGTCGAGGGAAGCTCCCATCAATCCAGTCAATTCAGAAAACATCCCTGACTCAATGGGCCACCCTGACATGGAAACCGAGGGAACACAGCAAGGATGTGTGTCAGGAGGCACACGCCCCTTCTAACACAGAGCTAGCCCCGGGGCGCGTGGGGCACACGCCCCTTCTAACACAGAGCTAGCCCCGGGGTGCGTGGGGCACACGCCCCTTCTAACACAGAGCTAGCCCCGGGGTGCGTGGGGCACACGCCCCTTCTAACACAGAGCTAGCCCCGGGGTGCGTGGGGCACACGCCCCTTCTAACACAGAGCTAGCCCCGGGGTGCGTGGGGCACACGCCCCTTCTAACAGAGCTAGCCCCGGGGTGCGTGGGGCACACGCCCCTTCTAACACAGAGCTAGCCCCGGGGTGCATGGGGCACACGCCCCTTCTAACACAGAGCTAGCTCTGGGGTGCGTGGGGCAGCAGCGGCTAACAGCGTTTCCACCGACAAAGCACACAGGAAGTCACGTTTGAAAATATTTTCGAGAAATATTTCATTTGTAATGCACTCCAAAAACACAGAGAAACGACAAACCCACGATTGTCTTACCACATGTGTGTTGGTAGTCATTATCTGAGGGTGGGAAGGGAAGCCAGTGGCAAAAAGAAAAAAGCAAGATACAAATAAAACAAACCCCCAGGGATTAGGCAAACAACCAGAGAGTGAATGTCCACTAGAAAACTACAAATCTGTTCATTGCAAAAGAAGCAGACTTAAGTACGGTGCTTGGGGAAATCTAACACGGGCTCAACGTGGAATTCATTCTCACATTAAAAATGCAATGTCTAGACCGGGCGCAGTGGCTCACGCCTGTAATCCCAGCACTTTGAGAGGCCAAGACGGGTGGATCATGAGGTCAGGAGATCGAGACCATCCTGGCTAACATGGTGAAACCCCGTCTCTACTAAAAATACAAAAAAATTAGCCAGGTGTGGTGGCGGGTGCCTGTAGTCCCAGCTACTTGGGAGGCTGAGGCAGGAGAATGGCGTGAACCCGGGAGGCAGAGCTTGCAGTGAGCCAAGATCGTGCCACTGCGCTCCAGCCTAGGGGACAGAGCGAGACTCCATCTCAAAAAAAAAAAAAAACCAAAAACAACGCAATGTCTAAATTGTATAATTCTACCACTAGGTAACGAGCTGATGGTGAAATGTAAGCTACAGAGATAGTCTGAAAACCTCAGCAGGCCAGCCAGGCAGGGTGGCTCACGCCTGTAATCCCAGCACTTTGGGAGGCCGAGGCAGGTGGATCACAAGGTCAGGAGATCGAGACCATCCTGGCTAACACGGTGAAACCCTGTCTCTACTAAAAATACAAAAAAATTAGCCCAGCATGGTGGCGGGCGCCTGTAGTCCCAGCTACTCGGGAGGCTGAGGCAGGAGAACGGCATGAACCCAGGACGCAGAGCTTGCAGTGAGCCGAGATCGCACCGCTGCACTCCAGCCTGGGCCACAGAGCGAGACTCTGTCTCAACAACAACAAAACAAAAAACAAAAAACCTTAGTAGGACATTTCCTTCCAGTGACACTGAGCACTCAGGTAATGCGACCCGGAGCGACGTGCATGTGGTGATCGACCCCATTGGGAGGCTGCACGGGCTGCACTGAATTACTGCTTTGACAAAATCATCATATGGGCTTGGGAGGGTTTATTCCCCAGCAGCTGAGTCGGCGCGCTCAAGCTCCGTACTGACCTGCCCGTTGCTCGTCACAGTTGTATTTTCAAACATGAAATAAGCACCAAAGAAGAACACCAGCGCGTCAAACAGTCCCAGGAGCGTCCAGTAGATGAACACACGCCAGCGCAGCAGGGCGTTCTTGGCGACATCCCTGTGTGAGGAGAAAAGTGCACAGTGTGTGTCCTCGAGAATCGGGGCTCAGCGCCTCCCCCGGGCTCCAGGGTGGCCGTCCCTGGACGTTGTCTTCATGGGATAAGATGTGTGTGGCCAGTAAACACGAGGTTTGTGCTCTGGCCACAAATGTGGCATGTCCGTCACAACCAGCATTTTAGTACCCATTCATGTCCTTGGCTAACTTTTGCTTGGATTCTTTCTCTCTCATATTCACTGCAATATCGTCATAGGCAGAGAGATGCAAGCCATGCACTGCTGCTTCTGAAAGTAACGAACATGGAACACAAGGCACACACCTGACATTCACCGAGCCTGTGACACCTTACGCCTGACGTGACACCTTACGCCTGACGTGACACCTTACGCCTGTTCAGTAAGACAGAATTTACAGGATTCCTTCTGGATACATGTCTAGAACAGTATAGCCTCTCCCGTTTTCTCAGATTTATTCCCAATTATTAAAGACGTACAACAAATTTTTTTATCATCGTCCTTAATCACCTATGGTGATCATTTTTGAGTCCAAGTCATCAAGATCCCACAGAATGGCTAAATATTCCGATGAGGGCAGCGAGGTTGATGCACGGATTCCTGCAGCATCCTGGGCAGGGAAGTGAGTGGTCTTGGCTGTGGTGGTGGATGCAGGAACCACGCATGTGAGAAGATTGCACAGAACTGAACACACATAGACAGGTGTCATGTACACACACGTACATGAGCACAGGGAAAGCTGGGTGATCTGAATAAGGGAATGGGAGAACGGCATCAACATCAACACATTGGACGTGATGCTGGACTGCAGTTTCTTGCATGTCACCACTGAGGGACATGGGATCAGGGTCCACAGAATCTATTATTTCTTTTGTTTTTTGAGACGGAGTCTTGCTCTGTCACCCAGGCTGGAGTGCAGTGGCCAGATCTCGGCTCATTGCAAGCTCCACCTCCCGGGTTCACGGCATTCTCCTGCCTCAGCCTCCCGAGTAGCTGGGACTACAGGCGCCCGCCACCACGCCCGGGTAATTTTTTGTATTTTCAGTAGAGACGGGGTTTCACCGTGTTAGCCAGGATGGTCTCGATCTCCTGACCTCGTGATCCACCCGTCTCGGCCTCCCAAAGTGCTGGGATTACAGGCGTGAGCCACTGCGCCCGGCCGGAATCTATTATTTCTTACAACTGTATATGGATGTAAAATTATCTGAAAAATAAAATTTTAATTTATGATAGTGTTTGGCTGTGTCCCCACCCAAATCTCATCTTGAATTGTAGCTCCCATGACCCCCACCTGTTGTGGGAGGGACTTGGTGGGAGGTGATTGAGTCATGGGGGCGGTTTTTTCCCATGTTGTTCTCATGATAGTGTCTAAGTCTCATGAGATCTGATGGTTTTATAAAGGAAAGTTCCCCTGCACACGCCCTCTTGTCTGCCACCATGTAAGACGTGACTTTGCTCCTCATTCACCTTCCGCCATGACTGTGAGGCCTCTCCCCAGCCATGTGGAACTGTGAGTCCACTCAACCTCCTTCCTTCATAAATTATCCAGTCTCAGGTATGTCTTCACAGCAGGATGAAAATGGACTAATACGATTTAAAAGACCATGGAAAACAGTAACATACTGAATCTGCCAGAGACCTTGGGGGGCATTTCTGAAATAGCAGAAAAATATCTCTTCCATATTATTAAAAAAAAATAACTTTTTGGGAGAAAAGACACCCTGAAAACAGAGCTGTTAATTTTTCTTTTTTCTCACTGAATGGAACACACATGGTTTTAAAGGTAACTTAGGCGACAGACTCCCCGGAGTCACAATGAAGAAGACGCTGATACTCCGGCTCCCTTAGAACTGTCAGAAAGCACAGGAAAGTGCAAACTGGCTCCACAACGTTCCAAATGCAGCGTAAACCATTCAGCAAGGCTTAAAGAGTCTCCATTTGAACTATGTTGCTTCCAGTTTAAAGAAGCTCCTGACCCAGCAAGAGTTATCAGTAGATGCTGAATGTTTCTGGCCCTTAACTGGGGTCTGCCAGGTGGCTACTGGAAGAACTGCCAGAGCGCTGCCTAGTTATTCTCTGTGCTCTCAGGAGAGGCTGTGTGGAGGATGGTACCTGTACAGGGTCGGGTCTCTCTTGAGCACGTCGATGCCAATATGCTGCTCCATGAGGCTGTACAGGAGGATGGGGAGGGAGGTGAAGCTGATGTTGTAGAGGGTCAGATACGCGGTGTCGTACAAAGTCTGTAAGAGGAAAGTCACAAGGAAGCGGCGCCTCAGTGCATTGTTACAAACTTTTTGGATCTTTTGATTAAATATATTTTCTTTCTGAAATGCCTAGAAAGACCAGAGCACTTTTCAAAGCTTAACGATATAAACTAGGGTCTGTGAGATCAACTGTGATTTCAGGATGAAAGTCACAGCTGGCAAAAAGCCTAACACTGACTCACCCCATTCTATCAGCACAAACTTCAAGAAAAAAAAAAAAAAAGGAAAAAAGTCATAGAAAACATTTGCAATTCTGATTGCCGTCTTCAAGCTTCAGTGACTCTGGTCCCAGTCACTTCCCATGAAGGCAGTTGGCCCGCCAACCACTCAGCACACGAGTGACAGAAGGAGGCGTCCATCTAGGGCAGGTGCCCGGGGAGTCCTTTACCCCTCCTGGATGGGAACTGTCTTCTTCCCCTATGGGCACACTGCACACGTTAACGTGCCAGGCACTGGGGTGGCCCATGTCCACAAGGACCTCGAGTTGGAGTTAATTCTTGCAGTGGTGTCAGAATGCCCAGCTTGGTACTGCTGGGCCCTGGGGAGACCACATAACCATTAGCCCTCATCTCAGGGCCAGAGCAGTTTCAGAAGACACAGAATAAGGGGCCTCCAGGATGGCAACTCCTCAGCACTGCGGCCCCCACCCCACGCTGGACCTTTCACCCCCGTCTGCTGCTGGGCACCCTGGCTTCCTTGCAATGCCGGGGAGTGCTGCTGATTCCCAAGTCTCCTCTCCCCATGGCAGCCACCCACTGGGGGAAGGAAAAGAAGGCTCAGACAGCCTGTCCCTGAAGACCCTAGGACTGACCTGTTGTGAAAACCCACAGAAGAACTGGTATAAAAACTGAGGGAAGATGAAGCAGACATTCTGAAAGGCAAGGCAGAGCTATTAGTTCAGTGATGGGGCAGAGGGAGGCAGCTGCCACTTCCAGCGTGGCCTGTCCCACAGGGGAGGAGGGATCCACGTGTGCCCAGAGTGCGGGAGAACAGCACTAATGGGTTCTAGAAAGTCTTCTCTTATTTCAGGGGCAACTGAAATGCACATGTGACCACGTTCTGGCCACTCTGAGGACAATGTATAGGGGAAATTTGTCAGCTCCAAGAGACACAAGAAGGCAATGCAGGTATCAGCATAAACAGGAAAGAATCGAACTGCACAGTGAATAAGGAATTCTAAAATACCATTCCTCAAACATTTCCACCTGAAAGGTTCTCATTGGTTCCACACTCAATTCTGTGGAGGGGAGAAAAGGACTGGGGGTCTCCCGTGGCACAGCAGGCTCTCCTCATCCTCGGGGGTACATTCCCAGACCCGGGGGGGGGATGAAGACTCTGCGGACGGTCCTGAACCCTGTCTACACTGTAGATGGGTATGTGTGTTCCTACACATACACACCCATGACAAAGTTTTATTTATAAAGTAGGCGCAGTAGAGAGTAACAACATAACTAAAATAATATACCATCATCAAAGGTACATGAATTTGGTCTCTCCCTCCTCCTCTTAAAATTTATTATCGGGTCGTATTCACCATTCTTCTTCTTGTGATCTGTCAACCTGGTCACCAAGACAGCTACAGAGTGGCTGAGGGGCAGGTAGTGTACACACAGCATCGGCACACCAGACGGGGGGACAAGCCACATCCCAGGAAGGACAGAGCAGGATGGCATGAGGCTTCATCACGCTGCTCGGAATGGCATGCAATTTACAACTTAGACCCTGTTTATTTCTGCAATTTTCCATTTGATATTTGTGGGCCTGGGTTGACTGTAGGTAATGGAAACTGTAAAAAGCAAAGCCACGGCTAAGCGGGAGATGACTGCAATCAGATTCACCCCTTCCTTTCCGACAGTTGCTGCTACCTCGAGATCAATGACCTCTTGTGGCATCAAGTGGTTCTGACAAGGGTCGTGCCAGCCTGTGCGTGATCTGCTGCTGAAATTGTGAGGGGGAGCGGTGATCCACCTACCTTATAAAAGAAGTACTGCACGAGCTCAGATATCCTAATGTAATAAAAATGCCCGTGAACAAGCAGCATCTTCTTCAAATGCTTAAACTTTGGGATTGCATAGTCGCTGTTCCTGGCAGCCTGGCGGCCTTCCTTGCCGATGACACCTAGAAGACGGAGGTGATGGAGCTGAGGAAATGCTTTCCGCACACCATGCACAGGGCAGGGACGGGGAGAAGAATGGATGAAACCATCATCACGAGCCTTCCTGGTCACACATGAGGGTGATGATGGGGGTGTCCTGAATGCATCTGCATGCTGCCATGGGCCTCTGTCTAGCGGAGGAGTGACCTGGCCACCAGGACGTGCCAGCAGCAAGGACGAAGCTCACCTATGCCCACGTGCGCTTCCAGAATCATGCTGACATCATTTGCGCCGTCGCCAACTGCTAACGTGATTGGGTGCTCTTTTGAAAATTTGATTAATTTAACAATCTGCAAAAGAAAGAAAGGCAGCGTTTATCTTCACTATTCCACTTCTGAACAGGTTATTCATTCACTAGGCAGAAATAATGAAGATGTAAAGTTAGCCTAGGCAAATTAAAAAATTATCTACTTGAGCTAATTTACGACATTCTGTTTTCTCCATATAGGATAAAACTTTTTTTCATACTGAAAACAAAACAAAATAAAGTAAAAGAAATGAAATATGATTAAAATGATGTGGGCTGGAAAAGGCTGGTAGACAAACTTTGGCAGTACAGACGTGAGATATATGAAGTAGTTTGTGGTTATTGTTATATTCATCTATTTAAATATATGGAAAAATGTGTAAATACTGGGAAAATACATTTAAATATACAGGGGCAAATGTGAACCCTGGATTCTGTTAGAAGACATCACTATTCCAAAGTACTTCAAGCTATTTGGTATAAAGCATCTATTTCGAAAACTAAACTATTCCTAATGCTATTTTAATTTTCAAATTTGTAACATGCAAAATCAAATAGGACAATTGTGTGTAAAAATAATTTCCAAGTTTTTAGTCAATTTCTTTTTCCCCCCCATGTATGTGCCTAAATGTAACAGTTCAAGATATGACTGAAGAGATGGGGGAAACGTGGGGGTGCCTTGTTTCAAGATAGGGAACTGAATGAAACGTTTCAAAAGCCAGTTGAGAACTTAAAAAAGTACTGTGGAATACATGAAGAGCAAATGGTAAACCCTGAGTTGCTGCTCCGTTCGGGAAGTAATCCTGTAAGGTTTATGTGCAGTTACACGTGTGAGGGAGAGGAGAACATCAAACCGTCTTCCCCACATGGAAGGTCTGTGAATGCTTGAGGCTCAGCTTGTCGTCCTGAGGACCCCAGCTCCGTGTTTTTGACGAAATTGACAGATTAATGCACCCACGGGCACCAACTCTCAACTTTTCACCTCCTTGGTTTCCAGAGTTTGTGTGAGACGTCTTTTACTTTAAACACTGGGCTGCTCTGACCAGTTATGGATTTACTCATGAACAGGTCAAGAGAAATTGACGTATCGTGTCTAAAATGTGGTATAACGAAGCTGGAACTTTTCTAGGCTTCCTGATATCAGAAAGACATCCATGTTTACACGTATATTCCATAGTGCTTTTAAAGTGTTTACAGAAAAAACTTCGGTGTGTGTTTCCCACAAGAACATGGGCGCGTGAGACATTCGGAGTTTGATGGACAAGACAAGTTGAATCCTCATGGCATTTCTCAACTGCAGCCTTTTGGGCAAATTATTCCCATTTGTAAAGCTGGTGCCCTCATTCGCCTGAAAGGGTTAGTTTGAGGCTAAAAGCATTTGTGTCTGTAGGAGGCACACACTAGGTGCTCAATAATGTCAGCTCCCTTCCCCTAAACCTTTAGTGTAGATTCTCAGGAGTGACTGAGGCAGCTTTTTTTTTTTTAACAGAAGTCAGCCAGGGCAGCTGTCCTGGCCGCTGCATCTGGAAGGGTCACACGTCAGACTGGTCAACACCCACTAATCACTGAGCCTGGCCCAACAAGCAAAACAAGATCTGCATTTTAAATCTCTACCATGGTTACTTCTCTTGTCAACAGGCGGTACCCTGCTAAGCTTTTTAACAATCCGCGGTGGTGAGACCTAATGGAAGGTTCAGTGTTTCGGACACCCCGACCACCAGCTATCGAGGACGGGCGGGCAGCACCTGGGCCTTCTGCAAGGGTGCCATGCGGCAGCAGAGCACTGCGCTGCAGCTCCGGCAGATTTCCAGGAAGAGCTCCCTGTAGTTGCTGGAACTCCCGTCTTCGCGAGGCTTCATGATGAGAGACAGCGCAGCTCCGTCGATAATCAAGCCGTAGTCCTGCATATCTGCTGAGAGTCTGTCAGAGGACATGAGTCAGAAAGACGCTCAATCACTAGATCTAGAGATTTTAGAAGACTCCGTATTTCTTTGGATGTCGACAGATGCTACAAATCCATGGGATTAAGAAACGAGTGTTTCTTGTTTTATCACTACAATCTTTATAGCATTGAATGTAACATCTTTGTCGACATGTAAGAGTGTATTTAGTGAAACCTTCCTATTTTAGGTAAAGCAAGTGCACGCTCTCTTTGTGGACTCGTTAAGTCCCTGTACTTTTGAAACAACAGGAAGGCGTTCATCTTGCAGTCTAAGACCTTGGTCAGTCTTTATTCTCAACCTGCTTGGTCACAGTCTTTATTTGTATAGCTAAGTCCTTGGGTTTCTGCCTGGATGACCTAAGTTGGAAAGAACGTGGTCATAATCTCCTCTTTGCTGGGTTTCAAAATGACAAGGAGGCTGGATGCGATGGCTCACGCCTATAATCCCAGCACTTTGGGAGGCTGAGGCAGGCGGATCAACTGAGGTCAGGAGTTCAAGACCAGCCTGGCCAACATGGTGAAACCCCATCTCTATTAAAAACACAAAAATTAGCCGGGTGTGGTGGTGAGCACTTTTAATCCCAGCTACTTGGGAGGCTGAGGCAGGAGAATTGTTTGAACCTGGGAGGCACAGGTTGCAGTGAGCCAAGATCACGCCACTGCACTCTAGCCTGGGTGACGGAGTGAGGCTCCATCTCAAAAACAAAACACAAAAAGCAAACAAAGAAAACAAACAAGGAACACCTCTAATCCCTAAAAGGAGTTTTGCAGATTGCAGATCAGGTAGAGGGAATTATCTGTGCTATTTATGAATAACTTAACATTTGTGTAAATTAGACAGCTGCTTTTGCTTTATGTACATGAATGAAACTCAAATGATTCAAATAAAATCTAATCTCAGATAATGCATCTAACACCAGTAAGGACAGCATCGATAAAATGTGTCTGAATAAACTACTGAATATTCTTGGGGAAAAAACAACTCTTGGGCATGCACTGCTTTGTCTCAGACGAACAACCATGCATTATTAATGTCTCCACTTCCTCCAGCAGATGTTTGAAGGTGCCTGCAGCACAGCCCCTAAGTCTCAGAAGCAGATGAGAATTATCCTACTCAAAATATTTTATCAATCATGTCTTTTTGTATCTGTTACCCGGCAGTCTGAAACCGAACATATACACACGTATGTGAAAAAGACACGTCACAACTGCTGGAAAAACCAGCCCGTCTTGTTCCCAGTGTTCACCTGACCCGTAAGAAGCTGGCATTAATGTCCCAGGGGAGAACCGAATTCCCAGTAAGGACAATGTGGTTCCCCCACTCGCAGGTGAAGGCCATTGGGTCTGAAGCCCCTTTTGAGGGAGTGGGGGTGGGGGCGGGGACGCGCTGCCTACCCTGAGAAGTTGTCTCTGGTCAAGCTCCCGCTGTGGCGCAGGACCGTCTTGCTCAGCTCGAACAGGACGTCGTGCAGGCTCTGCTCCTCGATCCTCTTGGTGGTCAGCTCCAGCAGCTGCGTGTTCCTGCGGAAGAGCTTGCAGGCATAGCACGTGGCTGCGGCCGTCTCCATCTTGTCTCCCGTGAGAACCCAGACCTTGATCCCAGCCTTTTGCAGGGCCTCGATGGTGTCTGCAGCTTTCTCCTGCAGCCTGAGGGAGGCAAAACCAAACACAACACAGAGAAAAGTCAGTGCTGACCCAGGAAATCCAAATAAGGAACTGCAGAAACTTGCAAAGCTGACAAAATATTGCAGCCCCTCAAAATCAAAACGTGCCATGCTGTGGTTCATGATCTTACCATAAAGTACCTGAACTGGCTTCTGAAGGTCTGAATTAGTGTTTCACAGCGAAACACTTCATAACAGCAGAGAGATAAACATGGATCAAACATGTGAGATGGAAAGCGCTGTCTGGTGTCACTGATGTCTGACAAGCCTGGCAGTTTTCTGTGTAGCTGGGACTCACTACCTGGGGAGGGTTTCAGGAAATTATAACCACCACCAAAAATGTCTCAACCATGGAAAGATGGGATCTGGACTCAAGGTGGTCAGGAATATTCATTATCTTTTGTTTTGTATAAACTGTTCTAAGTTTGTCACTTAGAACCCACTTGGGGTCCATGTACCTCTAAATAAAATAAGATACTGAGAATAATACTAGTGATTCTATGGCCAACAGGTATCATGGGCTTGCCACGTGCCAGGCCCATGTGACACTTTCTGTGTGCATTCTTTCATGCTTACCACTATGTCATGAGTAAGGACGTTAGCATCACACCCATTTTACATACGGAAAACCCAAAGCCTGCAGATGCTACAGAAGGTATCCAGGGATAAGCGGCTCTTCTGACACCGGTCAGGCCACTTCCCTCTCCTTGGGTGATCTGGGGTCAAAACCATGTTTGCCTCATTTCGGGGCCAGCATTTTTTCTAGGTTTTAGACTTTACTTTCGTGTGCAGGAACATGTAATGCTTCCGGAAAGCATGAAAGGAAAGGATTTAAATTCTAACTGGAATGATCTGGTTTTCTGGGAAGAACTTCCTAGCTAAAAGTCTCAAGATCAGACAATCATAGTACTCTATAGATGGAAAAAACGCCTCTAATTTTATGTGTGTGTGTATGTATATGTATATATATGTGCGTGTGTATATATGTGTGTGTGCATATATATATAGAGAGAGAGAGAGAGAGAAAGAGAGAGAGAGAGAGCACGAGAGCAAGAGAACGCCTTGTTATGCTGCCCAGGCTAGGGTACAGTAGTATGATCTCAGCTCACTGCAGCCTCCAACTCCTGGGCTCAAGTGATCCTCCCTCCTCAGCCTCCCAAGTAGCTAGGACAACAGGTGACTGCTACCATGCCTGATTAATTAAAAAAAAAAATTCAAGAGATGGGATCTCACTATGTTGCCCAGGCTGGGCTCAAACTCCTGGCCTCAATCAATCCTCCAGCATCAGCCTCCCAAAGTGCAGGGATTACAAGCGTGCTGCACCGGGCCTGGCCCTGTTTACAAGTGTGCCCCACTGGGCCTGGCCCTATAACTCGACTCAAAAGGAAGCTGAAGCTCAGAGACGTTTTGCACTTGCTGACTGGAGATTTTAAGGGAATAATTTATAAGCATCATCACTTCAGAGCCACTGAGACCCCCCGCCCCTGCCACCAGGCATTAACTCTCCACTTTTCTACATTCCCAATCCAGTCAAGTCAACCTGCCCCCGGCTCCGGGGACTCTGTCCCATCTGCTCTGCGGGAGGCATCCCCACGCTCCTCCACCACGGCCTCTAAAGATGGACCCAGCTACTCCCCAGGCAAGACCATCCTACGGACACCCCTCTCTTCCTGGACAGACAGCAGGTGAGTGGCTGGCCATGAGAGCAAGGCCCCACCTCCCAGCAGCACCAGTAACAAAGCCTTTCGGCAGTCGTGGCCCTGCGCTCTGAAGCCTTCCTGTGTGCAAGGCGCGTTCTTTACACGGTGCTCCATGCGCTTACTCTGGACTGAACGGGGGAGCGTGACTTCAAAACAAAACACAAAACCACCAAACAAAACTTCCCACTTCACCTAATACTCCCTTCAGATCGAGAACTCGCGGAATATTTGTTCAACACACTCAGAAAATGCAGGGTTAGTGATGAGGATTTCAGTTTTGGACCAAAATGGATCTTAAAGATTTTCAAACTTGATGCTTTTAACTTCTAGGAGATAAACTCCTAGTAAACTTCCTGAAGTTTCTCCTTCATTCTCATCAAATGGAGCATTTTTTTTCCTCCTCCATTCCTACAAACCACTGAAATCCATGCCTTTCACTTAGCTCTGAAGGTGCCATGTGGAGCTGATGACTGTTTCTTAGTGGCCTCGGCCTCAAACAACTTTCAGTCTCCATTGTGGAGCTGGGGCACACTGGCAACTCTCGCCTTAGAGGTACCTGAAAATCTGTAATTGGTAATTTTGCTGGTTATGATGATGATTAAATTTTCTACTTCGTTATTTTAAGTTTTTTCAAATAATGATAAACACATTGAGTATGTAATGACCTAAGAAGTAATACTAGTATTTGGAAAGAACTAGCAACGAGTTTAGGAACAGAGTTAGTTGTCGATTCCATTCTAAAGAGTAATTACAGCCGGGCATGACTGCTCACGCCTGCAATTCCAGCACTTTCAGAGGCTGAGGTGGAAGGACTGCTTGAGGCCAGGAGCTTGAGACCAGCCTGGGCAACATAGTGAAATCCTATCTCTACAAAAAATATGAAAAATTAGCCAGGCATGGTGGTATGTGCTTCAAGTTCTAGCTACTCAGGAGGCTGAGAAGGGAGGACAGCTTGAACCTGGGAGTTTGAGGCTGCAGTGAGCTGTGACGGTGCCACTGCACTCCAGCCTGGGCAACACGGCAAGATGCCATCCCTTAAAAAAAAAAAAAAAGAATTTGTAAGAGTCCTTCTATCTTGCCTGTTCATGATATGAAAAAGCTGTTTTCACTACTTCCTGGGAAAGTGTGCTTTCAGGCATCTTATTCATGGATAACAAAATATCCCACAGGCATGACCTTCCTGACATGACTCTAGCATGTAGCAAGACATCTAGCCTCTCCCTGAGCAGCAAACACGCCCCGTTTGATGTGCAGCTGGCCTCCCTCCCTTCCACTCGCCCTCACACGCCCTGGGCCGTCAGCCTGCATCCTAGTTTGTCTCTCAGGACGGGGTGCGTGTGTTTACTTTACCGGTCCTCAACAGCCGTGGCACCAAGCAGAATAAGATCTTTCTCTATTTGCTCATAGGCTTCTGCTAACTTTTTCTCTCGATCTTGAAGGGCCACTTTGGCAGCCTGCAGCAGTTTACAAATGCCTTCATATTCTTCTTGGATCAGCCTCTTATAAGCAACACACAAAGTTCGGAGCCCCTCCTGCAGAATACAACGCAGCGTTTAGCACAAATTCAAGGTGTCACTTGCTGAAATATTACGCTCCATGGCCTTCCCAGTATCCCTTCTCTCATTAGAAAAACTAACCCACGAATTGTAACCCTTTCAGAACTTACAGTACTAAGTAAACAAAGAAAGATTATAACTCAACCAACTTTCGAAAGGAGTAAGTCATCAACAAGTGAATTATTTAAGTCCACATTAAATATAAAGAATCATTATGGATCACAGACTAGAAAGCCTGGAAATCCGTAACAGAAATCAGGGTCATCTACCAAAAGATAAACTTCATTCCTTTACTTTGACAAATGCAGAGTTAAATTAAACCTTTTTTTAAGGATAATCATTTGTAATTTTACGGGCAATATCAAGTGATATTTCTAAAGTAACCATGTTTTATGCGGGAAGTTTGTAAGGTGGTTGTTCTTTCACAATGAAGGAAGCCTGCCAGGTTATTTATCAAAATCATCAGTTGCCCAGGAACATAAGAAATTAAGAATCACAAATTCTTTACTGTGATCACGATTCTGGATGTCACCACACAGAGAGAATGCAGCCGCCACCAGCAAGACACAAGGAAGGGGGGCAGAGGCTGAAGCAGCCACAACGGGGTGGTTCTCAGATGAACCTCTTCATTCCGTCAGTCAAGGCTGCTGAGGGCGACCGTCACAGAGGTTTACCGGATGATCTAGGGTGTTTCCCTTCCCTTTTCCCTGCTCCTTCAGCCCCAGCCCTACTGATAGCAAAAGAACCACAATCCTCCCAAATAACCATTTTAAAATCTGGGAGAATGCTGGTTTTTAAGAGTTTAATCATGTTTCCCATTCTATGGATGAAGCGTCCCCTAACTCTCAGGGAAGGCTCGTATTGATCACCAGTTCCAGACCTCTTAATTCGTGTGAAGGACAGAACTGACACTGGGTCGATGGCTCTCATGGCCCTTGAGCTCTCAAAAGCCAGAAGGGGAAAGGGGGAGTTGAAGAAGTGAGAACACAAGACAGGGTCTATGCGTGCCTGAGCCCTGTTCGCTAGGAACACTCTTAAACTCCTTCCTTCCCATCCTCCAGATATTGTCTCCTGGTCAAGAATAAGTGAGAAGGCAGTGGACCTGTCTCAGAGGAAAGCAGCCCTGAACAAACACCGCTCAGCCGCCCCAGCCTCACCTCCTGCTGAGCACACCACCTTGCGGCTTTCTGCTCATGGGTTTGCCTCTATTGTTAGGCGCTGGGTTCCCTGGCTGTGGACGCTGCGTCTGACTTCATCACTGAATCCCTAGCACACAGCCCAAACCCAACAACTTTTGCTGAATAAATAAGTGGTTGAAATTAGACCTTTTGTGCACCTGGTCATCAAGTTACAGACTGGAGACATAAATGCGAATTGCACAACGAATTCTCTGACTTTTCCTAAGAGGCAATAAAACATACAAGATACACAGCTTCAGTCTGAAACCAGAAAAACTGCATAACAAGAAAATGGTGTAGTCCCAGCTACTCGGGAGGCTGAGGCAGGAGAATGGCGTAAACCCGGGAGGCGGAGTTTGCAGTGAGCTGAGATCTGGCCACTGCACTCCAGCCTGGGTGACAGAGCGAGACTCCTTCTCAAAAAAAAAAAAAAAAAAAAGAAAATGGTTTTATAGGATAACCCAGAGTGGCCCCAGAACTTAGGTTGCTGTGAGTGGTAAGCAGAAGCTTTTGGAAATAAATGTTTCTGCTTTTAAAAGTCAATCAGGGACTTTCTCTTGTGGAAACACAGAAGAGAAATCCCTTTTTTTTTTTTTTTTTTTTTTTTTGAGACGGAGTCTCGCTGTGTCGCCCAAACTGGAGTGCAGTGGCCGGATCTCAGCTCACTGCAAACTCCGCCTCCCGGGTTTGCGCCATTCTCCCGCCTCAGCCTCCCGAGTAGCTGGGACTACAGGCACCCGCCACCTTGCCCGGCTAGTTTTTTGTATTTTTTAGTAGAGACGGGGTTTCACCGTGTTAGCCAGGATGGTCTCGATCTCCTGACCTCGTGATCCGCCCGTCTCGGCCTCCCAAAGTGCTGGGATTACAGGCTTGAGCCACAGCACCTGGCCAAGAAATACTTTTATCTATTCCTCCTGCTAAGTACTACAAAAACCATGGACACAGCACATAAAACAAAACCAGATAAATACACTACAAGAAAACTGTAGAACAATATCCCTTAGAAATATAGATGCAAATATCCTCAACAAAATACTAGCAAACTGAATCCAATGGCACACTAAAAGGATCATACACCACGACCAGGTGGGGTTTATTCCAGGAATGCAAAAGTGAGTCAGCATATGAAAGTCAACGCAATATATGACTTTAATAGAATGAAAGGGAAAATCCCACATGATCATCTCAACTGATACAGAAAAGGCATCTGAAAAAAATCCAGCCCCTTTTGGTGATAAAATCCCTTAATAAACTGGGTAGAGAAGAAACCTCCTCAACGTGGTAAAAACCACTTAAGTGAAAAACCCAGCTGGGCGCGGTGACTCATGCCTCTAATCCCAGCACTTTGGGAGGCTGAGGTGGGCGGATCACCTGAGGTGAGGAATTCAAGACCAGCTTGGCCAGTGTGGTGAAACCCCCTCTCTACCAAAAATACAAAAATTAGCCAGGTGTGGTGGTGCATGCCTGTAATCCCAGCTACTCAGGAGGGTGAGGCAAAAAAATTGCTTAAATCCAGGAGGCAGAGGTTGCAGTGAGCTGAGATCGCGCCATTGCACTCCAGCCTGGGCAACAAGAGCAAAACTCTGTCTCAAAAAAAAAAAAAAAAGAAAAAAAAAAAAGAAAAACCTACAGCTAACATCACCCTCCACAGTGAAGGACTGAAAGCTTTTCCATAGGATCAGGAACAAGACAGGGAGATGCTTTTGCCACTTCTATTCAACAGAGTATTAGATGCTCTAGTGAGAGGATCAGGATATAAAGAGAAAAAGAAAGTTTCCACATTAGAAAGGATGTCTTTCTAAGGCCTCTCCATTTGCAGATGACATGATCCTATATCTAGAAGACCATGAAGAATGTGCCCCCAGGCTAACTGAATTCAGCAAAGAAGCACGGTACAAAGTCAACACATGAAAACTAGTGGCATTTCTATACACTACCAATGAAAAATATGAAGAGGAAACTTTTAAAAAATTCACTTATAGTAACATCAACAAGAATAAAATACTTAGGAATAAATTTAACCAAGGAAGTGAAAGACTCGAGGCTGAAAAATACCAAAGTTTGCTGAAATAAATGATAAAATACCTAAATAAATGGAAAGATATCCCATGTTCATGGATTGGAAGATTGTTAAGATGGCAACGCTACCCAAAGTGATCTACTGATTAAACGAAATCCCTATCAACATCCCAATGGCTCCTCCCTCCCGCCCTTCCTCTGTTTCTTTTTTTTGAGACAGGGTCTTACTCAGTTGCCCATGGTAACATGCAGTGGTGCCATCATGGCTCATTGCTGCTTTAAACTTCTGTGCTCAAGCAATCCTTCTACCTCATCCTGCCTGGTAGCTAGGACCACAGATCTGTGCCACCACCCCTGGCTGATTTTCCTTGTGTATGATTTGTAGAGACAGGGTCTTGCTATGCTTCCCAGGCTGGTCTCAAACTTCTGGCCTCAAGTGATCCTTCTGCCTCAGCCTCCCAAAGTGCTGGAATTACAAGTATGAGCCACCGTACCTGGCCCCCAGTGGCATTTTCTGCACAAATGAAAAAGCCCATCCTAAAATTCCTATTAAATCTCAGAATAGCCAAACCATTTTATAGAAGAAGAACAAATCTGAAAGACTCACACATCCTGGTTTCAAAGCCTGATAGAAACTGACAGTAATCAAAACAGCAGGAACTGGGATAAAGACAGATGTAGAGAGAATGGGATGGAACAGAGAGCCCAGAAATAAACCGCCAGGTAAGTGGTCAAACGCTTTCCAGCAAGGGTGTCAGGATCACTCAGTGGGAGAGGAGAGTCTTCACCAAACGGTGCCAGGAAAACTGGATAACCATACACAGGGGAATCAAGTAGGACCCTCCCTTTACAAAAGATGTAAAAATTAGCCAAACAAGGACTACACTCCTAAATTCAAGAGCTAAAACTAGACAACTTATAGAAAAACACACAGCAGTGGCCAATCTTCATCATCTTGGATTTCACAGCGGTTTCCTCGACATGCGCTGACAGCAAGCACAGCCACCGAAAGGAGAAATCAACTGGACTCGAAGGACACACAGGCCCCTCTGGACTGTCTCTTTACTTATTGTCACTTCCCCTAAATCTGTAATTATTTCAAAATAAAATGCTGCCAACCGAGGGGGCCCTTCAAGTGCCCAGCTCACTGCCCAGACCCAGCTCACTACCCGGAGAGCTTCCAGGCCGAGGCTTGGGCAGGGGAATGAAGCCGGAGCCGGTGAATTCTGAGTTATGGGGCGGACCTGGGCATCAAGGGAACAAGTATCAGAATTCCCAGGATGAGTGGATGCCAGAGGCTGTGGATGGCCCCTCAAGCACCTGCAGTTGTGAGGAAGCTCCTGGAGGCCAGGAACAAGCCAGGAGGAGGAGGGTGGGACAGCCTGCTGCCAGGAGGCATGGCCACTCGCCAGGCACAGCGCTTGGGGCCTGGCAGCCTGGGGAGCACCACCCAGGGCAGGCACTGCTGTGGATCTGCTGAACATCATGAAGGCGTGGCCTGAAAGGAACAGAAAGGAACAGCTGCACCCCAGAACAAGATTTAAGATCTCCAGGAGGACCACGATACCCAGAATCCAACAAAGCTCACAGGCCACCAGCATGCAGGCGCACCGTCCCTGCCCCAAACAAGGGGACTGTGCAACTGCTGTGGCTGGCCCAGAGCTGGCAGCAGGGGTGCCATTAGCGAGGAGGATTTAAACAGTCACTGCCACCGGATCACACACGCCCCATCCATTAGCGAGGAGGATTAAACAGTCACCGCCACTGGATCACACATGCCCCACATTAAGCAGGGGAATGAGGATACAAAACATGCTGGCGGAATTTCTAGACATGAAAACTCCGACGTCTGAGGGGAGGGGTGTCCTGCGTGGGGCGCTGACAGGTTAGACGCTGCATGGAAAAGACTCATGACGTGGCAACAGAAACTGTCTCTAACGACACGTGGAAAAGCTTCAAGGGAGAAGCCTTCGTAAGCAATGAGAAAACATCCGGGAGTCGAGTACGTGGATCACTGGAACTGCTGAAACGGAGTGGGGAAGAAAAATATCTGTAGAATAATTGCTGAAAAATTTTAAACTTGATGCAACTCCACAGATCCAAGATGCTCAAGACTGCTGAGCAAAGACACACAACATCACCCCACAAAGGCATCCCATCACGAAACACCTGAAAAGCAGCCAGAAAAGGGAAGCTGTGGACAGAGAAATGCAGACGCTGTGACAGCAGGGTCCCCAGGAAAAAAGGTCACATCAGCCCAGCCCAGACACGCAGAGCAGGCGACCTCCAGCAGCTGCTTCCGCAACAGCCCCAACTGGAAACAATCCATGTCCGCCAACAGGCAGAAGAATCAAGAAACGGGCCCGTCCGTAGAAAAAACCAGTACTGCAAGTGCTCGGCAAATGAACTAGCACTGCTGGTGCCGGCAACTGGACTGGTTAGTACTGCTAGTGCCGGCAACTGGACTGGTTAGTACTGCTAGTGCCAGCAACTGGACTGGTTAGTACCGCTAGTGCCGGCAACTGGACTGGTTAGTACTGCTAGTGTCAGCAACTGGACTGGTTAGTAACACTAGTGTCAGCAACTGGACTGGTTAGTACCGCTAGTGCCAGCAACTGGTTAGTGCCACTAGTCCTGGCAACTGGACTGAATAGTACCGCTAGTGCCTGGTAACTGGACTGGTTAGTACCGCTAGTACCGGCAACTGGAGTGGTCAGCACCATTAGTGCTGGCAACTGGACTGGTTAGTACTGCTAGCGCCTCGTAACTAAACTGGTTAGTACTGCTAGTGCCCAGCAACTGGACTGGTTAGTACTGCTAGTGCCCAGTAACTGGACTAGTAGTGCCAGTGCCCAGAAACTGGACTGGTATCACTAGTGTCCGGCAACTGGACTGGTTAGTACCACTAGGGCCCAGCAACTGGACTAGTACCACTAGCACCTGGAAACTGGCCTGGTTAGTACCGCTGGTGCCTGGCACTTGGACTAGTACTACTAGCGCCGGCAACTGGACAGGTCAGTACCGCTAGTGCCCGGCAACTGGACTGGTCAGCACTGCTAGCACTGGTAACTGGACTGGTTAGTACCACTGGTGCCTGGCACTTGGACTAGTACTACTAGTGCCCGGCAACTGGACTGGTTACTACGGCTAGTGCCCAGTAACTGGACTAGTACTGCTAGCGGTTGGCAACTGGACTGATTAGTACTGCTAGTGCCTGGCAACTGGACTGATTAGTATCACTAGCACCTGGCAAATGGACTGGTTAGTACCGCTAGTGCCCAGCACTTGGACTAGTACCGCTAGTGCTTGGCAACTGCATGAGTGCTGCTGTTCATCACACCAGAAACAAACAGGCCCACATGGCCGAGCCTCAGCAGTTATGGGAGTGAAAGATGCTGGATGAAACAGCCGCCTTTTGTGATTCTGCTGATAGGAAGCTCCAGAAGGTGGGCACGAGTCTGTAGTGACGGCGAGTGGAGTGGTGGTCTGCAGCGAGTGGGAGTTGGCAGGGATGGGAGTATGAGGGCGCGAGACAGTCTCTGGGGTGAGGGACGTGTCTCCGTCCCAACAGGCAACGCTTCCACGTGTGCATTCGTGTGTCAACGCCCTTGTTGCTGTCACATTTTAAATATGTACAGATGAATGTATGGCAATTACATCTCAAGAAGGCTTTTGAAACAAGCAGCAAATGGACTTTAAAATCATCACAATTCACATAATCCATATGCAGGACACTTGTGCTACTCAGAGGAACCTGCTCAGCTTTCGTCCCGCAACTCTGTGGCTGGAGGAAGTCAGTGCTATTATTTTCCAGATCCCGCTTGGAGAAGTTCAACAATCCTAAACCTGCTGCTGATTTATGGATTCCTGTTGGTTCCAAGGCAGCTACTTTGTAGTGCTAGTTGTTGTTTTAATAGATACTTAAAGGTGAATGATCTGCACATTGACAGCATTCCACGAAGTTCAGAGCCGCTCTGGCTGCTGCAAGCACACGCTCACGCGTGAAAGGGCTCCTGTCCATCAGCAGGAATTCTTAATGCTCTGACATCTGCAGTAATCAAGTGTTGAGACTGACAGTGAGGACAAAGGTTGCTTTATTCATAAATGGTAAGTGAAGGCAGCGCTGAGCACTATGGCCTCTAGTCCAAGGTTCTCTTGGCTCAGCCTTCCTTGGAAGTCTTGTTCCCAGTGCGTAGCCATTCTGGCCAGCTGTCATTTTGGACCTCTGGGAGGACAGCCTGTCAGTCACTGTTTCCTTCTCATGAAAAGATGAAGAAGGTGTGAGACGAGGGGCTGCCCTGGGCTGGAGTGAGGGAGAAGACCCCAGGGTGGCATCGGGAGAAGGGTGCAGACGCCGTGGGACAAAGCAGCCACGTGGAGAGCAGAGGGAGCGCATCCACCCAGCCACGCGTCACCTAGCCACGCGTCGCCCAGTGTTAGGGCGTCTGACGGGAGGGAGCGCATCCACCCAGCCACGCGTCACCTAGCCACGCGTCGCCCAGGGTTAGGGCGTCTGACGGGAGGGAGCGTGTCCACCCAGCCACACATCGCCCCACCACGCATCACCCAGCCACGCGTCACCCAGTCACGCGTCACCCTGCCACGCGTCACCCAGCCACGCGTCACCCAGCGTTAGGGTGTCTGATGGGAGGGAGCGCGTCCACCCAGTCACGCATCACCTGGAGTTAAGGTGTCTGACGGGAGGGAGTGTGTCCACCCCAGCCACATGTCTGACGGGGAGGGGAGGCCCTGCTGTGAGAGACACTCAGGCCATCCCCCTACTGCAGCAGCCCCAAAGAGAGAAAGCCAGACCCGCAGAGTGGCAAGCTCAGGTGTGCGGGCCACTGGGCAGTGCTACACAAGAAGTGGTGGAAAGAAACCTTATCGTACAGGCTTAAGACCCAGACAGGGAAAGAAACCCGAACAGGTGATGTCACAACAGAAAATGAAAGCACTGACTTGTTTTGAAGCAAATCACTAGAAACGTCAAGACAAAGGCCTTTTTGCTCCAATACAAGGACCACAAACGTGCTCATTCTGACTCCCCAAAACATCAATCAACCAACCTAGCACCCACCCCGAAATAAAACCCTGCGCAAGGCTGGGGAGGAGACGGCCTGCGCCTGGCTGGGCATTGGAGGCCCCTCGGGGTAGATGCCGGCTGAAGCTGCCCGTCCGTCTGCACCTGGCCCAGCTGACTGCTGAACATTCCCCAGGGGAAACAATATGCCATTCCCAGCCAGGAACCCGTGGCACATGGAATTCCTTCCTGACAACAGGGGCGCTGACCGCCACGAGGCCCTCCCCAGCCCGGCTCTCACCACCGCGTTCCGCTCCACTCTGGCTCGGATCTGGTCAACTTTGCCTTCTATCACTCGGGGGAATATCGAAGAATCTGCTCCTTTGCAAAACAGATAAATTTCTCCTACAAAATGAGAAAAACGAGGAGTTTAATCACAATATGGGGAAGACTAGATTATTTTTTAAATTATGCCATTATTAAAAAACAACCAGGATAGCAGTGTAGAAACCTTTTTAAAGAAGATTTTAATGGACCGGTTAACATGTTACAGTCAGGAAAAAATAAAACCTACAGATTACCTCCAAAGCCTCGTTTTATTCCTACAACCCTAGAAATCTCACAGGAAAGCCAGGAACCAGGAAAAGAACTTGGCTCCGGGACTCTTTTCTCTAGGAAAGGCACAAAAGGGGATAAAACGCCCTTGGGACGGGGGCTGGGGTGACCCAAAGGGGGTCACGGTTTCTGAAATGCTGGAAGGTGAACACAAATCCCCTTCACAGAGCCACGTGTCCTCACACAGAGCAAGGCCGCCGGGCCACCCCCGCACGTGGAAGAGTCACAGGAAATGCTGCGTCATTTCCCCACGCCTCCTGTGACACTGTGCTTGCTGTGGACATACTTGTTTCCCACGCCTCCTGGGACACTGTGCTTGCTGTGGACATACTTGTTTCCCACGCCTCCTGGGACACTGTCCTTGCTGTGGACATATTTGTTTCCCACGCCTCCTGAGACACTGTACTTGCTGTGGACATACTTGTTTCCCACTCCTCCTGGGACACTGTGCTTGCTGTGGACATATTTGTTTCCCACGCCTCCTGGGACACTGTGCTTGCTGTGGACATACTTGTTTCCCACTCCTCCTGGGACACTGTGCTTGCTGTGGACATATTTGTTTCCCACGCCTCCTGGGACACTGTGCTTGCTGTGGACATACTTGTTTCCCACGCCTCCTGGGACACTGTGCTTGCTGTGGACATACTTGTTTCCCACGCCTCCTGGGACACTGTGCTTGCTGTGGACATACTTGTTTCCCACGCCTCCTGGGACACTGTGCTTGCTGTGGACATACTTGTTTCCCACGCCTCCTGTGCTTGCTGTGGACATACTTGTGCCGTGGGCAGGCTTCTCAGGCCTTGGATAAAGCGAGTTTCTCTTTCAGGCACTGCAGCACGCAGCAAAGGCCATGACAGTTCTGCCGTGATGTGACCTGCTCCCGACACACAGAACCCCCTTTGCCCCTGAAGCATCCCCTGGTCTGCAAAGCCACATGGCACTCTGCCTGGCGGCTGGTTTGTGCCTGGGCGCAGGGAAACGCCATGGTACTCCATCTCGGTGACGGCAGGGTGGGAGAAGCACCACAGCAGCCTGAGCGGCACGCTTAGGAAGCTCCATGCCCAGCTCCTGGTGGCGCAGAGCCCTGACACCCCTAGACACTGAGGTCCCTCGGGAAGTCTATCGGGGACCAAATCCAGAGGGCCCCAGGGTGGGCAGGCAGCAGTCCCCAGGGGGGTGGTGGGAGGGACGTGGGGAGGGGACGCTCCTGGGCTGACGGCCCGGATCCAAGGCCTGGAGCTTGGACGAGGACTCAGGAGTAGGAACGGGTCCACCTTGCCTTCCTTCCCGGATCCCAGGAAGCGCTAACTCCTGAGACACCGAGAGGGAAGCCGTGGGAACACGGCTACACCTGACGCTCACGTGGCTGAGGTGAATGCCAACCTGCAGCCAGAGAGAACAGCACCTGGTGATGCGGGTGTTGCCAATACACAGAGCAAACCAGTGCCGAGCAAAGGCTGGAGGACATGGGAGAGGGCTGAGGCTGGAGGAGGCTGAGGCTGGAGGGCGTGGGACAGTGAGTAGGTGGGGGATGGAGGGCACAGGAGAATGGGGAGGCTGAGGCTGGAGGGGATGGGAGAGTGGGGAGTCTGAGGCTGGAGGGGATGGGAGAGTGGGGAGGCTGAAGCTGGAGGGGATGGGAGAGTGAGCAGGTGGGGGATGGAGGGGATGGGAGAGAGAGCAGGTAGGGGATGGAGGGGACGGGAGAGTGGGGAGGCTGAGGCTGGAGGGGATGGGAGAGTGAGCAGGTGGGGGATGGAGGGGATGGGAGGGTGGGGAGGCTGAGGCTGGAGGGGATGGGAGAGTGAGCAGGTGGGGGATGGAGGGGATGGGAGGGTGGGGAGGCTGAGGCTGGAGGGGATGGGAGAGTAAGCAGGTGGGGGATGGTGGGGACAGGGGAGTGAGCAGCCTGAGGCTGACAGCTGGAACCCAGAGGGCCCCTGCAGAACTGCACAGGTGTGACCACAGAGTCTCAGTTGCTTAGCACAGAAAAGCAGGGCTCAGGGGTTAAACCACCCAGCCAATGTCGGAGCCGTTTCCCGACTCCCACGGTTTCCAGCCAATGCTGTGGTGTCATCAGATACAGTTTAGAATAACTATGGTCCAGATGACATAATGATGCACTCATTTGTCAGCAGCACATTTTTTACTAGAAAATTCATGTTTCATGGCTCACAACTCATGCCAAGAGCATGTGAATGGCTTAACTTTCCCACTGTCTCAGCTTGTGAATTCCGCTGTAAGACACAGGACACCTTCAGCCTGAAGAGTTGGCCAGGAACAGCCTTGGAATAAAAAAACCCAGAGGACAGAGCAAAAAAACAGCTGTGTTTTGCAGCTGTTTTGCAGAGCCGTGCACACGCAGGTGACGCGACCGAACACACAGGATCCTGTCCCCAGGACAGCCGGGCTGTGTCGCGGGTGCAGCCGTGGTTGGTGGCTGTCCCCTCCAGGACCAAGAAGGGCTTAGTGCCATTTGGAGAAGAGAAAGGGCTACAGAACCTCAGTTTAAGCCCATGGTGGGGGGTCTCTCACTGTGTCTCAGAGACGAGCTCAAGGACATGGAAAGCCAGGCATGACAGCAAATGTCCCCGAAATGGCTGGAAAACAGGGCATCAAGGAAGCCGCTCCCAGAGGAGCTCTAGGAGGGTGCACGGTTAGGACTCTCCTTCTTCTCTTTCGTCTTTTCTGCTTTCCTTTTTCATAGATGAATACACTTACGTACTCTCCCTTTCTTCTTTCAAGTCGGTGTTCCATGGACTGCATGCATCTTACCTGGGGTGCAGTGAGCATCCGCAGGATCCCCCCAAAGATAAAGACTTCACATCTCCCTTTGAAAGGGAAAGCCTGATGCAGCCAAGTAGCCTGTGACTTCCAAGTCCTCCCTCAAAATTCCACTGCGGAGAATCCCAGGAAAGCACATGACTGAGGTACAGACATCCGAAAATGGGAGGCCCCTGCTGGGGCTGCCCGGCCCCACAACAGTGAGATCCGGCTCCGACAGCCGCACCCCCACGCAGGGCTGAGCCCAGGAGGAAGCACGGGCTGTGAGCTGGCTGCAGCGTCTCCCCGCCCAGCAGGCAGAACTCCAGTGCAATTAGTGTGCCTCTCCAGGGAGGATTACCACTTACAGAACACCTTGCTTAATTACATATTCAAACTTCTCTTCAAAGTAACCGACGAGCGGCTGGCTTCAGACAGCAGGGCAGTCTCTCCTGCAAGCTCTCAGGTCCTCGGAGAGGCCCTAGGAGGTCCACAAGCGTCCCCGTGCGGATGGGGATATTCTCATGGCACAAATGCCTCCAACCTGGATTCTTCCAGTGATCCAGTGGCTCTTCAGCCTTTTGATGGTAACAGAAGTTATTTACAAA
Source organism: Rhinopithecus roxellana (assembly GCF_007565055.1). NCBI lineage: Eukaryota > Metazoa > Chordata > Mammalia > Primates > Cercopithecidae > Rhinopithecus > Rhinopithecus roxellana. Next base: position 5,590,642 of record NC_044566.1, on the reverse strand, counting down.
GATTCTGTGGCGTAGCCCACAACATGAGCCCCGAGGTCTTGGGCATTCAGGATGCAGCAAAGACCCTTTGTGAGTGGGTGGCAGGGGCGGCCGAGTGCATGCAGGGGCAGCTCTGGGGTGAGCGCATGGCAGGGGCAGCTCCAGGTTGGCTGATGTTTGCCTTCTTGGGCACTGTGGTCAGCCCCGCAAGTCATGGGCAGCATGTTCCAGCCATGGCTCAACAGCTAGATTCGACTTCTACAAGGAAAACTGCGTGATGGGATGGACCAGGAACTTCCTACCCAGGATGCATTTATCCCAGGTAACTCCAAGTGGCTGAGACTCTCAGGACCGCGCCTCATCCGAGCCAGGGGGAAGGGCTCCGAAACACAGCAGTCTCACGCATCCGAACCTGTTCTCAGACCCTGTCCTGCTGATCCCCTGGTCCAGCTGGCAGAAGGTCTTCACGGGAGTCCTGGCAACATTCACACACAGATGGTTCCTCGTCCTGTGACCATCAGTGGACGTCTCACTGTGGAGCCTGGATTCGTCCCACATTCGATGGCGTGTCTCAGAGGTGATGCAGCGGGACTGTGTCTAAGGAACCAGCGGAGGCAGGTGGCAGCCCCCCAGAGCAGCAACAGCACCCTCCTGGGGCTACTGCCCACCCCGGAGCCGCTATGACTCATAGGGCGTCACTGAGAGCCACACCGCCCCCCCACAGCTCCTTCCGGGTCTTAGAAAGTGAGGCACCATGGTCCTGATCAGAAGGGAGCCCGATGGCACTGATGAAGGCCCTGCTCCATCTACTCTGTGCTAAAATGAAACTCGGCACGTCTTAGGAAAATGCTGGCACGAAGCTCTCCAGCCTGGAGTCTGTCTGGTTCCAGGGAGTGGCTGTTTGGTTGTTTGCCAGGCATCTCTCCAAAGAGCTAAATGCAGCCTGGGATTGTCTGGTTTTAGGAAACAATGAAGAGTGAGATCCCACAGCTCTCGACAAAGCCCCGCTCCGCTACTGGGTTCTCAAGGGCACAGGATTTGGGAGCATTCAGTGGAAGGTGGCGTGACGTGAGCGTGTTGCTGAGAAGAGCATCGGTTCTGCGTTCGGGATGCGTATGGGCTGCCAGTGGCCGCAGACGGACGGACGGACAGCCCCACCACAGGGCAATGTCCCACACGCAGCTGTGGGGCTGAGGGCCGGGAGAGGCTTCCTGAGCCGTCCGAGGAAAGGACAGATGGGTGAAAGGCCCTTCTTATGGGAAAGCACTGCAGGCAGCAGGGAATGAGGCCACTGCGGGGGGTGTGGGCAGTGCCCTCTGGGGACACATAGGGACAGTCTGGCGATGAAGGTGGGTGAGAGCCTCAGAGGGGGCGCTGGGAGAGGCTCAGCACCGGCGGGTGGGAGCTCTTAGGAAGCGATGGCCATGCAAAGGGGTGGCTCCTGCAGACGGAGCCCATGGGCCCTGCCTGTCCACGGTCAACAGCCAGGGGCGCCCGCCCCTTCGAGCCTGAGCACTGTGGGCGGGAGCCTGAGGGGCTGCGCTGTTGAGTGACCTGTGGCACGTGTCATGTCCCGCGTGACCTGGTGAGAGTGGGGGGAGACGAGGTCGTCTGCCTGTGCATGGGGGATGCAAAGTGCCCGGGAGTCCCTCACAGGGAGGTCAGGGGACCACAGACGTGTCCACCTGGACTGGAGAGGAAATTGTCCGGGACAGGGGCAGCCACAGGTCAGAGTGGGGGGACCAGGAGAGTGCCCACCCGTGCGGGTCACCAAAACATCACGGCGGCCACGGGGCCCTGACTGCGCCCCGCCACTGCTCATCCCAGCTTTCCAGAGCACAAACCGAGTGTGCTGTTCTCACAGACACACTGTTAGGGCAACCGCCAATCAACAAAGCTCACTTTGCAATTTTGAACATTATTACAGATACATTTGCAAACCCACACTACCTTCTCCTTGAAAATGGTTATTTTAAAACATTTTATGTCATTTAGCTCTGCATGGAGAAAAGCGGGTGGGGGTAGGGATGGGCAGGGAACACTCACAAATGCAGTTAAGCAATTTTCAACAGTGAAGTGGCCCCAGCGCGACACTAAAAGCTGGACAGAGCAGGGGTGCTGGGTGTTTAGCCCAGGACTCCCTCCTCAGCATTTCAGGAATGTTTCACTTTTTAAAAATAAAAAATCCGCATTTTGAGAGGATCTGTCTATATTCTTTTAAAAAAGAACAAATCATTCCTAAACCCTAAATCCTTAAAGGTCCTGTAGAATTTAGTCATCAGAATAAAACACAACCACCATGTATAACTTAATAAAAAGAAATTTTACCTGTAGCGGATTTTACAATTACACTCATTCTCCTTCTAACTGAGTCAAAACTCAAAATTTCCAGCAATTCAAACCTGAAAGAGAAACACAGAGGGTCACACCGTCCACGTGGGTCCTCGCGCGATTCCATCTGGTAACTGCGAAGCTCTCCGCAGCAGAATGGCTGGGGCAACCCTGGCCCCTCCTCAGGGGACACACGAGGGCCGCTGGGTGAGGGCTGGCCTCGCACGGATGCCCTGAGAGGCCTGGATTTGAAGGACGTGGTAGGTGTACCAGTGAGGCAGAGTCTGGGCCCCGTGGCACCTGTGGCACCAGCTCCTCACCATGTCCACACCCGACCCAGGGCATGGGCTCACATTCTGCCAAGCAGGCTACGTTCCCTATGCACCGACTCCCTCCCTAAACATTGCTGAACAGACTCAAAGTTGTGTCAGAGCTCAGATCCTTGCCAATGAACCGGCGTTACCCTAAGAGATCAAAACCATGGAAAAAGCAAAGGACACTGGCGTTTTGCCTGGTGCCGTCCTGTTACTGGAAGACTCAGAAAACCTGTGTGGCGTCTGGAGCATCGGAAGTGTTTGGGAGCCCCTGCTGCTGCCCCTCAGTCTCCTCAGGGCCTTGAACTCAGCAGGAAGCTGAGGAGGGGCTCTGGCCACAGTGCCAGCCCAGTTCGGAGCCAGGGGTTCCTCGGCAGAGCCCTGATCTAGTCCACGATTTCACCGCCTCCACGGCTGCAAACCCGGAGCCTCAACAGCAGTGACTTGCAGCACCCAGGAAGCCCAGGGCGCTGTGGGGAGGGCACAGCTGGTGCCAGTGGAGGGCCGGGGTCACCCCGGACCCCGGGAAGCCCAGGGCGCTGTGGGGAGGGCACAGCCAGTGCCAGCGGAGGGCCCAGGTCACTCCGGACCTCGGGAAGCCGAGGGCGCTGTGGGGAGGGCACAGCTGGTGCCACCGGAGGGCCCAGGTCACTCCGGACTTCGGGAAGCCGAGGGTGCTGTGGGGAGGGCACAGCTGGTGCCACCGGAGGGCCCAGGTCACTCCGGACTTCGGGAAGCCGAGCGTGCTGTGGGGAGGGCACAGCCGGTGCCAGCGGAGGGCCCGGGAGCCGAATCACAGGGTTTGTCCTTTCCCTTCCACTGGGGAGTTTATTTTCCCTAAGAATGAAATTTTAAAATCCAGGTGTTTTGAGGTCGTCACCACCGTATCTTGTGTCTTTGCTGGAACTGTGACCGCACATTCATGCTTATTGAGTCAGATCTCAGGAAAACCATCCAGGGGAAGCAGCCCTGTGGCTGAACCCAAGCCCTTCTCTAACGGTCCAGCACTTCTCCAGAACATCTGGTAACACTCCCGGGGTGTCACTGGGAAGGAGAGGAAGCGAATTGTGGGAGAACACAGAGAACTTGTCTTTTCCCTCGAATGCAGAACCTTATAAAGAACATTCTTTATTCTTTAGTCCCTTCACATCTGAGGGCGAGGTGCACATACCTTTCGACGTGGTTCTCCCTGTTTAATAGCTCCATGTAACTGTCCTTCAGCCTCAGGTAGGTAAAGCCAAGTCTGCAACGCGAAGGGAAACCATGGGGTGAATCTGAGATACTGATGTTCCTCTTGCACTGAGTATCTGCTTTGTATTTTGGTAAAGCGTTCTTTTCAAAAAAGAAATACTTTCAGTTAAACAGAGATTATAAACTGCATTATAAAGATAGGAAATTATCATAATGAACTTATTTACCATCTCAAAAAATCTTCCAAGAGCAACAGAATTTCTACCCAACCCAGCCCTCCCTGGTACACAGCAGTGAGGCACTTTGTCAGTATTCATTGTTCTCCAGCAGACAGTGGCGGGCACATGGCCTGCAATCCTTGCTTCGATGACACCTTTGCTCACTGATTCGTGGGCTCTGTTGTTGCTGGTGAGCAGAGTACACAATGCCAGAGGGAGAGGGTCCCTGAGAGGCTGCGACTCACAGACCAAGCCCCTTGAGTCACGACGGGGAACCAAGGCCCAGCGCAGGCCTTCAGCCAGCACGTGGGTGCATCATGCCTGAGGGTCAGCGACCTTCAAGGCCTTGTGGGAGCCGCTGGGATGGCCGAGACAGAGCATGGCTTCGGGATGCGAGAGGCCAGCAGAAGACCCGGGAGACAGACGTGCTTCCCAGCACAGCTGCGGCCATCATCGCGGCACCAGGGGGATGGGAGTGGAGGCCTCTGGCCAGCCCAGGTGGGAGCAGGGGCTGGAGGAAAAGCTTCAGGGCAGGGAGAAGGCTCAAAGGCGGGCAGGGCAGCCTGCCCTCACTTCTAACACCCGTGATGAAGGCAGTGGCATTCCTGGGCAACTGTGTTCCAAGAAGAGAGAAACCCAGCTCCAGGAAGCCTGACCTACGCCTGTGTGGGTTTAAGTATGGAATGAAGGGCCCCAGTGAGACTGCTGACGTATCTGTGCTGCTACTCAAATTGCACGGAGAAAACACATTAGTTTAGCAGCGACAAAAACATGGCTGTAATTAGGGGAGAAGCGCTAACATGATTCTCACCACACTCAGTCCCTGAAGGCAGTGTCCCTTTATTACTTTTGGGGAGGGGAGATTCGGTATGAACAGAAGTCATGAGCTGGGTGGATTTGAAAACGGCTTCCCTGAGTTGAAATTATCCATGTATCTGGAATGTCTAAAGTATTTTTCCAAGCGTTTGCTTGAGAGGTGGGTGGTGAGAGGTCGTGCACCAGCTCCGCTCTGCCCCACCCAGGTTGTGGCTCTGGGAAGGCCGCTGGGCCTCTGGGCTTCCGTTTTCTGAGATGCAGGAGGGATATCTGTGTTAAAGGAAGGACTGCTTCCATATTTCGAAGCCTGTGGTTATTTGGAATGACCTCTAACTTACTGCAGACCTCAGGAGGAAAAGCCAGCCATGAAAAGTCAGAGCTGAAGACTCACGCGCCGGGGACCAGACGCTGCTTATCACGGTGGGAGGGGCTCATACAGGGACAGGGTCCCCAGAACCTGGGCGCAAAGGCAGCAGAGCTCAGTGTGCAAGGCACGGGGCGGGGCTGAGGACGCCTCCAGATGCAAGTCCCTGACTGGGGCCGGGGTGGGGCTGAGTCACATCGGGAAACCCAGGCAGACCCTCAGCCCGAGACGCACCTCTGGACACCTTCGACCAGCGCCACCTCGTCGGGCGAGGATGAGATGTACACACAGGACGTCCCCCCGTCGGGAGACTTCCTGGGGCCGTCCACGCTGTCATTGTCTTTCACCTGGACGGTGTGGCAGAGACAGAGCGCCCGGAAAAACAGCTCCTCGCGCTCCTATAAAAAAGCAGTTCCCAGAGCCCACAAATCACTATGCATCCACGGAAGATACAGGGAAACAGGCACAGACAGAAAACACGAAGGAGGGGTTGGTCCCCGCAGCCACGAAGGCAGCTTGCGGGCGGTGAGGGGTTATACGGTGGGATGGAATTACGGCTTTCCATCATTCTCAAGCGCTCTGTGGTAACTGAAACTGACAGGTGATGAAGACTGAAACGGGCGTGTGTTCTTCAGCACCGACACGTTTAGAAACCACAGAGGCTTAGCGTGCGCTCAGAAATGGCAAACAACCACGAGCGTCCAGGAAGGGAGACTGAGTCACACGGTGCCGCGAACACAGACATCCACAAACACGCTGGACCCCGGCTGTGCCTCCGCCCCGGTGCCTGCACGATGGGGATGTGCTCCTAACCGAAGCGTGTGTTAGAGTAGACATGACCGTGGCACTCCTGCTGTTGACTCACATCGTAATGTTCACCCTGAAACCCCCTAAGAAGCAGGAGCTATTATCCTGAGCCTGCAGCTGCAGAATCAGCATTCAGGAAGGTGAAGAGATGTGCTCAGGGCCACAGCTGGCTGGGACCTGATCCCCAAGGCTGCCCTGTGTGTGGGAAAATTCAGGAATGGCGTCGGCCCGGGACCCCAGCCCTGCCCCGAGATGCTGAGATCTGGAGCCACTGCACTCGGGGCGTGTGTGAGAGTGCATGCGTGTGTGTGTGAGTGTGTCTGTGTGTGCATACGGTTTCTGGGCATGTGTGAGAGTACGTGTGTGTCCGCGTGTGAACATGTGTGCATGTGTCTGTGTGCACACAGTGGGTGTGTGTGTCTACGTGTAAGCATGTGTGCACACGGTGTCAGGGAGTGTGTGCATTTGTCTGCATGTGTCTGTGTGTGCACACGGTGTCTGGGCACGAGTACGTGTGTGTGTAAGCATGTGTGCACACAGGGGTCGGGGGAGTGTGTGTGTGTCTGCAAGTGTGTCTGCGTGTGCACACGGTGTCAGGGAGCGTATGAATACATGTGTCTGCGTGTGAGTGTGTGTGCATGTCTATGCACATGGTGTCTGGGTGCATGTGTGTTTGCCCTGCTTCTACGGTTTTCAGAACCAATTCTAACACGGGTATCACTGAGCAGATGGGTCCTAATGGGACACTGCACACATCGAACCTTCGACCATCCCTCCCACTGAAGTCCACAGAGAGGAGCTGGATTTTCCTGGACACTCGAGTGTAAAGGGGTGGACTCAGCATGCACACACAGCCACCCACTCACACACCTGGACAGCGTGGAGGCTGCCACCTACCCTCCCGTTGACGCTGGGGGACGAGTCAATCATGTCGATTCCTGAGGACTCTGGGAGGACCTGCCCGTTGCAGATGACGTGGGGCACGTAGACGTGGCCTTCGATGCAGCACTCCTTGAACTCCATGTTGTTCTCCGTGAGGGTGCCGGTCTTGTCTGTGAAGATGTACTCCACCTGCGGGCAGGGCACAGCAAGTCAGGACGCTCTGAGGGAGGCCCGCGCGTCTCCGAGCCAGACACACAGCGGCTGTTTCCTCCCCAGCTCCCACTGCGACTTGAAGAGGCGGTGGATTTCTAAAGGTTTTTCCCCAGACAGACCCCCTCACCGGGCCGAGCCACACTCCCGCCCCATCCTGCTTCCCAGCATCCAGCAGGACCCAGCAGTCCTCGCAGGTGCAATTCAGGAGGACGGGTGGGGAGGCCTCGGGGCACCTTCTCTGGGTTGGGAGCAAAACAGACAAAACAGAGTGTGGTCGCGCAGTCACATTCCCCGGGAGGAGACATGGGTGGGGCCAGGGCTCCATTTGTTTGGGAAGACAGAGTGTGAGCAGGTCATCCCGGACCTTACTTAACAACAATAAAAACCAAGGCTACGGAGAGGACAAGTTTACTCTATCACGTCTCGGAGGTCAAAACCCACAATGCCATGTAAGGTTGAGAAGGTAAAATTCAAGCAAATGAGGACAAAACAAACCTCGGAGAAAATTGTGGTATGTGTTCAAGATACAACCCGCCTTAACCTCTGACTTCAGATAAGCTCACGGGTCACACGTTTATCGTGAATAACTGAAGGTGGGAATTATGGAGTAGCGGCAGCATCTCGAGACTGAGTTTGGGCGTGCCCACGGGGACGCCTCTTTCCCAAGCATTTTGGACAACGGATATTCAACCTGCGTACCCTTCTTACACAGGATTCTGAAGTAACTTAGAATAAACTCTTATTCGATCTCAAAATTTATTTTACTTTTATTTATTTTTTTGAGATGGAGTCTCACCCTGTCTCCCAGGCTGGAGTGCAGTGGTGTGATCTTGGCTCACTGCAACCTCCGCCTCCCAGGTTCAAGCAATTCTCCTGCCTCAGCCTCCCAAGTAGCTGGGAATACAGGCACGTGCCACCACGCCTGGCTAATTTCTGTAATTTTAGTAGAGATGGGGTTTCTCCATGTTGGCCAGGCTGGTCTTGAACTCCTGACCTCAGGAGATCCACCCACGCCGGCCTCCCCAAGTGCTGGGATTACAGGCGTGAGCCACCACGCCTGGCCCTAAAAACATTTTTAAAAAGGTAAAATGGATACGAACGAAACAACAAATGTTGAGCGGTTTTGGTTTATCCTCCTGTTGAGCTATAACTAAACAGTGGCATATTTCTAGGAACCATGACCATGAAAATGAACAATAATAAAAATTAATTATAAAAGACTTTTACTGAGCACTCAGAGTGTCCAGCCACTGGGCAGCACCTCATTTAATCTTCAACTGTGATGAATGCATCAACCGTGTTATTATCCCAGTTTCAAGAACGTGGAAACAAAAGCTTGAAACCTCTGGACACAAATCCAGTCAGTTCTGTTAGCTTGCGACACGGAGATAAGATTGTTTGCTTTGTTAATATTAAACAAGTTTGTGAAAGTCTTTGATTTCTTTTTCAAATAGTTTGTTGTTTGGTATATAGAATCACTACTGACTTTTGGGTGATTCTGTACCCTGCAAATTTTGCAAATTTGTTGATTAGTTCTAAAAGCTTTTTGGTGGCATCTTTAGGCTTTTCTATATATAAGATTGTGTCATCAGCAAACAATTTCACTTCTTCCTTTCCTATACGAATGCCTTTTATTTCTTTTTCTTGCCTCATTACTCTGGCTAGAGCTTCCAGCGCTATGCTGAACAGAAGGGGTGAATGCGGGCAGCCTTATCTTCTTTCTGATCTTAGAAGAAAAGCTTTCACCTTTTCTCCATTGTGTGTGAAGACAAGCTTTCAGCTTTTCTCCAGTGCCAGCTGTGGGTTTCTCATCTACGGCCTTTATTGTATTGAGGCACATTCCTCTACACCTAATTTGTTGAGAGATGTTATCATGAAAGGATGCTGAATTTTGTCGAATGCCTTTTCTGCATCACAGATAATCACACAGTTTTGTCCTCCATTTTGCTGATGTAATGCACCACACTTACTGATTTGCACACATCGAGCCAGCCTTGCATCCCACAGGTGATGCATGATCCTTTTGTGTGCTGCTGAATTGGTTTGCTAGTGTTTTGCTGAGGATTTTTACAACTTTGTTCATCAGGGGTCCTGGCCTGCAATTTTCTTTTCTGGTGGTGGGACAGTCAACCCTAAGCCCGGTGCTGGTCAATGCTGCCATCACCCTCAGCTCTCAGAACAAAAGACGGCCCTCACTGCAATGCACGCCTGCCTGCTCAACTCGACCTGAGGCAGGATTTGTGTTCCAAGGCACTCGTGCTCGGGAGGCAACACTGCCTCGTAGTACAGGGCACTGCCTGCTCCTGACTCGGTTTCTCATCTGAGAAACAGGGCAATGGCACTGAGCACACAGGACACAGAGAAGGTGCACAAAGCACACACAGGACACAGAGAAGGTGCACAAAGCACTTCTGGCACAGGATCTCCATGGAGATGGTTGTTTTCGTCGTAGACACAGACACTTGAGTGGTGGATGAATCTCTATTTCACATACAAAAGAAGTCGTGTTATCATACTGCACATCGACGGTGGGCACGGGCGTTTACCCACAGAGCTGCGGTCAGATGAACCTGCCTTTTGGGCTTGCCCACCTGTCTTGACCTCAGTGTGTCCCCCTGTGAGCAACAGTACACACTTCTCTGTGTCCGGGGAGGTCAGCCTCCAGGCTGGAGCCTAGTGTTGGTCAGGAAAGAATGACAGAAATCAAATTCTGTTTTGTTGGACTCCAGACAGATAGATGGAGGAGGGCAGAGAAGAAATCTGCCGTACTCAACACTGCTGGGCACTTTCCTTGCTACAGAAAAAAGTTCTTTCCCAATGAATTTATCAGACATTCACAAAATGTACCATCTATTGTTGAAAAGGAGATAGAATATTCCTAGGTAAAAACACCTGACTACGGAACAACTAAATCAGCATCTGCGCATTGCTGACTGAGACGACACACCAATGTGAGGAGTATGGGACACGCTGTAAGAACACACTCAAAGGTCAAACTCATCAAACGCAAAACATGATCCTTCTGTTTGTCCGCCTTCCTCACAGGAGGCAGCAGAGGCCTCTGTATCTGCCGGAGTCTAAGTCTATTTACAGGCTGTCATCGGGGAGGGAGATGGAGATTTCAGCTACCGGTCTATAAAGTAGCCTTGTTTGCTAAAATACCCCTCAAAATCGCTTTCTGTTTCTTCCGAAAACACCAATTACCCTTTCCTGGTACCTGCTCTGGCAACCCTGCACTCTGCAACATTAAGGCTGGGAAGGTAGGGAAGGTCACCGCTCTAGGCTGGGGACACCCAGGGAATGGGTATTTCCCTACCTCCCTTCCCAAGCCAGCAGGTCTGGTGTGTGCCTCCCAGTGGTGCGGTGGCAGGGCGGCGGTCACACCAGACTCTGCGCTGTGCACCTTGTGTCCATGATCTCATTTCATCTGCACCCCAATCCTGTAAGGCCAGCATCTGTTATCATCCCCATTTCACAGACTGAGACTCGAGGCGTGGCAGTGAAGCCTGAGCTCCTGCAGCCATCATGCAGCAGCAGGATCTGAACGGAAGAGTCTGAACTCTCTGCAATCAACCAAGTCACTGAAAGTCTGGCTTACTCATCTTTAAAGTGAACATACCCAGCTTGCTATGAGACTTGAATATCAGGTGCAGAAGCAGAGTGCAAGGCTGGCAAAGCCACTTTTGCCCACCAGCCTTGATTCACATCTGCACCCAGAAAGGGTTCTGCCCAGGAAGCTCCAGATGAGTTTCCAGGAGTCGGCGAGGGCAGGTACTTCTGCATCCATTGTAAATATAACAGCACTGCCGATTGTTTCATACATAGGGTTCAAAACAACCCTGCTGCCATCTTACCCCAGCTCCAGGGACAGCCACGCTCGGACGACAGGCACAGGACCTGAGGCACGTGAAGCAGACTCACCCAGATGCTAATAAATCACCGCAGAGGACGCAGGAGACACCAACCTGTCCCAGTTCTTCGTTGAGGTCTGACGTGTTCACCAGAGGCCCCTCGCCAGTCTCCTCGTCAAACATGTCCTCGTCCCAGGTGATGAAGTAAGAGCCGAGGAACTTCTGCATCTCGACCGTGACGTACATGGACACGGGGATGATGTAGTTAAAGAGGACCATGAAGGCCAGGAAGTCCGTGAACGCCCTGAGGAACTGTGAGAGCAGAAGGTGCGGGTCAGCACCTCCACCAGGAGGGACAGCAGGGCTCCAGCACGCTGCTCTAACACCTCAGGCTTAGACATAAGTTACACAAGTGCTACTACTAAATACAAGATTTCAGAGTCCAAAGACAAGGACGATGGTTGGGGGGCAGCCATCGGGTCATCTGGTCTCTGCACCAGGACCTGACGGGTCCAGGGGCTGAGCTGCAGGGCTGCCCTGCCAGCAAGTGGAGATTAAATCACGAGTTAAGACAAACACGTGCCAGTGACAGGAGACACGTCCACCAGACACCTGCGGCAATTTTACTTCTGCATACTCATAGGATCTCTTTGAGTCTCTTACAACCAAACTTACTTGGTAATAACCTACAGATGTAAAACTAAGCCTGGTGAAATGACTTTTCAGTATACTTTTATCCTGATCTGTGGGGCCATGTTAGTTTTGTGGGAGGGACAGATGATGCAGAGATAGCCCCACTCTGGACGGAGGGGACACGGGTCTGGGTTTGCACACGGCCCTGCTCTAGGCTCAGTGGACAGGATCTGGGTTTGCATACGGCTCTGCTCTAGGCTCAGTCAACACAAGTCTGGGTTTGCACACGGCCCTGCTCTAGGCTCAGTGGACAGGGTCTGGGTTTGCACACAGCCCTGCTCTGGACTGGGAGTAGACCCTTTTTTCCAAGTAGTTTACCACAAATATGTGCCATTTATCTCATAATCATTAACAAGCATTTACTCAGCACCCTCTAAACAAAGGACACAGTGCAAGTATTTAAGGCACTGTCCTGATGATTTCACTGTGGGAACCTCTACCTTTCCAGATCCAAAGATGGCAGGAGCAGCTGGTGTCCACTGAGACTTTAAATTTCCGTGAATGCATCTATCACAGAGATTGAATCAATCAAGGCTGCCTTTTGCCTACAGTAAATTCACTCTCATCTTTTTTCTTGCACCACATTTTCATAATAATGGCCCACAGGTCACCTGGGACCATACAAGGGCAGTGGTTGTCCGTACCAGATTCCTCTGTCTTTCCGACTCCGTTTTCTGATTATACCACGGCTCATCCCGAAAGGGCTCGCTCTGCCACACGTATTTCAGCACAGTGTTTATCAGAGCTTTGCTGATCAGAATGCAGAGGTACACGATGAGGAACGCATTCATCGATCTACAACAAAGGGACAGAGGTGATCACTAGCCCCCGAGGAAATGAGCTCTGCACTTTGAAGAAACACAACAGGAACGGCACGGTGATGCGTTCGCCCTCAACGCACCACGGTGCGTCCTCTGTACCTGTGTCCATGCCATGGTCCCTGCCACATACTTCTAGAGGCCAAAGGTAGGAAGTGCCAAGAGGGGGGAAAGTGCCACAAGCAGGAGAGAGAGGGCTGCTCACAGCCACACTGCACACTGCGGACAATGCTTCTGCACTGCCTGGACTTCCGTCGTTGAAAAGAACATCCAGAAATCAATTTCTACCTTTAAGCATCAACAAATTAGTTCAAAACTTAGTGACTACCCACCACTGTAAAGGAAGGAAGGAAAGGAAAGGGAAAGGAAAGAGGAAGGAAGAGAGGGAGGGAGGAAAGGAGGGGGAGGAAAAGTAAGTAACTCTGAAAGGAAGTGTCCTCAGTACAGGAAAAGCACAGATCCTTAACTAAGGTTTAAGCAGATCTCAGGAAGAAGCCTTTCTTTTCCAGTACAAATTCAGCTACCGTCCTGACATATTTATCATCAGGACTTTAATGAAAAGATGACTCTGTTCGCTCTTTGTAAAACCATAGCAGAGAATGCATAGCTTCGACCAAATCCGAGAGTTAAAACTAAGCCCATTTGGAGTTTCTCATGAAATGATGGGAGGAGCTGTTGGACACTGAACCTGCCATGAACCTGGTATCAGGCGTTAGAAAGCGCAGGAAGGAGGGGTGTGGCCGTCCACCTCACCACAAAATAAGAAAGTCCCTCTGAATGGCCAGCTCTGCAGTTACTAAGATGCTGTGCATTGGTAAAGGAACCTCCAATGAGGCCAAGAGGAAGCTACTTCCATCAGGCGCGCCCAGCGACGGGGCGGGGAGCCTTACTTTTCCACGGCGGATCGCTTCTGGGATTTCGATTGGTAATTTAATGCCATCTTGGTTTCCATGCCCGTGTAAATAGCCACACCTACAGAGAGGAAAAGCAAGGGTGATGACCAGGGCACAAGTGTGTCTTGCCTTACGGTGAGTTACACACAGCTGCAGGGAAAACCAATTCTTGGGTAAAGCGAATCCTATTTTTAATTTCACAAACTAGTGTCCATAGTCACGTAACACTAGCACTTGATTCCTTAGGATAAAGACCTTTCTTCATGCGTAGAAAGCAATCTATGCTTCATTTTTCAAGAGTTCCTGTCTTAATATACACCAGGCCCGCCATATCCACGAGTTCTGCATCTGCAGGTTCTACCAACTGGGGATGGAAAAGATGTGAAAAAAATCCCCAATAAAAATAACAATACAATGATACAAAATACAGATGATAAAAACAGTAGAGCGTAACTACGTACCTAGCATTTACATCGTGCCAGGTATTAGAAGTAATCTAAGATGATGTGAACTACAGGGGTGGACATGCATAGGCTACATGCAAATAGGGGCCTTGGGCATCCGTGGATTTTGACATCTGCAGGCGTCCTAGAACCAGTCCCCCAAAGACACCGAGGGACAGCTGCACAGCATTTCCTGACAGTGGGGCACACAAAAGTTACCTCGACTAAAACAGACGATAACCCACAAGAAATGGGAGATCCTAGCCAAGAAATGCAGACATGAAAGAAATTTCCTGCACAACTAAATTTCGTAAATTCCTTCAGGGATGCAACTTTCTGTTTCTGAATCCAAAACTAGAGGCCTTAATCCGTATGCCGTAATCTCTGACGCTGCTGCTTCAGGACCGCACTTATTCACTGATCCGAATCTCAGTGGGACAGAACTTGCGCGGCCAGAAAGCCTCCAGCACCTCAAGGCGCCAAGAAATGCTCTCAGGGTTCCGCGGCGGGTTTTAACTTTGCTTCATGCATCGTTAATGTTAGAGGCAATGGTGAATACTTAGTTAAATATTTACCAAAGATTTTCTCAGTGTTCTTCAGCGTAGCTCCTCTCAGCAGCAAGTTTTCCGATCCTAAGGGCCTGGGAAAGACACGATGATCAGAAACGACGCAGACACGAAGGCGAGCGGCCAGGATGGGGGCAAGATGCAGACGCAAAACCTGCCCGTTTGCTCATCAGATCTCATTTTCCGAGAGACGGCGGTTTGCTTCTATTCAGATGATTAAGTCAATCCAGGTGCATGTGAACACATGAGGTCTTATCTTTGGGGGGGACGAACACATGGCTCCAGGAGTAGCGGCAAGGGCCTCCTGGTGGTGCTTGTGGAACGCGGGACCTCAGGCCCCACCCAGACCCACTGAGCTGCGCCCGACAGCCTCAGCAACACTCCCCAGAGACCTGCAGAGCAGGGGTCCCTGCGGTGGCCCCACCAGTGCCGTCAGCAGCACCTGGAGCCAGTCAGGAACATCACACTAGTCAGGAAGATCGTCCGAAGCCGTCAGAATCTGAAACCCTGGGGTGGGGCCCAGCAGCCCTCTCCTAACAAGCCTCAGGTTGAGAACAGCTGCACTGGAAGGTCGCAGAATGTTCTGGAAAGGCTAAGGAGGGGCGGATGTGGAATAAAATAAAAGTCACTCAACCTTCAACTGTTTCCTTTTTCTTTTTCTTTTTTTTTTTTTTTTTGAGACAGGGTCTCACTCTGTCACCCAGGCTGGGGGCACGATCACAGCTCGTTGCAGCCTTGACCTCCTGGGCGCAGGTGATCCGTGTGCTTTGGCCTCCCAAAGTGCTGAGATTACAGCTGGCCATCCCCATGCCCAGCCTCAATCGTTTCTATTACATCCTCAGTGAGATTCGGGGAGTCCCATGTGGCACAGTCTTACTCCTGGAGACAAAGGCTGACACTCTATCTGGCCATTAAAAACACCGGTAGCCACGCTGCAAAGCTCCTCTGAATGGCAGGACCTATACATCAGGGACAGTCCATGCCTGGCTGCTTTGGGGGAAAACAAGCAACAGCCAAAGAACGTGAACATCTCACACGTGGAGGAACAAGCCCCGCTCTGCGCACTGAAGCCAGTCGAGCAGCAGCGGGGTCTCTGCCACCGGGGGCTTCTATCATGATATAACAGGGTTTTCCCTGCTGAGGGAAAAATAATCTCTTCTCATTTCCTAAGTAGTAAAGGAGAAATAAGCAGCAAGATTCAAATTTATAAATTTTGCTATTGGCAACATCCAAAGGATTGCTTCGGAGGGTAAAGGGTCAAAAGTGTTTGCTGAAGTTTGCTTTCCATTTGTCATTGTATTTACTGTCCTTCTATCACAGGAAAGTTAAGAACTTACTGAATATTATGAACGTAAAATGCATGGAGTATATTTGGTCGACAGACCTCACAACTGCATCCGGCTGAAGACAGGCAGGGTGGAGCTGCCCAGAGGGAGAGGTGTCTGCCCCAGGCTGCAGCTGAGGGCTCCACGAACCTCCTCGCCCGGCAGTCAACTAAAGATGGAGCTCCCAGGCTGCATACGGGTTGTCTGGTTGTGTTATAAGGATTGTCAGCTTCTTTTCACAACACACTTATAATAATTCCTGTCAAGTGTTTATGAAAACAAACAGCTTTTTAAAAAAAGCTGACTCAGGGAAGTCTAAAAATAATTTACTTGGAAAAGTACTTTGCTTCTAGTTAGGACAGAAGGAAGAAGAAACATCACTCTGGATGGATTGAGAATTTGGGTGTGTAATTCTTAACTGTCCATATCACAAATTTACAAACATCTTCAATAATCTAAATATTAAAAGGCTATTGAATAGCATAAATTTTTAAAAGTGAAACTAGGCCAGGTACGGTGGGTGGCTCATGCTATAATCCCAGTACTCTGGGAGGCCAAGGTGGGTGGATCACCTGAGGCCAGGAGTTTTGAGACTAGCTTGGCCAACATGGCAAAACCCCGTCTCTACTAAAAATTACAAAAATTAGTTGGGTCTGGTGGCACACAGCTGTAATCCCAGCTACGCGGGAAGCTGAGGCAGGAGAACTGCTTGAACCTGGGAGGCGGAGGCTGCAGTGAGCTGAGATAGTGCCACTGTACTCCAGACTGGTGACAGACTGGAGTAGAGCCAGACTCTCTCTCTAATAAAATAAATAAAATAAAATAAAAGTGAAACTAGAGTTAGTATCAAAATGCAAAATACATTAGCAATTAATCATCCCAAGTTGCTCAGCAATAAACGTGGTCTAACTACAGAGATAAAAGCCTGCAATGTTTACTACTTTGGACTCATCCCATAGGGAATATGAATAAATGTTTACTATTTTGGACTCATCCCATAGGGAACATGAATAAACCCAAGTCCGTTTACTCTTTCAAACGCAAATTAATCCTCATGGCACAGAAACACAAGTTCTCTCTCCAAAGCAAGGAGGGATTTACCTTTAGAACAGTATATATTTAGGCAGACCAAGGCAAGGCCACTAGCAATCCTCAAAAGCACCTACGAGCCTGCTGATGGGTAATGATGACAAACACATGCGAAGAATAAGAAGTGCACACATGGTTTTCTTTTTTTTTTTTTTTTTTGAGACGGAGTCTCGCTGTGTCGCCCGGGCTGGAGTGCAGTGGCCGGATCTCAGCTCACTGCAAGCTCCGCCTCCCAGGTTCACGCCATTCTCCTGCCTCAGCCTCCCGAGTAGCTGGGACTACAGGCGCCCGCCACCTCGCCCGGCTAGTTTTTTGTATTTTTTAGTAGAGACGGGGTTTCACCGTGTTAGCCAGGATGGTCTTGATCTCCTGACCTCGTGATCCGCCCGTCTCGGCCTCCCAAAGTGCTGGGATTACAGGCTTGAGCCACCGCGCCCGGCCTGGTTTTCTTAAAACAGTAACTCCAGGAGACTTACAAGGAGCTAAGTCCCAGGGACGTGCATTTCAGGAACTATTCACTTTGCAATAGTTTCCCAGTGAGTGTGTTTCTGTGTTTGGGAGATGTGTTGTTTAACACTCAACGCTGTACCTATGGAGACATCAACAACTTGGAGAGTGCTTACAATGGAAGAAAAATCATTTCCCTAACAAGTAGAGTTTATGAAGAAGATGCAACTTTAAAACCTAGTGAAAGCCAATTCCCTCAACTATGACATTCAAATATCTCATCAGCAACAAATGCTAGATCTTGAAATAATGTCAGAGAAAATATCCCCAGGCCTGGGAGCTGGGCGCTGCCCGGAGCTGGGCTCAGCACAGGCTGGCTCTCAGCTGAGGCTGCCTCGGGGCCACAGATGAGGTGTCTGAGGGTCGCTGTTTCCTTGTGGGTATGCGGTGTGACTGCCCCCGAGTCCATGCTGGTGAACAGGAAGGCAGAGTAGCCGACTGTGAGCACCCCCCCCGCCTTGTCCCAGTTACCAATTCCACCTTCTCAGGTAGATGTGAGCCTCAGATAGGCCTTGAGCCAGTAATGCACCCCAGTAATGATGGCAAGTGGATGAATAGACTCCCAAAAATGGCCTCCAAATTAGAAGTATTTCAACTTCACATCTGAAGACAAATCAGTACCCGAATCATGAGAGGGCATTTCTCACAGGGAAGCTGTACTCTGCCCTTCACTATGAAACTGCTCTATGGGACCCTGGCGCCTCCCGGCCTGTGAGACGACCCTCTGGGCAAAGTCTTGGGTGAACACTTGTTTCATGAGCATCACCAACATGTCAACATTCACAGATGTGTGCCTGAGACAAACCAGAGACAAGAGTGCGCCTGACCCTGTGGGAAAGTGGAACTCCACCTTCCAAATCCACTCGAGGAGCTGCCGTAGAAACCCTCGTCTGTGAAACAATGCATTTCTAATGCAACAAGGGAGATGGCCATGGCCAAGGCGTCTGCAGAGGCACTCACCTCACCACGGGGTCGTTCAGGTCACTGTAAACGTTGATGCGGCCCACAAACCTGGTGACAGAAAAGCCACGTTACTGACTGGATGCGCCCAGCAGCCCCCCGGAAGTACGCGCCTGGCCTGCCTGCCTTCCTGTCTCTAGAGGCCACTGTGAGCGGCGCGTCTTCACCCGGCCTGCTCCATGTGCAGCTAAACCAGCTCCGCTCCAGCCCCTTCCCTTGTCGTCCTTTCTGTTTGGATCAGCCCACGGCTTCAGTGATTTCCCTTAAGCCACAGTTGACAAACGTCTTTCACAAAATAAAGAAAACTTATTCTTTTTTTCCCCACAAATATAGTTCCATTAAATCACTTCAAATATTTGTCTAAAAAGCTACAAATCTGAGTGGTACAAGTCTATGAGAATAAATAAGCGATGTATTTTTGACTCAGTCTTAATCTTTAAGCAGTGATTTACATTCTCTCCAAACCAACAGATGGCTGGACTACCTGGGGTGAAAAGCAAGAGCAACGCTGAGAGCATAAAATCTGTTTCTAAAGAACCCGAAGCCCCTGCTTACTTGTAGAGGTCGGGCTGGGGCTGCTCACACTCGATGGTGGCGTGAAGTCCGCCGATATCCTCCTCCGTGTGGAAGCCCTTGGTGTCCTGGACCGCGTAATGCGTCTGCAAATGTGCAAGACGTGTGAGCTCACCGCCAAAATGGTCAACACAAACCCAGATGCTGGTGCCTCCAACCAAGTGATTACAAAGCCTGGCTGGCCCTATGAGTTTGTACACGCTCAATAGTTATAGGAAGATAAGGTACTACTGTTATTCCTGCATTTCTTAGGTGCCAGAAAATTCTAATCCTTCCATTCTTACCCAGTGTCCTCAACTTAAAACTAACAGGACAGAGAGCAATGCTCGAGTTCTTCAAGTGTGGACACTGATTTATCTGTCAAAGCAGTAGCCAGTAGCTATTAATTAGGAAACAAATCCAGGACCTGAAATATCCCTTTGCTTTTACAGAATGCCCTGTTGTTTACAGGGAGTGGTCACAGGATCACTTCACTTCACTTCATTTTCACTACCCAGCAACAACCTGCCTGTGGCCATCGCTGTTGGGTGGCAAACGTCTTCTACTTAACTGTTTGCGTGGCCTGGGCCAGGAGACTCCTCAAGCCTGAGTGTGTGTCAGTTTTACCCAGAGCTTCTGAAGCCCCTGATTCCTGGGTTCAGCCCCAGAGTTTCTGACGCAGCGGGGCTAGGGAGGGCCTGAGAACTGCACTTCTAAGATGGTGCCCAGTGATGCTGATGCTGCTGCTCTCAGAGCACATTTTGAGGCCTGGTGACCTCAGTAGCATCTGTGAGCATGAGCAGGGGGCTGAGGGCGGACCTGAGGTGGGCATGAGGGCTGCACTGGCCCTGCCTTGGGAGGAGAAAGGAGAAACTTGTGCCCAGGGATCTGGGAGGAGGCAACAGCATCTCTGAATCCCTTCCTATGTTTCTTTCTAGTGGAAGAATATTGGACAAATAAAACACAGAAGGAGTCAGAACAAACGAGAGAAACAATCACTGCACCATCACCAAATGCACAAATCAGGGGGACACAGTCATCGCTGCGTCACCAAGCGCACAGATGGTCACCGCTGCAACACCAAGCACACAAATTGGGGTCGGGGGTAAATGATGGCCGCTCCATCACCAAGGGCACATATCAGGGGGCGCCTGTTTTCTAAATTCAGTGGGAATTCTCTAACTATATCCTCACAAGAGTCCCTGAGAGACAGGGTTGTCCCCATTTCACAGATGCGAAGAATCCAGATAAGTGAACAAGCCTGTGCAGTCATGTGAGCCCCACGGGATCCCAGCAGAAGTCGGCTGTACCCTTCCCATGCCCCTACTCTGCTTTTAAGGAAAGGGCTCAAATAATTCCAGTCCCTCAAGCTAAACAAAATGCACAAAAATGACATTAGAGAACACAAAACTATCATGCAAACTGCAAAGCCACAAAAGGTCAAAGTGCACTAGCTATTTTACCATCTTCCACAACTGCTACAACATTTCATCTGGACAAACAAGGTACATCTGGAGGCCCACAGCATTTGTTCCCTAGCATGGCTGAGACTCGTCTGAGCCTGACCAGCCACAGTCTGCAGGGAAGGGGTGCAAAGACAGCCACTGGCTGCAGAGTGTGAAGGGCTCACATGGTCTCTGGGTGGACAGAACCTTAACCTCCTCCCAGGTTCCAGAGGGACCAGTGGCCGCTTACAATGAATACCTGAATCATCCAGGGATTCCAACCCCCCGAAGCTGCGGACAATCTATTGTTAGTGTGTTCATCCTCTGGGATATGCTACACAGAAAATGTGAAAGCAAATTTAACTGAAAAAAATCCACAGGTTTTTCAATTCCTGATACATATCATGAATTATCTATGAAAGACTAGCATATCCTTCAGTGATTTTGTAAAGAAAATGCCTCTATCTCATAGGAGAAATGGCTTATACCCGCAGGTATTACCTAAGTACCATTTCAGAGTTGCACTTTTGTGAGGTCATGACTTAGCTGAATCCACTGAGCTATGCTCACTTTCATAAACTCCTTAGAAACTTCCAGATTTTTTAAATAATAAGAATCTTAAAATTAATGGTGCTGTATCTTTTCTGATTGACAATTAAAATTCTTGCAGCATCAACTGTCTGTGCAGAATTTTATACTGAGTGCAGGAAATTACTTATGTAGTAATTTCAGAAAATCCTGATTAAAATCCTGATTACATTCACAAAAATGACACTCAATGAAGTAACAGGCAAAATCTAGAACTGTGTGTGACTTTTCACATAATTCTAGGCCAGTTTTCACATTAATTTTAACTAGTAGAAAGAAAATTCTTAAAATTCCAACAATCTATTCATTAAATCCTGAATTTGACACATTAGCTAATTGACACAGGCTAATACTGAAGTTATTTCTGTTAACCTGAGGTGATTGGTTGTTACAGACACTGAGAGTGGAAAGAAAAAGTGGGAAAGAAATGGGGAGGTGTAAGTCAAAGAACACAAGGTAGCAATATTTAGGATGAACTGTCCAAAGACCCAACGTACAACACGAGGACTAGAGCTGACCAGAGTGTGTTGGGCTCTGGGTTTTTGCTGCACTGAGTGGAAAAGAGCATGTTGGGCTTAGAGTTTTGCCACATCGAGTAGGTTATGGCTGCTCCTGCACAGGTGCCAGGGAAGAGAATGGGAAATCATGTGAGATATGGATGTGTTAATGTGTTGAACTCGAATAACAATTTCTCTATAAAAATATGTACCTTATAACATCATAATATACACCTCAAATATACACAATATATTTTTAAAAAGGAAAAAGAAAAAAGTGGAAAATAGGAGGAAGGAAAAGTGAGGAAAAACTTGGCTGGCGTAACTCCCTAGGTTTTCATTGTATACACTGAAAACACGGACTTTTCAAACAGGATGTTAGTTTCTGTGGCCACACAGGCATATTCGGAAGCACGACAGGAAGACCCTGCCCTGTAGTCTAACGGAAAGGCCCCTTACTTTATGGCTGGATTCTCCGTCCAAGCTGGCGGTGGTGACGTGGCACGTCCCATCTCCCCGGTTGCTGGAAAGGAAGATCAAGTCACAGGGAAAGGTCTCATCCTCCTTGACCATGACAATGTCCCCAACCTACAGGACAAAGCAGAAAGGACGGTCAATGGAAAGCCCCTCCGTGAAAGCTCGCCCATCGTGTGGGCCTGCTTCCCTCAAGCTGCTCATCTAGTCACAGGTAGATACGGGGATGTGGATGTGGTTCCAGGAAAAGACTCTTGCCAGACATTCTGCTGGGACCAAGGAAAGACCAGGTCAGGTTTCAATGTTCTAACTGCAGATCAAAGTAGTGGCAAAGTACAGCACGATCAAATATTCCGCAGCAAAAACACAGACAAACACCTGTAACAAGGTTATCTTTGATTCAGACCAACGAAGACGAGTTGGAGTGTTCTATGAGCGTGGCCAAGTGGGAAGTACTCCTGTGAGAAGCTTTGATCTAAATCTAGGCGTTTTATGAACCAGGTACTCGAGTTCTGAGAGTTTCCCGATCAACAGAACCAAGGCGCTGCCCAGATCATCAAAGCATGAGGACAAATAAAGCAAAAGTGGCAACAACGTTTCAAAAACTAAAGTAAAAAATCAATTACAGAAAGTTCATCATGTGGGTTTTTAATGAAAGGTGATGGTCTAGTTTGTATCTGTATCCATTTTACTTCATCAGGGAGGAAGGCATCTCAGTGGTTTGGGCTGTGTGTCTGGAGGGTCTGGAAGGCATCACAGTGGCCTGGGCTGTGTGTCTGGAGGGTCTGGAAGGCATCACAGTGGCCTGGGCTGTGTGTCTAAAGGGTCTGGAAGGCATCACAGTGGCCTGGGCTGTGTCTGGAGGGTGAGGAAGGCATCGCAGATCTCGGCTGTGTGTCTGAAGGGTGAACGATCATCAGAACCCTCGAGTGAGTGGCGGCAGGGCTCCAGCCAGTCTCGCTGCCACTCGGGAGGCATGCCAGGATCGAGGCATCACCATGCTTCTGTCTACACTGCAAACAGAGTTCTCTGTACCACTGCGTGATGGTCACAGCACACTGCGAATTTGTGAGACTTTAAAAGCAGAGGTTACTCTTCCCAAATGGACCTATGGGTTTAGTAAAATCCCTATGGAAATCCCAGCAAGGATGTTTATAGGCATAAATGAACTAATTATAAAATTTACATGGGAAGGCACAGGCTCTAGATTAGCTAAAACAACCTTGAAAAAGAAGACTGAGGAGGAATGAATATGTATCCCTGATACGGGGCTTCTGAGATAGCTACAGTGACCAACGGTGTGGGATTGGTGGGGCATGGGGATGGAGACCAATGGGACAGACCAGGGAACCAGAAACAGACCCACGCAAATGTGTTTAACTGATCATGACAGAAGGCAAGGGCCACTCCGTGGAGGACCACG
Organism: Rhinopithecus roxellana; assembly: GCF_007565055.1. Taxonomy (NCBI): domain Eukaryota; kingdom Metazoa; phylum Chordata; class Mammalia; order Primates; family Cercopithecidae; genus Rhinopithecus; species Rhinopithecus roxellana. Next base: position 5,567,403 of record NC_044566.1, on the reverse strand, counting down.
GAGGGACAACTGGCCAACCCCTGCTGTAGGGGTGATCGGACAGCCACAGGCTAAATAAGGACAGAAACAAACCTGACTGAAACCTCACACCTTATACAAAAATCATCTCAAAATGGATCATGAACTAAAATGTAAAACATGAAACTGTAACACTTAGAAAGAAAGATGGGAGAAAGTCTTTGGGTCTCAGGACCAGGCAAAGAATGCTTCATTCAGGACACTGAACGTAAAGTCTGCAACAGAAAAAAAAAAAAAAAACTCGGCTGGGCGCAGTGGCTCACTCCTGTAATCCCAGCACTTTGGGAGGCCGAGGCAGGCAGATCACTTGAGGCCAGGAGTTCGAGTCCAGCCTGGGCAACATGGTGAAACACCATCTCTACTAACACTAAAAAATTAGGCAGGCGTGGTGGCGCACACCTGTAATCCTAGTTACTTGGGAGGCTGAGGCAGGAGAATAGCTTGAACCTGGGAGGTGGAAGTGGCAGTGGGCTGAGATTACGCCATTGCACTCCAGCCTGGGCAACAAGAGCAAGACTCTGTCTCAAAAGAAATAATAATTTTAAAAAAAGAAAAAAAATCAAGAAATTGGACTTGAACAAAATTAAAAACGTTGGCTTTGTGAAATATCCTGCTGAGTATTCAAAATCATATACCTGACAAAGTACTACTATCTAGACTATATGACCTCTCAACATTTAACAGTAAAAAGCTCAAAGAATCCAGCTAGAAAAATGGATAAAAGACATGAAGAGTTACTTATTTTTGTTTTATTTTTTTTTTTTTTTTGAGACGGAGTCTCGCTCTGTCACCCAGGCTGGAGTGCAGTGGCTGGATCTCGGCTCACTGCAAGCTCCGCCTCCTGGGTTCACGCCATTCTCCTGCCTCAGCCTCCTGAGTAGCTGGAACTACAGGTGCCCGCCACCTCACCCGGCTAATTTTTTGTATTTTTAGTAGAGACGGGGTTTCACCGTGTTAGCCAGGATGTTCTCGCTCTCCTGACCTTGTGATCCGCCTGCCTCAGCCTCCCAAAGTGCTGGGATTACAGGCGTGAGCCACCGCGCCCAGCCAGGACAATGAAGGGTTGTTTTTACTGACGAGGATACACAGATGTCAAACAATTGTGAAAAGATGTCCCACAGAGCCATCGGGGACACACTCAAGCTGCACTGAGACATCAGGAACAGCAGTAACACCCAGGGCTGGTGAAGATGCTGGCAATGTTGTGGGTGGGAATGAAATGGGACAGCCATGCTGGAAAACAGTTTGGCAGTTCCTTTCAAAACCAAAAGTGGATATGTTAGATGACCCAGCAACTGAACTCTTGAGCTTTTATGTCAAAGAAATGAAAACTGAATTCACAAGAAAACCTGCACACAAATATTCATAGCAGCTTTCTTGATAACAGCCCTAAACTAGAAAGGTCGAAAAGCCCTTCAGCTTGTGAATATGGTGAAACTGCAGTATGCCACATCACGGAATGCTCCTTAGCAATACAAGGGGAGGAACAGCTGGTGCACAGACTTTGTGAATCCCGAGGGAATTAGACTGCCTGAAAACAGACATCCCCAAAAGGTAACAGGCTGCAGGATTCTCTTTATATCACATCCTTGAAATGACTAAATCTTCGAGCTGGGCAACACATCAGGGCAAAGGGAACACAGGATGCCTCCGTTTTCTTTCTTTTCTTTTTTTTTTTTTTTTTGAGACAGAGTCTCGCTCTGCCGCCCAGGCTGGAGTGCAGTGGCCGGATCTCAGCTCACTGCAAGCTCCGCCTCCCGGGTTCACGCCATTCTCCTGCCTCAGCCTCCCGAGTAGCTGGGACTACAGGCGCCCGCCACCTCGCCCGGCTAGTTTTTTGTATTTTTTTTTTTTTTTTTTTTTTTGAGACGGAGTCTCGCTCTGTCACCCAGGCTGGAGTGTAGGGGCCGGATCTCAGCTCACTGCAAGCTCCGCCTCCCGGGTTCACGCCATTCTCTCACCTCAGCCTCCCAAGTAGCTGGGACTACAGGTGCCCGCCACATCGCCCGGCTAATTTTTTGTATTTTTAGTAGAGACGGGGTTTCACCATGTTAGCCAGGATGGTCTCGATCTCCTGACCTCGTGGTCCACCCGCCTCGGCCTCCCAAAGTGCTGGGATTACAGGCTTGAGCCACCGCGCCCGCCCTGTTTTATTTCTTACGACCACATGTGACTCTGTAATTACCTTGAAATAAAAAGTTTAATTAAAAAAGAAAAACTAATTAAAGGAATGCTTTTCTAGGACGCTCTAGTACCCTCAAAGGCCTGAGCCATTACGACCGATGGAAGCCGGATGTCTGCCGTTGCAGGAAAAGCCTGATCTTTTCTTTCTTGTCCTGAGTAGCCTGTTTAGCATCCTCTCAGTTACAACACACAGGATACAGAGAAGGCATTTCCCACAGGAGACCAATAGATTAAAAATTCAGTTTTCTGCGGGCAGACACTGTTTAGGTCTATTTTTTAAGAAAGATTTTTAGCTACAAGTAGGAAAGACTTTGCAAGGGAAATATAATCGTTAAAGGAAATGGCGTTGAAGGCCTGGAACCGGACGCCTGCTGACACAGGCATGGAGTTTGTGGCTGTTCCCCAGGCCGGGGCCATCTGCTCTCTGAACCCCTGACCCCTAGGGAAACCTCACTCACCTGAACTCACTGATGGAAAAAGCTGTCTCAGAAGCATTTAAACACCGGGATAGCACCTTTATAAGTGAAAATGTTTAAACGCTTACAAGTACATTTGGTGATGTGTGTGATACACAGAACAGCGAGAGCAAGGTGAGGCGGGGGGGCTAGTGGTTGATGCCAGCTCCTCTGAAGGGCCTCTGAACGCCTCCGGGGTCCCATCCCACTGGACAGGGAGTGGCTGCGGCCTTGTCCGGAGAGGCTCACTGATCCCAGGCTGGCCGGGCTGCTTGGAGGACCTCCTCCCTCCAGGTTTCTGGAATGCGCCTGGCTCTCCACATGCACGGGACCCAGTGGGGTGCTCCCTGCCTCCCTCACCAAACCTCCTAAGGCTCGACAGGGAAAACAGCCAGAGGAAACAGTGGGGCTGCAGAAGGGAGGGAGGCATGGGAGTTGGCAAGAGCCAGGCAGGGTGCACGAGGACCAGCGGGGGCAGGAAGGGGCCGGCGTGGGCCTGGCACCTAGATCCACCTCAGATGGGGGACTGGAGCAGGCTGCTGACCGCTACCACGACACAAATGTGAAAAACCACACTTATGGTTTCTACCTATACAGGTGCTTCCAAATGACTAGTACAAGTTTGAAAATATCTCATTTAAATAATTTAAACACATATTTTAAAATATATTGAGATATGAGTTACATGAATAATTCATTTGAAACAGATTTAAAATGCAGCCTTCGAGAAGAACTGTAATATTCCCAACACAAAGAAACAATCAATGTTTGAGGTGGCGGACAGCCCGGTTACCCCAACTTCACCATTAAACATTGGTGTGCAGGCATCAAAGTATCACATGGACCCCAACTATTTACAACTAGTATATATCAACAAAAAATAAATGTTTTGGCTGGGTGCAGTGGCTCATGCCTGTAATTCCAGCACTTTGGGAGGCCAAGGCGGGAGGATCATGAGGTCACGAGATCGAGACCAGCCTGGCCAACATTTTGTTAAGACCCTGTCTCTACTAAAAATGCAAAAATTAGCCGGGCGTGGTGGCAGGCGCCTGTCATCCCAGCTACTGGGGAGGCTGAGACAGAAGAATCGCTTGAACCCGGGAGTGGAGGTTGCAGTGAGCTGAGGTTGTGCCACTGTACTCCAGCCTGGGTGACAGAGCAAAACTGTCTCTAAAAAAATAAATAAATACATTTTTAAAAAATGCAATCTTCAATGAGGTATTCTGCTCCAATTTTCATAAATTTCCACCTAGTTGAGTTTATACTGATATATTATACTTTATTCTAAAACAAATTTTAGAAACAGTGTTTCCGACCTTTCCCTGCCTTGATTGGTTCGTGTGTTCCCACAATGATTTTAAATTCCACTAATCCTGGTGTGGGATGCTGGTGGAGGGAGTTTGTGTGTGGGGATGGGGGCAGTGATAATGGTTTTAAATTCCGCTAGTCCTGGTGTGGGATGCTGACGGAGGGGAGGCTGCGTGTGGGGATGAAATTCCACCAATCCTGGTGTGGGATGCTGACGGAGGGGAGGCTGTGGTGTGTGTGTGTGCGTGTGTGTGCGTGTGTGTGCATGTGTGTTGGGCAGAGGGGCAGTGGGTACACCCACTCAATTCTGCTGTGAACCTAAAACTGCTCTAAAAAGACATAAACAAATAAAAATTAAAGGTAAAAAAAAAAATGTAGTAGAGAGCTTGGGCCTATACCCAATAAAACACTTTTTTTTTGCCTTTTTTTTTTTTGTCTGTTTTGTCAAAGAAAATAAAAACTTTAAAAAAAATTATTTGTATTTTAAAAATGTTTGAGAGACAGGGTCTTTCTTGGTTGCCCAGGCTGGAGAGCAGTGGCTATTCACAGGCACGGGGAAGCCTGCTGAGTGGCCTCCGACTCCCAGGCTCAGCGATCCTCCCTCCTCAGCCTCCTGAGTAGCTGGGACTGGAGATGCAAGCCACCGCATCTGGGTAAAACTTATTTTTTAAACTGTTACTGGACTTCACCAGGGTAAATGTGTCTGGTGTCACTTACTCGCAGCTTTCGACTTTGTTTCCGAACGAGCTTGCCGTGCTGAATGAAATGAACAGGACACTGGTTCATGGCATTGTCCGCTTTATGTCGAAGCCAGTCTTCATAACCCTAAAAAAAGGAAGCAAAGAAGGGAGAGAGGAAGTGGAGACAGAGGGAAGGAGGAGAAAGGGAGGGAGAGACAGAAGGCTTGCGTTTAATTATGTCTAAGCATAATCCAAGTCTGTGGGGGTGTATTTTTTCAAAATCAGGATGCATTACACACACTATTCTTTGTATCCTCAACAGAGCACTGGCATATTCCCATGGCAATGGGAGCTGCTTTAAATGTCTGCAGCTGTAGAACTGCAAAGACGTTGGATCTGCTCATCGAAGTCCGTGTAAGTATGATATAACTGTACTTTCTGTGCCTATTCATGACATGGCCTTAGGATAAACTCCTAAAAAAGAAGTGTCTGAATGAAATGATGAGCAAGCCTTCCAGTTTCTTCACATCCACACCAAAAAGCCCTCAAGACTCCAGTGGGGCCAGGTGCATTTCCACCCGCTGAGTGTCGATCTTCTGCTTGGAAAAGACCTCACTGGCCACTCTTCTCTTTCATTAAAAACTGACTGCTATGAGATCTGGCAGCCCAGACTCTCGGTGAACCGCCGGCTCACTCTGCGACACCTGCAGCAGCCTTAGGGTTCTCCGTGCGTTTCTGCGTCTGGGTAACCCACGTGGGAAACATCGCATCGTGACTCCTGTGCACGCACAAGCATCCTGCTGGAAAAGCAGCCTGAGCTAACCCCGACCCCGGCTGCGCTGCCAGACCTGCATGCCTTTGACAGGCGCAGACACCCGCACTCCAATTCCAACTACCAAGGCACACCCTCTGCTTGGACAGTCAGGTGGTATCTTGAAAGCAGCAACAATAGGAGATGCAGCATGCAGACAATTCCTGGGATGACGAACATGCCTTTGTGTTTGGTGTTGCCGGGCCCAGGTGCCTTAGATAAGGATGGGGAATGCCGTCCTCAGTAACAACCCCCAGCATGTGAGAGACTGCACACCAGGGGCCTAGAGGCGTCCACCGCATCTAATGAGCGCCAAGACTGGGAACACAGCTCTGCCACACACAACACACAACCAGGCAGGATGGCAGCAGGAAGCCTGTGCCACGGGCTCGCTGCACGTATGCTGAGACACACAACCATGCAGGATGGCGGCAGGAAGCCTATGCCATGGGCCCGCTGCACGTATGTTGAGAGAGCCTGTGGGGCAGGAGGCTCACTGGGGGCCTCCTCCCTATGGGCCACGTGGCGGCATCAGTGGCCCTGTGACTGGAATCTTTTCCAAAGGGAACATTAACAAGTAACCCAAAACCTCCAGCTTCTGGAGAATTAAGAAGCCTGGGACGCATGGATATCCAAACATGCGGAGCTTTCTCCAGCCGTGACCATTACTGTGACACTGTGGCATCTGATTGTTTTTCAGAGATTCCTCCCAAATCGCTGAAATTCTTTCTGGGGAAATTGAAGAACAGTCTTCCTGGAAGGTGGCAGTGGGTAGATGATCCCTGGGTTCATTAAACACACTTATTTAGCACCAACTGCATGCTCAGAAGGTGCCAGGCACCAGGGTCCCACAGACAAAGGACCTTGTCCCCAGCGCTGCTGCTCTCAGGATCGGTGGGGAAGAAACAGGAATAACTGCAAGTTCAATGCAGGTGACGACCCCCAGTACCCCCGAGAAGCCCAGTGCCCAGGCTGCGGAAAGACGCCAAAGAGGAGGTTGCCCAGGAATGCCCAGCGGTGAGGGAGCCCCCGGGGCTGGCACTGCCCACTGGCCAGCCTGGCTGGAACCGGAGGGACACGTGAAGGCCCATGCATGTGACCGGCTGATCGGAGGGGCCCTGCACACAGCAGGGGAGGCTGGGCGCCACAGGGAAAGGCTGCTCTAGCAGGACCTGGGCGATGGCAGTGGCAGAGCCAGGTGCAGTGAGATGCCTGTCAGTGCCCAGGTGAGACACCGGGGAGATGGTGTGAAAAGAGAGGTGGGAACCTAAGAGAAAATCAGGGAGGCCTCTGTGAGTGCAGGGGGCTTTCCAAGGCAAGCGAGGAGGGGCCGGGAGCATGGGGACCCCAGCACAAACGTCCCTGCTGGAGCAAGCGTGTGGGGAGGCCGTTTGGGAAAGTCGCGGCTGCGGACAGAGATGCTGTTCCCGAGGAAGAGGGACAAGGAGGTCAGTAGTGGGGGAAGGCCAAGGGGGCAGGGGCGGTCTGGCGCACACAGGTCCAGACCAGCAGTGGGGGAAGCGAGGCCGTCCCCAGAGTAAAGGCTGGGTAGCAAGACGCGCGGGAGAGGAAGAGACCCCTCCGGCCAGGGGCAGGGGTGCTGGTGATGGGGCCCAGACCTGCAGCTCTGTTCATTCACCACCTTGCCCTGACCCCTCTTAACACCCCCAACAACACCCGCCCACTGCCCTGGGATGGGAGGGGACACAGCCAGGGAAGGGACACAGCCAGGCTGATGAGAGGGGACACAGCCAGGGACGGGACACAGCCAGGGACGGGACACAGCCAGGGAGGGGACGCAGCCGGGCCGAGGACACCGCATGTTGTCTGGGGCCATGGTCTGCACAGTGTAGAGTAGCAGCCTCTGCATCCATGGGGGCTCGGGCTCCCCAGCTGCTGCCTCTCTGGCCCAGCTGCGTCTTCAGAGCCGCCCTCCCTACTCCACGCTCTCCTCTCCTCCAGGACGCTCCTGGAGTCCTCAGGAGTTTCCTGCTCAGTGGGGTCCCAGGAGGGATGGAATCTTTAACAAATGCAGAGTAGAGGACGCTGAAGAACAGTGCTGTGCCTGCCTCCTGGGGCCGGGGCCGGGGCCGGGCTGGGAAGGACATAGCTCCGGAGCCTCAGCCCCTTCTCTCTGCTCCCCTCGAGGGGCTCCAGGGTCTCCTTCACGTCTGCAGCCTCTGCTCCCACCACACAGATGTGTCACAGACAGCATGGGACGCCCTCACCTCATCTCCAAGATGGGTTCGTGGAAACTGCGACTTTAGGCCCGAGGACACAGAGCAGGTCCCCGAGTAACATCGTTTCCTTCAGCACCATTTCCTTGTGAAGTTGATGAGAAAACCTGTCCTCTTGCTTAAAGTCGAAGTTTGCAAGAGCCACCGACACGGAGTGAGGCCTTATCCCACGTAGGGGCTAAACTGCCTGAGTCACGGGCAGTGAGTCCTTGGGAAGCATGAGTTTCCCTCATGTTGTTTTCCAGGCAGCGCAGTTCGTCTTGGCTACTGTGCTGTGTCCTGCCCCGCCCCAGAGAGGAGCTGCCCATTTCCTTACGGGGGACCCTGGGCTGCCTGAGTCCTTTGCTAACCAATGACAGCCACCATGAACATCCTAGTCCACGTATCCTGGTAGGCACGGCCGGCTCTGGCCTAGTGAAGACACACAGGCCCCAGGTACTGACTACACAGCTGCATGTTTATCATCTGCACCGGCCCCTGTGTGTCCACATCTCTGCCTGTGTCAGATGTTGCCACCTGCTGTGCTTGGTGCCTCCACCACGCTCCTGCCGGGTGCCCGTGGTGCCTGCCTCGCCACGCCCTCTCCAGACTTGCACATCTGAAAGCCGATCTGGTGGGTGTGAAACACAAATGTGCTCAGCAGCATGATTCAGAGCAGCCAAAAAGCGGAAACACCCCAAATGTCCATCCAGAGGAAGTGACCCACACACTGGGGGTGCGCGGTGGACCGTGACTCATTCCTCAGATGGAACGAAGCACTGACGCCTGCTCAGATGCGGAGAAACCTTGAAAACATCGTGCTAAGTGAAAGAGCGAGTCACAAAACACCGCACATGAGCCGTGAGCATGAAATGTTTAGAACGGGCAACTCTACGGTGACAGAAACATGAGTCTCTGCCAGGGACGGAGAGGAGAAAATGGGGAGTGACTGAACATGTGTACGGGAAATCTGGGGGTGATAAAATGGATACATGGAGAGTAAAACTGAGATGTATTCTTCTCCATGTTAGTCACTGGCTTTATTTACCAGGGCTATGAAGGAAAAACAAACAACAAACAAACAAGAAACACCACCCCATTTGCCGGAGTCCATGAACAGCATGTTCTGAGGTGGTCAAGACAGTCAAGGATGCGGAAAGGTTAGGTGACTCATCTGAATCAGATCACCCCTGGGTGATCTGGGATGTGAAAACCATAGATTTCTTCTCAAATTCACATGGCGACAGAATAGCAACGAAATGACATAATATCTCTTATTTTGCTTCAAGTATCAACACAGTTATAAAAATGAATTTCTAGAACTTGGCTGAATTTTCCATGAACTAGCTGAAACAAACCAATCACCTCGCTTCAAATGAAAGGCAATTCACATGGCCAAGACGGCGACTTGCTGCTTTTTCGTCTGTAAAATGCTTACCTGTTTGATAGCCGTGACAGTAATGACGAAGAAGAGTGGAAGTCCGCTTGTCACTGGACTTGTGGGTGTATCAATGATCAACTGCAGAAAGACAGAATTGTAAAATCATCTTCAAAAATGCAAATGACTGACTTTAGGCAGGTTAGTTTGCCCTGAGCCAGCACTTCCTATTCGCTCTGACTTATTTAAACCCTTTGCTGGCACCTGACTCTGCCCACCACGGGAGACAGCAAGTCAATCATCCTATTTCACTGACTGTTAAAATGAGGGCACCTTTTTAAAATTAAGGAACATGCTCAAGGAAACCACAGGGAGTGGCAGACACAGTCTGAAGTCGGGGCACACCTTGTGTTCATTCATTCTTAGGCTTCAGTGTCACATTTTAATTACATGATTTGAATAATGTTGGAAAAATTTTAAAAGTCCTTCAATAGTATTTTGTATGATGTAGAAAAATTAGAGGGCTGTTCTTAAAACACACTTGGCACATTGCTCCCTAACTCATACCCCGAGACATTTTTTCCCTCTTTTTTTCTTTAAACTCTCTTTTCATGTGTACTATCTTTGGAGTTTCTTTTCTTTTTTTTTTTTTTGAGACAGAGTCTCACTCTGTCTCCAGGCTGGAATGTAGAGGCACGATCTCAGCTCACTGCAACCTCCCACTCCTAGGTCCAAGCGATTCTCCTGCCTCAGTCTCCCGAAGAGCTGTGACTACAGGCGCACGCCACCACGCCCAGCTAATTTTTGTATTTTTAGTAGAGATGGGGTTTCGCCATGTTGGTCAGGATGGTCCCTATCTCTTGACCTCGTGATCCTCCCTGAGTGCTGGGATTACAGGCGTGAGCCACTGCGCCTGGCCTGGATTTTCTTTAGAACATCCACACACATTTATGAAGAGTAAAGTAAGTGAAACAATGCATAGCTTGGCTGTGAACTTGTCCAAAAGGTAACAAAGCTCTGACTTCCCCTCTGGTACTAGAAGGAAGGGGGCAGGAAAGGCAGTCACCAGCTTAAACCCAAAGTGGCGTTGTGTGTGCTAATTTAGCTTGTGTGGATCTCACAGAACCAACACGTTTTGTCCTTCCTTATGAAAATAAATAAATGAATGGTAGGTGAGGAGCACCACGCCCTTGCGCTTTCATTAGCCGTGTGGCAGTTACCTGAGAACAAAATGTCACTTATTTAGATTTATATTTGATGAGATGGAAAACAATGACCAGCCTTACCTGCACCAGAAATATGATAAGGAAATAAAAGTTGGCTACTCTTCTGAATTGTTCAAATAAATTCTTGGGTATAAAGTTCCAAAATGTGTACTGCATAAAAGAAAAACAAACATCCATCATTTAGATCAGATTTTACTCTCATAGTGTTACTCTAGGCATAGTAAGTAGCACTGGATTTTACAGCACAAAATGTTTAGCTTTAGATATAAAACTCGTAATTCATAATTTAGAGTGTTTGTTGACAGCTAAGACGGCTGAAATCAAGTGTGTACTCTGAAACACGTATGTAAATTACCTAACTCCAAAGAATTCAAGATAAAACGCAAGGTAGCTCAACAACAGTTTGATTATTGAGATGTCTTTTATAAAACGTAAACCTGTGATCATTAACTGAACACATTAGCATTTTACTTCAGTAATTTCTGCATGATCTCTCCTCTGAGTGACAGCATGACAGGCGATGACAGCATGACAGGCGATGACAGCGAGCTGTATGGAAGTCTTCACCCAGCTCCAGGCAGCTTCTGAGGCAGGGGTATTTCTTGTCCACAGCCCAGGCACAAGGGCTTTGAGGCCTCAGGGGGAAGGAGAGGAAAAGGAAGCAAAGGAGGGCAGGGAGGGGATGTCGGGGGAGTGAAGTGAAGGAGGGAAGGAGGGGAACGAGGGAAGGAGGGGAAGAAAGGAGGAAAAGGAGGGTAAGGAGGGTAAGGAGGGCAGGGAGGGAAGGGAGGGGAAGGAGGGAAGGAGGGGAAAGAGGAGAAGGAAGGAGGAAAAGGAAGGAGGAAAAGGAGGGGAAGAAAGGAGGAAAAGGAGGAAAAGGAGGGGAAGGAGAGAAGGAGGGGAAGGAAGAAGGAAAAGGAAGGGAAGGAGGGCAAGGAGGGGAAGGAGGGCAGGGAGGGGAAGGAGGGCAGGGAGGGGAAGGAGGGCAGGGAGGGGAAGGAGGGCAGGGAGGGGAAGGAGGGCAGGGAGGGGAGGGAGGAAAGGAGGGGAATGAGGGAAGGAGGGTAGGGAGGGGAAGGAGGGGAAGAAAGGAGGAAAGGGAGGGGACAGAAGGAGGAAAAGGAGGGGAAGGAAGGAGGAAAAGGAGGGGAAGGAAGGAGGAAAAGGAGGGGACGGAAGGAGGAAAAGGAGGGGAAGGAAGGAGGAAAAGGAGGGGACGGAAGGAGGAAAAGGAGGGAAGGAGGAAAAGGAGGGGACGGAAGGAGGAAAAGGAAGGAAGGAGGAAAAGGAGGGGACGGAAGGAGGAAAGGAGGGAAGGAGGGAAGGAGGGAAGGAGGGGAGTGCCCAGTCACCACAGCCTCTCCTCTCCACACTTCTCATTTTGCCTCTGTAGCAGTTTCACTCAACTTCTGTGTTGAAAACAATGTCCCAGATGTCACAAACCTTCACTGAGTTTGGAAATAGTTTCTAAAATTTCATCTGACATGTTTTTAGGCCATAATGAAGACAGTCTACCGAAACCTGAAGGAACTCTCCCAGCCTGCGCTGCAGCCTCTGCCGTCTGTGTCTCTGCAACGGTGCTTACTTCAAAACCCCATTCCCAGGTGGGTTCTGGCTCCGGGAAGCCAGAAGTAGTTGTCAAATTCTCACACCAAGAACTTCTTGAATTCTAAGCTCATGAACATAAGTTATTTGCAATTCAATGTAACAACTAAAGCCTGGTATGGTCCTAAACTAATCAACATATTCTGAATTTGCTATTTACAAATATTTCAGAGGAAATCCACGTGTGTCTTTTAAAACTTCTCTGCCTCAAGTTTCCAGTGGCTTAGAGAGTATATAAGGAATTTTCATTTTCTACTCTAACTCACATTTACAAAGTGATTTTATCTTTCATAACAAAGTTCCTTAATGAGGGTAAAAACCGAGTAGTGGTTCCCCCAAGTTCATGACAACTATGGCCGTATTTTCAGTTCCCTTCTCAGGAAAAGGGCAAGGGGTGCTCCAGGAGTGTCTCTAGAGTTTTAAAAAAGAAACTAAGTTTCCAGGTCCTCCCTAGCTCATCCCACCCTACCCATCCAAACACGTTTGTTTTCCATGTGTTGTTTGATACCAGGTTTTTATCAGATACGTGTTTTGCAAATCTGTTCTCCTAGTCAGTGGCTCATATTTTAATTTTCTTAACTGTATTTTGCAAAGCATAAGTTTTTAATCTTCATGAAGTCCAACTTACCAATTTTCCTTTCATGAAGAGTGTTTCTGGTGTTACATCCAAAAATTTGTTGCCAAACCCAAGGTCACCTAGACTTTCTCCTACATTTCTATGAGTTTCATTGTTATACATTTTACATTTAGGTCTATGACTCATTTTGAGTTAATTTTCTTGAACTGTGCATGATCACTGTCTATAGTCACAGTTGCTGGTTGTTTTTTGTTTGGTGTTTTTTTTTTTTTTTTTGCATGTCGTTTTTCTAGAACTATCTGTTGAAAAGAAATAGTGCTTCTCTGTCTGCCCTGAATTGCCTTTGCTCCTTTGTCAAAGATGGGTTGACCATCTGGGTGGATGGGTTGACTATCTGAGTGGATGGGTTGACTCTCTGGGTGGATTTACTAGGTAGGTCAACTCCCAGGCGCTCTACGATGTTTCATTGATCTATTTGTCTATTCTTACAGCAACACCACACTGTCTGGATTACTACAGTTTTACAGTAAGTCCTAAAGTTGGCTAGTGTCAGTTCTCTAACTTGGTTCTTCAATACTGCGAGGCTATTCTGGGTCTTTTGCCTTTCCACATAAATGTAGAATCAGTTTGTTGGTAGCTACAAAGTAACTTGCTGGGAATTTGATTAGGATTGTATTGAATCTACAGGTCAAAGTGGGAAGAACTGACATCTAAAAAACACGGAGTTTTCCCATCCGTGAAGATGGAACATCTCTCCATTGACTTCAATCTTCTTTAATTTCACTACAGTTTTGTCGTTTTCCTTACCTAGACCTTGTACGTATCCTGTTAGATTTACACCTATGTAATTTGGCAGGTGGGGGGATAAATGTAAATAGTGTTGAGTTTTAAATTTCAAATTCCAACTGTTCATTGCTGGCATATAGGAAAGTGATTAATTTTTGAATCCTGCAACCATGCTATAATCGCCTCTAACATCCAGAAGTTTTCTTGTTATTGTTGGTTCTCTGGGATTTTCTGCATGGGCAATCATATCACTTGTGAACAAAGATAGTCTTATTCCTTCCTTCCCAATCTGTATGCCTTTTATTCCCATTTCTACTCTTACTGTATTAGCTAGGATTTCCAGTACAATGCTGAATAGGAACAGTGATGAGGGATTCCTTGCCTTTTTTCCAGTCTTAGGGTGACATCATCTAGTTTTTCACCATTAAGTATGATGTTAGCTACAGGACTTTTTGTAGATGCTCTTTACAAAGCTGAGGAAATTCCCCTCTATTCTTAGTTTGCTGCAATACGTGAGTGGGTACTGAACTTTGTCAAATTCTTTTACTGCACCTATTGAAAAAATCATGTAAGTTTTCTTTTTTTAGCCTGTAAATATTATGGGTTATATTAGTCGATTTTCAAATGTTGGATTAGCCTTGCATACCTAGGATAAACCCACTTGGTCATGATGAGGAAAGAGAAAGACCCTCTCATAGTGTTTCATATTGTTTTATACTCAGTATGTGTTTTAAGAAAAAAACAAGTATTATTGTACTGTTCTGGAGGTCAGAAGTTTGCAATGTGTTTCATTGGGTTAAAACTGAAGTATCAGCCGGGCTGGTTCTTTCCTGGAGGCTCCAGGGAGAAACTTTTCTTGCCTTTTCCTGGTTCCTGCAGAGGCTGCCTGCATCCGTTGGTCCCCTTCAACTTCTGAAGCCAGCTGTGGCTTGGACGGTCTCTGTTCTGCCTCCCTCTTCCACTTACGAGCGCCTCGGTGGTTACTTTTGGCCTGCATGAGTAGTTCTATAATCACTTCCCTATTTTAGTGTCAGCTGTTTGGCAATCGGGATTCCCTGGCCACGGACACTGACACAGGCAGAAGTTCTGGGGATCAGGATGTGGACCTCTGTGGGAGGCCATCCTTCTGCCTGCCACACTAGGTTTTCTTCATGTGAAGGCAACAAATCGAGAACCAAAAGGCAAGAGCTCTGGACGGAAAAGTAGCCATACAAACTGAGACGGAGTAGAGAACACATGGCTGGCTCTTCACTCCTTTTGCTTCTCATTCAGAAAAAAAGCAAACAAAAACTCCAGATTGCCAATAAAAGTATAGGGACTTTCTTCCTTTACAAATTGAGAATTTGGTAACCCCACCTCAAGATAATTTAGTTACTCTATGAAATTCTGGAAATATTTACTCTTTAGCATACTACGAATCACACAGACTTCAGAGTCAGAGTCAGTCCCCACCTTCGATCCTGGCCCTGCCATTTAAAAACCATGTAAAATTCAGCAAATTAGTTAATGATTCTGAGCTCTAGTTTTCTTGTCTATACAACTTGGCAAACATTATACATGTGATCGGTCTTTTTAAATATTTGAGAAAGATATATTTTCTCTCAAATGGGCCATAATGAAAAAGTCAGTTACTGTCCATTAACTTTTAAAGGGACACATTAAAGAAATAGCTTAGCCCACTCATGTGAGGCCAGTCTTACTTTCCAGCACCCAAGTCAACAAACTTACTATAATTAAACATTTCCACAAATTTCTATAATACATCACTCAGTAACAAAGTCACATTAATGAAAAAAGAGTCTACTTAAAATTCCACCTTTCATTTACTGAAGTACTTTCAGGTGAAAAGTTCACGCTGTCCAGGATCCCTTCCAAAGGACCCTTGGAACTCCAGTGACGGTGCAGGTGCGACAGGCTGGCCACAGGCCGGGAACCGTGGCAGTGGAGATGAGCCACAGAGATTCACAATGCTCCTCTCTACGATTTTGAAAGTTCCCGTGTTATACGAGGAAGTTTTGGTCATATTTATGAGATAAAATATGATCTGCAATCCTTCCAAACATGCAGATCAACTTCCATCAAGCCTGGAAGGCTGTGCAAACTCATGGTCTTGCCATCATTTTTTTTTTTGTTTTTGAGATGAAGTCTCACTCTGTCACCCAGGCTGGAGTGCAGTGGGGCCATCTCGGCTCACTGCAACCTCCACCTCCCAGGTTCAAGGGATTCCTGTGCCTCAGCCTCCCGAGTAGCTGCCATTACAGGTGTCCCCCATGACGCCCGGCTAATTTTTGTATTTTTAGTAGAGACAGGATTTCACCATGTTGCCCAGGCTGATCTTGAACTCCTGACTTGAGGTGATCCACCTGCCTCAGCCTCCCAAAGTGCTGGGATTACAGGCGTGAGCCACCGTGCCTGACCTGGACTTGCCATATTTGAATGTTACTGTACAGCTTTGGAATTTGAAACCACCTGCACAATTGTTTTATTCTTTTCTTTTCTTGAGACAGGGTCTTACTCTGACTGTCACCCAGGCTGGAGAGTGTTGGCACAATCTCAGCTCACTGCAACCTCTGCCTCCCAGGTTCAAGTGATTCTCCTGCCTCAACCTCCCGAGTAGCTGGGACTACTGGTGCCCACCACCATGCCCAGCTAATTTTTGTATTTTTTGGTAGAGACAGGGTTTCACCATGTTGGCCAGGCTGGTCTAGAACTCCTAACCTTGTGATCAACCCGCCTCAGCCTCAGCCTCCCAAAGTCCTGGGATTACAGGTGTGAGCCACTGCTTTATTCTTGTGTGGCACTGAGGGCTGCAGCCGAGCCCCATGACACTGTGTAATCTCTGCATTTCACAGAGTAAGTTATTACTGCTGACCATTACTATTGTCAAAAGGAGGGTTATTAATTCCTGGTGACGTCTAACAAGAAAAGTGAAATCCCAATGAACTCATTTAAATGGTCATAACTACACTGATAGAGCAGTACCATCTGGATAAAATAAACTAAACTGAGCATTTTATTCCACACATTAGAGTGAGAAAGCTGACAAGGGTGGTCAGTTATCCTTTGCTCATTGTTGTTGAATTGTAAAAATATAAATATTTGCCTGGGAACACAATGTAATGTAACGCTGGGCCCTTCAACTGTGATACAATCAGTAGATGTCCTCAATCCTCGGAACTCCTGGCATGAAAAAGCCACAGTATGGAACCAAGTGGTTTTCCTTCTACAGGAAATCTGGGAAAACTGAGTGGCCCTCGGCACCCCTCTTCACCTCCAAAGATGCCACGCATTTTGCTGAATGACACGGGACAGTCACTCTTTTCATTTCTCACTTGTACGACAGACACCACAGCCAGAGTCCACAGCTGCCCCGGCTCTGCTTTTGGCCCTGAGCCGGAACGTCTCACTCGTGTCTGAGCCTCACGCTTCTGCCCGCCTCCTGTCCCTTGGGAAGTCAGTCTCTGGTTCTGTGTTACTCGCCAGCAGTGTTGTATGCAAACAGGGAAGAGCATGGCCTCACCTGGCCTGCCTCTGGCCACGAGACAAATCCGGGCACTGTCCTCTGCCAGCAGCCCGGGCGTCCGCAGGAGCCCCTGAAAGCTGTCTGAAGCCTCAGCTAGTGTTTACCTGAACACGGCTCCAGCACCGCAGGGCCCACCTGACAGTCCTGAAAACGACGGGGACACCGAACACCCATCTGCTTGGGACAACAAGCCACTCGCATGGAAATGAGGTCACTCTTTCATTTGGGAGGCAGGGATGCAAAACACAGAAAATTATGCCAGGACGGTGGATTACTGATGCTGGAAATTCGTGAGCACCCAGAGGGGCTGTTAAGAAAAGTGCCCCTGGACAGGCGCGGTGGCTCACGCCTGTAAACCCAGCACTTCGGGAGGCCAAGGCGAGCAAATCACCTGAGGTCAGGAGTTCAAGACCAGACTGGCCAACAATGGCAAAACCCCATCTCTGCTAAAAATATAAAAATCAGCTGGGTGTGGTGATGGGCGCCTCTAGTTCCAGCTACTTGGGAGGCTAAGGCAGGAGAATCACTTGAACCAGGAGGTAGAGGTTGCAGTGAGCCAGGATCGTGGCACTGTACTCCAGCCTGGGTGCAGAGAGAGACTCTGTCTCAAAACAAAAACAAAAACAAAACAAAAACAAAACAAAACAAAACAAAAGGGTCCCCGGCTCTGCGGAAGGAAGTCCTAGCCCAGTGCCAGACTCCAGGGGTTACAGACTAGTCTCTCCTCTTCTGCGGCCTCAGACACACGACTGAGCTCTAAGCCTCAGCCTCTTCATGAATATGTCGGGAATCATCAGTATTGGGGGTTCACAGGGGTGTTTAGAAGTTACATGATATAATAAAACACGGAAATCATTTATGCAAATATAAGTCACGAAAACACTGGCTATCCCTACGAACTGCAGAGGGAATTTTTCCTCCCCAATTACCAGAAGGGGATTCAGTTTTCTTGACGGCACGGAGGGACAGCACAGGCTAAGCCAAGATTTAATCCTGTAGCCTCCTGTGGGCAAAGCAGGGAACCACGTGAATTCTGTGCCCTGAAGGACAAATCCGGAAGGGGAGGCATGCAGGGATCCATCACTTGCTGGAGTTCAGGATTCCCCACGTGGGGGAGTGCAAGCAGGCCTGGGGGAGCTCTGCACAGCACCAGAAGCAGGGAATGGGGCGTGCTGGGCTGTCATTTCGGGTTTCTGACACTGCCCAAGTCTCTCCCCAAGAAGGAAACGGAATTCTATCAATCACCGATCACCAGTAACTGCAGTTCCGTCAAACAGATGAGAAGTTAAAAATAACCCGACGGCATTTTCATCTCGTTACAACTTCTTCCATGACAAAGGCTTTCATCCTTTGATTTCATAAAAGCAAACTTGCTGAGAACAAGCTTCTGTGGTACTCAAAAAGTCTTAACTACTAGCATTTCTTTCTTCTAGGTAGAAATCATTTCCTCCCCGAGCCCAGGAAAACACAGATACACTGTCACAACTGTATTCTCCAAAATCAGCCATAAACGTATGTTTTACAAATTAGACAGCATTTTTTCACACATCCTGAGCTGTTAAATTAAAACAATTATGAGTCCTCAAATCCAGGCTCCAGAATTCCACTTTGGTTTATCTGGATCAAGGTTACTGTCAGGCCCGCTACCTGCCTAGATTCCAGACTCCAGCCTTTCTGAGGGCCTTTCCTTCCTGAGTTCTATTAGCAAAAGAGGTTATGCCAGACGTAATTTTCCCCTGAAATTACACAACCTCATCCACTTGAAACTAAGACTAAGCCGTTAATCCCACCTCTGTGAAGAGCGAAGATCTCAATGCATGGGTGGATTTGAGAGCACAGCCCCCTTCTGTCCTCGGAGGCTGAGATGAAAGGCGCCCAAGTGCTCTCCTGGCCCCGCCGCGCCCTCCACCTACGCTCAGATGGCGCTCCTGAGAGCCTGTTGACCCCGGTCTGTGTGTTCCTGCATGAGGGCTTCCTGGTAGGAAGGAGCCTACGGCTTCTAAAAGGCCCTGAAAACCAGCAATAAGCCCACAAAACCCATCCTGACAACCCAGCCACCGCACGGCTTCCCAGATCAGAAACCGAAGAGGCCTCAAGGGGCTCCAGTTCCACAGCGAGCAGCAGAGCGGGGGAAGGGCCCAGCCGAGGGGGAGAGAGGGTAGCACAGAGCCTGGGAGCAGGGCCGGGCGGCGTGAAGCCATCAAGGCCACTGCCTGCAGGGATGTTCGAAACAGACAGTAGGGAAATGACAAAACTTGAATGATACAGCAAAGGGGTCAGGAGTGAGAGGCAGAAATCGCCATGCTCTGTCATCTCCTCCAAAACCGCCATGGGCAATCACAGGAAGCAGTTTCCCCGCCAGTGCCTGCCAGGGGGACCAGGACCCTCCTCCAATGCCTGGATCAAGCTCTGCTGCTGCTGCTGGATTCTTCCCTGCGGCCCCACACAGCACCCTCATCTGCAGGTAGTACTAGGCATGTGGGGCTGTCGGGCGAGCTCTGCCCCAGGAATGGAGAAGCCAGCTCCCAGGAGGTGGGCTGGGTGATGCCTTCACAGCCCCCATCCGGCTCAGATGAGTTCGCTGTGCAGGGGGGGCCACGGTTCCACACGCCCATCACCCATATCCTGGAATCCCGTCCTACAAGTCCACAGTGGCACCACATGTGGACACCTGGGTGCTCCCTGCCTCTCTGTACCTCTGGGCCGCGCAGGCTGAGTTATAAGAAGTATGTCTGGGATTCGTTTTGGGCTGGAGGGTGGGTGAAGTACATACTAGCTTGGAAACTACCTTCAGTGGGCTCCACCTGAGACTGTGTCGACTTTAAAACTTTATATATATCACCACTGCAGAGACAATATTTTGGATGTGATTTCTCATCAGTACATTTCTCCTTCCAAGAATCATGCCTGGGAAACCACCCACAGCACTTATCTGGTTGGGACTTTGTTTTTCAGCATTTGTATGTCCTGTTTCTAGAGGTTAAAGCTATTAAAATTTTTTTGTAATCCTATAGTTACAAATTAAATAATCCCATAAAAATGCTTTAAAAAGGTGACCTTTTCTGTTGTAAAATATTCTTCAAAAATGTGCAACTCTTCAAGAGCACATAAATAATTAAGAACCACAGGGGTCTACATGCCAGGACACCTGGTGTGGATTAAGCAGATCTCCACAGGGGTCTACACATCAGGACACCCAGTGTGAATTAAGTAGGTCTACACAGAAGTCTACACATCATGACACCTGGTGTGAATTAAGTAGGTCTACACAGTGGTCTACATGTCAGGATGCCTGGTGTGATTTAAGTAGGTCTACACAGCGGTCTACACGTCAGGATGCCTGGTGTGAATTAAGTAGGTCTACCACAGGAGTCTATACATCAGGATGCCCAGTGTGAATTAAGTAGTTCCCCATAGCGGTTTACACGTCAGGACACCCAGTGTGAATTACGTAGGTCTCCACAGGGGTCTACACGTCAGGATGCCCAGGGTGAATTAAGTGCATTTGCATGTGAGGACACACGTGTGAATTGTGGGCCGCCACACGCGTCCCCGTGTGCAGCTCGGCCATGCGTGTGCCTGTGTTTGGCTCATCCATTTTGAAGGACAATGAAGATAAACGGAGTCTGAACACAGGCACACGCGTTCCACGTTATCTGGAAAGCACAGTTTACCCCGTGTTTAACTAAGACTAAGCCGCTAATTAACGGCGGCAGCTAAATTTCCACCCTATTCTTAAGACCCGTTTCCAGGTCACTCTCTGAACATGGGAAAGGTGTGTGCCCTTCCACACTCCCGTCCGTGGAGAGAAACATGCTTCGTTTAGACGGCGGCACTCTGCTCACGCTTCCTACGCTTTGCCTGGGCTGCACCTCCTGAACAAGCTCAAAGACCTCCCGGGTTCTGCGTCCGGCCTGCGTTTGTCGGCTCTTTCTCCAGGGTGGCTGGTATTGTTTCTACCTCACCGGTGCTGAGACTCTGGCCAGGGTGGCCCACAACAAGCATACGGCCAGACACCTCAGAAGTGGGAGCTGGGTGGGGTTTGGATCCTGGACTTCAGAACTGCGCTGCCTCTGTGACATGGTCGCCCGAGAGTGGAGACACTGTGCTGTGAGCCCTGGCCCGGTGGAAAGCCTTCTGTGGGTGGTCACCAGGAGGGAGAGTGCGGCACCCTTCGTGAGGTCCTGATCCGAAGCCTTTGCTGGCGGTGGCTGGTGGCCATGACAGCAGGGCCAGGAGCAGAGCTGGTCTTTGAAACCGAGAAGCACTAACACCCCCCGGCAACTGCTTTTTAGACACATTATGGACACTCAGACCCGAGTTACCTTGGACGAGACGATCCTGTTGTCTGGGTATCTCTGTGGGATGTAGGCCTCTGCGCCCGGAGGTGGCTCCCTGTGTCCCACGTAGATGGTCCTACTGTCCACCCAATTCTCTTCTCCTGCACACTGCGGAAAGGAGAGTAGTATTAGGCGGCTGCCTCAGAACCCGCATCAAAGGCTCTTGCCCAGAGTGTCGCCCTGAGGCACGTTCATCGGAACAGAGACTTGTACCTGCTGCTGACAGCCTTGTTCAGGGCTGCGGGGAGACCTGGGCCCCAGCACCCAGGACCGAGCCACCCTGTCTTACGCAGCCCTCCTGGGCCAAGGTCTTCTGGTGAGCACCAGGAGGGTCTGCGCTCCTGTGAGAGCCACACAGTGAACTCCAAAGTTGACTGCCAGTGGCAACAGCTCAGGGCGTGCACATAAGAACAGAATGCATGGCCAAATCGTAAGGCTTCCAAAACAGAAGAGACAGTGATGCTGCAAAAGGTCTTTAATGGCAGAAAAAAGAAAAACTATGATATTGGGGTAGAAGGCAGGACTCGACTCCAGGGGTGGGGCTTGGACACCGGACCAGATTGAGGACTAGTGAAAACAGGGCTGGGGCAGACGCAGCTTTCCATAAGACATGCCCGCGGTATGCCTGTCGGTTTAGCATTGCCATGGCAACAGCCAGGAGCTGCCGCCCCTTTCCATGGCCATGACCTGATTGCCTGGAAGTCACATCCTTCTAGAAATTTCTGCAAAAACCACCCCTTAATCTGCATGCAATTAAACCTGCCCTGAGCTACTCCTCTCTGCCTATGGGGCAGTGCCGCTCTGCAAGGGCAGTCAGGGAGCTGTAGCCCTGCCTCTTCAATAAAGCTGTGTGCTTCCCCCTCCTGCTCCTGCTTGCCCTTAAATTCTTTCCTGGGCAAAGCCAAGAACCCTCCAGGTTCTTGCCCCACTGCGGGGTCACCGGCCCTGCATCTGCACATGTAGAAGAGTCACTCAACCCTTCCGGGTATCTGCTCAGGAACAGGAAGGCTCTCTTGCAAAGATGACTTGGGCCTGACCATCTCTGTATTACTCAGAACACTGTATTTGGAGGAGTCAAGGAAACAGCTCTGACAAGAAATATTTCAACAATACTCAGGCAGGCTATTTGATGTCAGCATGAAAACCACAAAAATACCTTAGCTCGTAATGAGAAATCCAAATGCCACATCTGAATACGCAGCCCTGGCCATGGCCCCAGCCCACCTCAGAATGCACGGCCCCAGCACATGGCCCCGGACCCACCTCAGAATACATGGTCCTGGTACATGGCCCCAGGCCCGCCTCAGAATACGTGGCCTTAGCATGTGGCTCTCGTCCCATGCCCCACTTCTCTGAAGGAACTGCAAGACACTAGCCTTTCTGGGGCATGAGAAACACAGCTGAAGAGGAGACGGAAGCCTCCTCCGCGAAGGGAACGCTGGTGCGATGGGACAGGAAGGATGAGTGGGCACTGCCGTCAAAGGGCTGACCGTTGGCTGCTGGGCCACTCCTCGCCACAGGTACGGGGACAGTTTCCCACTGGGCTTCTCATCGATGAGGGGGATGCCCGCACTTTCTCAGGGTCCTGGAGCACGAAATGAGGCAACAGGAACAGAACATGGCCAGGGGCCTGGCCCAGCACAGATGCCTGTGAACGCTCGGGGCGACTCCTCTCTGTGTGGGCTGCCCCTTGGTGCTTCAGAGAACTCTTGTTTTTTAAAGCCAAAAAAGGCAGGCAAGGCCTGAACAGTCCGGAGTCCCTGTCTGCGTGGTGCTCTTGCTTATAAACCTCACGCTGGCTGTTTTTGGTCTTGTTTATGTCATCAGCTCCTCTGCTCCTCTAACGTCCTTTCAGAGGAATCCTTTCCACACTGTCCCACCCAGAATGTCCCGGACAGGAGCTCTGTGAATGTCCGGACATTTGCTGTAATAAAGTCCATCGGCAGGTAATTCACTTCCAATTTCTTTTATTAGGACTCAGCTTTGTAGAACAGTCTAAGTAAAGGAAAGAGATCACAGCAGTCCCCGTGTGCCCCAATTGTGTTTTCAGAGACGGTTGGCTGAGACTATGAACCAGCGTTTCCACGGGGAGCCAAGGCTTCCACGCTCCTGGGGACAGATGTACACAAGGCAGCCACCAGGCCAGTGAGGAGCACTCCACCCTCACATGAGCCAGAGGCAGTTTTCCCCAGCGCGACCTTGGGTTGTGGCCTCCCCGCGAGCCTGCTGGCCATGCAGTAACTGTCATCCTAGACTCAAAGCCAGGTGGGCAGCGCAGCCCCACTGCCCTGACCACGCCACAATCTGGCTGCCCCTCCCCACAATGACAGGCCCTCCTCCTCCGAGACTGGGTCTCCCTGCCTGATAGGGGCCTTCCCAGCTGCCTCTATTTTGTGGTGAAGTCAACAAACCTAAGGGATGCAGGGATGTGGACTTTAAAAGCATCTTAAGAGCTTCATAAATAAACTGCTGCCTATAAAGGCTAAGAAAAGTCCCTGGCTCCTTTGTTTTCTCAGAACATAGCCAAACAGATGCTTCTCATTCTCGTGGAATCAGGAAATTGCACTGAATGAGAATATAAGTGAACCAGAAAAAGAGAGAAAAGCATACAGGTATCTTTTAATACAAAAGTGAAAATCCTAGAAACTTTCTTCTAAGCTTCAAAGACAGCAACTGAATTTTAGGAGTGGCCACGAGCCCAGACACTGGCTCTGAAAGCTGAATGCTTTCCTGGAGCCGTGTGGCATCGCCCACGCCACGGCGAGCTCACGCTGCCCGGACACTTCCAGCCAGCAACAAAGGGACCCTGTCTCATGGAGGCACGATCAGGATGAACGGATGAAGTCCACTCCATATTCTCAACAGTGCCGAGCAGACGTTTATCGTTAAATAATTACATCAAAAACAACTCAAATACAGCCCAACAGGGTAGTGGCGTTTACACCAACACAAGTAGGAATGACTATTTTTGTCTGTGCCATGACATCACAAAGTAAGCTGCCTGCCAACACGCAGTGGGCCTTGCCTGGCCAGTGGGCTACTTGCCTGACAGCCTTCTCAGCATCACAGATACCAGACTGGATGAGGAAAGGACCTAAGGCCATGAGGTCACTCAGACGGCCTCACCCAGGGCATCGGGAAGGTCAGAAACCCAAGTGTCTCTTCGGGTTCACGCTTCAAACCAGAGGGAGCTCTGTGTGTTGTATTCTCCACAAATGTTCACATTTTTTTTTTCAAAGTGAAAGCAAGTTTATTACAAAACTAAACAAATAAAAGAACGGCTACTTTATAGACAGAGCAGCCCACAAACGTTCAAATTCTAGGAAGACTGAACTGACCAAAAGGAACAGAGCCGAAAATATGCTAGAGCCCCAGAGGATGCAGACACATCCCAAACATCGGCCTGGGGACGGGGCGCCGGTCCCTGCTGCTCACTGGCTCTGTGGCTGCAGCTGCATCACACCGCGTGTCTCCGTCAAATGTCGTCAGCAGCGACATGAAGGGATTAGGAGGGCCAATCTTCGTGGTCCTCCCAGCCCTAAGATTTTGGTTCTCTGTACAGTTAGCAACAAAAACAAACTCAGGAGCCCCAATCATGTAACTTCTGAACCTCACCAGTCTTGAACCCAGGGCCAGACATGCTATGCATAAATGGCGGCACAGACAAAACAGGGTCCCCACCAGGCACAGTGGTTCATGTCTGTAATTCCAGCACTTTGGGAAGCTGAGGCAGGCGGATCGCTTGAGGCCAGGAGTTCAAGACCAGCCTGACTAACATGGTGAAACTCCATCTCTACTAAAAAAAAAAAAAAAAAAAAAAAAAATAGCCAGGCATGGGGGCACCTGTAGTCCTAGCTACTTGGGAGGCTGAGGCAGGAGAATCGCTCGAACCCCAAGGTGGAGGCTGCAGTGACAAGATGGCTCCACTGTTCTCCAGCTTGGACGACAGAGCAAGGCTCCGTCTCAAATAAACAAACAAGCAAACAAACAACGGGGTCACACCACACAGGGTTTTTTTCAGGATTCAGAGTAAAGACACAGGTAGTCAGGAAGCTCTCCAGGGCAAGAGGATGGAGACCCCAGCCTCTCTCTCTCTGTGTTCCCAGCCAGGATCAGTGACACAGCTCAGCCAGCCCCACAGCCAGAGGCTTCCATCAGCAAAGCAAAGCTGAAACCAGGCACCAAACTGTCTGTGTCAAGTAGCAGGTTTCCTAACGACTCCTTAACAACCCATTGTCCAAAGAGCATCAGAAAGCCACGTGGCATGTCCCCTGGAGGGCTGGCATCAAGTTCCAGCTGAAGTAAAAATCTACCCTGTGCTGATGGGACTGACCAGAGGACACAAACTGACCAAGGGAAACATCTCGAGCAACTCCTGGGAGTGGCACAAAAAATTCAGTGAGAAGGTTCACAGCTGCACTCTTCAAGGAAGACAAAGGTGGCAGTCTCCAAATGCACATCCACTGATGAAGGGACACATGGAAGGGAAGGAAGCGCTGACACCCACACCAACACACGTGGGGCCAGAAAGCCTCCCGCGTGTGAAGCAACACCGTGGTGTGAGTCCATTCTGATGAAATGCCCAGAAAAGGTGAACGCAGGGACGGGGGCTGCCGGGGGGTGCGGGGGGCTGCCGGGGGCTGGGCGAATGGCTGCCCAGGGGATGAAAACCTTCCGGGTTAGAGGGTGGTGGTAGTTGCTGATGGCCCCTGCCCAGCGGGTGAAAACCTTCTGGGTTGGAGGGAGGTGGTGGGTGCATGACTGAATATTTTCCAGTTGGAACCAACAGATTGCATGCTTTAAAAGGGAGGATTTTAAGGTATGTGAATTATACCTCAGTAAAAATGTTATATTTTCTTTTTAACAAGACAGAGTTTTGTTCTCTTCACCCAGGCTGGAGTGCAGTGGCAAAACCTCGGCTCACTGCAAACTCCACTTCCAGGTTTAAGCAATACTCCTGCCTCAGCCTCCCTAGTAGCTGGGATTACAGGCAAGCACCACCACATCCAGCTAATTTTGTATTTTTAGTAGAAATGGTGTTTCACCATGTTGGCCAGGCTGGCCTCGAACTCCTGACCTCAGGTGATCCGCCCGCCTCAGCCTCCCAAAGTGCTGGGATGACAGGCGTGAGCCACCACACCCGTCAGGAAAAGTCATTCCTAGATGTCAGAACTGCTTATCTGTTTCATCTTCCATGTAAATTCTAGAAACTTAGATATAAAGCTCTTCCTGAAAATCTCCGAGGAAGTGAAAACTATTTACTTTTAAAAAATAATTACTTTTTTTACAGATGGGGTATTGCTGTGCTGTCCCAGCTGCAGCACAGTGGCTATTCACTGCAGTGACCGTTCACAGGGACAATTAGAGTGCACCGTAGCCTTGAACTCCTGGGCTTAGGCAGTGCTCCCTGTGCAGCCTCCCAAAGCACTGAGATTGCAGGCATGCCACCATGCCCCAAATTACTTCAACTTAAAATGAAAATGTATTTCCAGCTACCTCAGTGTTTTACCAACTCTGAAAAGAGTTACAAGGTTTTGGCCCGGCTGCCATTTCTTACACAGCATAACTGCATGGGAGCTGGAGTGTGCGGGGGCTTTCAAAGCTGCTAACCCCGACCACCTCGTCTCACAGAGCCGCTCAGCTCAGCAAACCTCCGCCAACCGCACCTCACACACTGATGAGAGGCATGTGGAGGCTTCAAGGCCTCAGGGCCTCCGGTGAGCTTTCCGTCCACCACATCAGCTGCTCACCTGGCCGCTAAAAAATACATTTTTGCAAAAGGTATGTGTGGTATGATGCTAACCATGACCATCTGTCTCATTTCCATGACTCACAGAAGACTGTAGAAGAAGGAACAGGGAGTGCCACAGGGTTGGGAAAACAGGAAAACGGACCCCAGCGTGCCTTCCAGACAGAGGCGCCCGCACATGGGCTGTGCCTTCCTTCCGGGCCAGGCCCAGGCCTCCATGTGGGATGCCATGGGAGGACCTCCGAGAGGAACTCCACATCTGGAGTTGCGGGAGAAAGAAACAGTGCGTGGCGTGTGGGCAGCATGTGGGGAGGGGCGGCAGGGCCTCCCGGCTGCATGGAGCCCACGGTGGAGGGAGTCTCACACCCCTTCTCCTGATATGTGTGCTCAGGACACAGCGCTGTGCAGCATCCTGGCCGCCTTCCCACCCACCTTCCAGCGGGAGGGGCTTCGCAGAGGGGCAGCTGGAACTGCGTAGCACAGGAGTGTCAGAAAAAATGTCACCACAAATCGCAACAATGCAGCTACCTGGGCAGCCTCCGGGGCTCCTTTTCTTAATTATTATTATTATTATTTTCTTTTTCTGAGACAAAGTCTTGCTCTTGTCCCCCAGGCTGGAGTGCAATGGCGTGATCTCGGCTCACTGCAACCTCCGCCTCCCAGGTTCAAGCAATTCTCCTGCCTCAGCCTCCCAAGTAGCTGGGATGACAGGCATGAGCCACCAAGCCTGGCTAATTTCTGTATTTTTAGTAGAGACGGGGTTTCACCATGTTGGCCAGGCTGGTCTTGAACTCCTGGCCTCAGATGATTCGCTCGCCTTGGCCTCCCAAAGTGCTGGGATTACAGGTGTGAGCCACCATGCCATCTTAATTATTTTTTATTTTATTTTATTTTTTTGTTGAGACGGAGTCTTGCTCTGTCGCCCAGGCTGCAGTGCAGTGGCCAGATCTCAGCTCACTGCAAGCTCCACCTCCCGGGTTTACGCCATTCTCCTGCCTCAGCCTCCCGAGTAGCTGGGACTACAGGCGCCCGCCACCTTGCCTGGCTAGTTTTTTTTTTTTTTTTGTATTTTTTACTAGAGACAGGGTTTCACCATGTTAGCCAGGATGGTCTCGATCTCCTGACCTCGTGATCCGCCCGTCTCGGCCTCCCAAAGTGCTGGGACTACAGGCTGGAGCCACCGCGCCCGGCCTTTAATTATTTTTTTAAAGATAGTTTTGATATTTGGGATTGATCCACTGCTGCATGAAAACAAGTCTTTGTGCACATGCCTGGCAATGTTGCTTTCTGACAGGTGCCAGCGCCTGAGCTCGGTGGTGCCTGGTAAGTGTGGCTTTCTGACTGGTGCCCAGCACTTGTGTTCAGTGACTGAGGAAAATGTCCCCAAGGAGCAAACGCCCCTGAGGCCACTGCCACGGGAGCATGAACTCTAAACCCACAGTGCAGAGAGGCTCCAGTGGCGAGATGCTGCGTTTCAGAAGATCTATGATGCGACACTCTCAGTGTGCACCACAGCATGTGGTCACATATTAATCCCAGGCCAGGAGCTGGAGCCTGTCACCTGACAGGTCATCTCAGCTGGGCGCAGGGGCTCACGCCTGTAATCCCAGCACTTTGGGAGGCCAAGGCGAGCGAATCGCCTGAGGCCAGGAGTTCAAGACCAGCCTGGCCAACATGGTGAAGCCCCGTCTCTACTAAAAATACAGAAATTAGGCAGGAGTGGTGACACATGCCTACAGTCCCAGCTACTTGGGAGGCTGAGGCAGGGAGAATGGCTTGAACCTGGGAGGTGGAGGCTGCAGTGAGCCAGGATCATGCCACTGCATTTCTCCCTGGACGACAGAGTGCGACCCTGTCTCAAAAAAATAAACAAATAAAATAGAATTTACTATTGCTTCCCATTTGACAGAGCGTGACAACACACCCAGAACCATCGCCACACAGGCCGGAGCGCAGCGTGCAAACTCACCCCCGATCAGTTATCCAGATGGTTCAGGCAGCGTTCAGCGTCACACAGCACAGGGGTGGCACTGGCCTCGCTGGCCCTGTGACCCTCCCCGCAGTTCTCTGTTAATGAAGTGTGGAAGTGAACAGGGCAAGGGAGAGGATGGAGCAGGTAGCATGGAGGAATTTGCTCCAACGCGCCCAGTCTGGGGATGGAAGGAGGGTCTGGCATCTGCCCTGCACTTTTAATCACACACAGGACATACGAGAGGGTCTGTGGGGAACTGCCAAGGATGTGGCCGACTCAGCAGCCCCGAGGCGTGCCTTCATGCAGACGGGCACACTTTAGTATGAGTAACAGATGTCAACATGAATCCCCATGGAAACAAATGGCGGCCACCAGAACAAGCAGCAGTGGCCACGGACTCCGAGCTGCAGCTTGGCGCCTCCACAGGCTCCCAGGGACTCCAGCCAGGCCAGGAAGGCAGGAAGGAGTCCAGGGAAGAGGCCTCGGAGGGCAGCCATGGGCCTGGTGGGGTCGGGGGGTGCATGGGCTCACGCTCGGGAGGTGCGGCATCCTGTGGGGCTGGCAAGGGGAGGGGGGTATTTGCTGTTCTCTGGCTGACCCTAAGTTGGAACTGGGGGCAGAAACTAGGTCGTCGTGAACTAAGTTGCACCCGCCCTGCACCAGGGCTATGGAGGTGTGGGCTGGGGTTCCCTGGCCACAAATGGCTCAGCCACTGTCCCTCTTCAGGAAGGATGATACCTCTCCAGATACACCCACTCATAGGTGGAGGGGGGCATTATGAAATAATTCGAACATGCAGAAAACTGGAGTAAGGAAATAAATCACCCAGATTTCACAAATGTTAACATTTTTGCTATATTTGTACCAACCAATTTTTCTCTTACAGAAATAAACTTAAAATATAGAGTTTTATATAAGTCATTTGAAAGTATTCTTTTTAAAAAATCTGGCAATGGGTGAGTAGGAGAGGAGAAAACTGCAGTTACCTAACACCTCTTTAGAGGAGGGATGTCCTCGAGGCCCCAACCTGCTCAGCCAAAAGCACCCTGAAGCTGCTGGGAGGGGTTCCTCCTGTCAGCGCCCCCGACCGATGGAAGTCCGCCTGTGTGCATGCCATGCCTCCGGCTGTGTGGTAGGAAGGAAGAGGATGGGGCTAAGGCAGAGTCGATGATGAGCCCTTCAGCAGACAGGGGGCGCTGTCGGCAGCATCTTCACAGCAGGGCTTCACGCTGTGCTCTGCCAACCCCACTGGAAGAAAAAATACCTAGAAGCTATGCAGCCAGCCCACGAGTACTTCACCTGCACATCAAGGGCCTGCCTCAAAGCAGGGAAAGACCGATAAACTGAGTCACACCAAACACTGCTAGCTCTCTAAGCCAGTGCAAGCAAGACCCCTGCGGGCAACCGACTCGCAGTCCCTCAGACATCACATCCGAGGCACACACCACAGCCTGCTGGCCTTGCCACCGACCCCGAGGAAGGGTGGGACCACGAAACAACGCCCCCATTCCCTAGGGTCTTGCAACTCTGCAGCTCCCGTGACAGGGGAAGGTGGAAGGAGCTGCTCACACACACAGCCTCGCTCGCCAACGACGCTTTTCACCGATGCCAGGAGACGTATGTTGCTTTGTCAGTTTGACACACACAGGGCAGTGATAGGAAGAGGCCCAAAGGAAAGAGTGTTCATTCAGACCTGACCCAGAGACCCAGGGGTCTCATACTGAGACTGTGACCTGGGATGAGAAATACATTGTAAGTCACCATGCAGTCCAGGCTGTGCATGCAAACACAGGAAGGCAAAGCCTCCCCTGTCTGCTCTGTCTGGTCCCCTGCTCTGGTTCTGCGGTCTTTCCGTGCTGCTTTACCTCAAAATGAGCTGCAACTGTGATCTGGTACGCGTCTTCTGTGAGTGGGTGCAGCACATCACACATTTGCAATTTGTAAGTTGGAATCTCAACCTCCCCTGAGAGTACCGATTAAAATAGTTGCTGGAATGGGATCTATGTTCCTCTAAAGTATCATCGTCTCCCGTTTCTCCAAATACAATAAACAGGGCCCAGGTTTGACATCTTCTCAAGGGCGTCACCCAGGAAGACATGGTCCTCAACCACCCTCTTCTAACTTCTGCAACTGGAGATACCGGAAGCTTTGATGTAAGACACCTGGCTTCCAGTTTAGACCAGATGACTTACGAAACATGGGAGGTGTCAGCTGACTTTACAAGTAAAGAAAAATCCTAGCACCAGACTAGACCCAAGTAATTCTCTTTCATAAAAGTTCTGTTAAAAAACAAGTAAAATCAAAATAGCCTGCAGTCTATCCTTTATATTGGACATTTCCTAGAAGGCTGCAACCTTCAGCCGCAATGCTTAGCCAGGTTCTCTCTCCTCCAGACACAGGAGGGAATTCCTTCGGCCCCAATGCTTAGACATGTTCTCTCTCCTCCAGACACAGGAGGGGATTTCTAGTTCTCCTTGAGAGCTAGACAGGAAGCAGTGAGGCAGCAGGCACTGTGTTTGAGGAGGTGACGTTCCTGGTGCACCTGTTATCTAACTTGCAATGAAGAAAACCCGTCAGGTCTTCCCAAGGGCTGCCATGAATGCTGT
This sequence comes from Rhinopithecus roxellana, assembly GCF_007565055.1. Taxonomy (NCBI): domain Eukaryota; kingdom Metazoa; phylum Chordata; class Mammalia; order Primates; family Cercopithecidae; genus Rhinopithecus; species Rhinopithecus roxellana. The sequence continues at coordinate 5,535,969 of NC_044566.1, read as the reverse complement.
GAACCTGGGCGCTGCGGGTCTTGAAATGCAAAAGCAGAGCCCTTCCTCTAATTTCAAATCCACTACCAGACACCACGGCGGTGTCCTAACCCAGGCAGAAACTTAACAGATCCTTCCCATCCTGTTGCTCTGACACACGCCCAGGTGTGCAGAGGTCGCATGGGCCAGGGGACTGGAAGTGCAGAGCCAGCCCTCCCTCCCCTTGGGAGAAGAGGGAGGAAAGGATCCCTGCGATTCGGGAAATACTTCAATTGAGAGCCCACGGGGGAGAAAGGGCAGCTTGTCCCTTTCCCTCTTTTCAGGGACAGCGAGGTGGACTGAAATGGGCTGACCTGGAGGCGCTGGGCTGGTCTAGCACAGAATGAGGAAGACGAGCTGAATGGGGGAGGCCTTCCAAATCACGCAGCCAGGGCTCAAGCACGCCCCCATCCCCTAGTCCCCACACGAAGGCAGTCTCCGGCTTTGATGCCTTCCAGCCTTCCACCGCCCTGTGAGTTCCCCTGGGACCCCTTCTCTTCCCAAGGCAGCAGAGGCACAGGCAGGACTTCCCTGGAAGGCACGAAGTGGGGTGGAGGGTGGAGGTGGCGTGGAAATCCTGCACAGGTGCGTCTCTCCATACCCCATGATGCGCATCACCCACAGACGCAGATCGCCACTCACGCACGCAGAGCGTTGGTGGCTGCCACACAGAGGGCACCGTGACTAAAAACACCATGTTCCGCTGCAGGCTGCATGGAGCCCAGGGCCACAGCTGCTATTGAAAGTGTTGAGGAAGGACCAGTTACCCAAAAAAGCACAGGAAAAAAGCTGTTTCTGCAGACAAAGCCCTGGGCCTTTCCTGGGACCCCCATCCGCTTCAGGGCAGCACATTTACAAAAGGGCTACAGCTTCCCAGAAGTTCAAGGATTCCCTTCGTTTGCTCTTTCAGAGGGCAGGGAGAGTGGGCAAGGACTCCTGGTCACGAGCGGAGTGCCAGGCATTGGCTTGGGACCCGTACAGCCCGGGAAAGCAAGATTCTCCCATGGGAAGGGAAAGGCATGGTGGGTTTGGTCGATACAGAGAGAGGGCGGCGTTTCCTTTGCCTAGATTAAGCAGCAAATAAATTAAAATACATGAAAACAGAAGGGCTGGGTAACACCACGCAAACTGTCGCAGGCCAATCTAGGCCACCACTAAGCAGTTTACAGCCTGCACTCTGTTCTGGGGGTGGCGATGGTGGGGCACGGCAGGAGGTGCCACAGCTCATCAGAACCCAGATGGCACCCTCTGGGGAGGGAGATGGACAGGCCGTGGCCTGGGGCAGCACCTCATAGGCCACAGCCCTCGGGGTTCTGGGAGGGTCCCGAGTTCCGCCCAGACACAGGCCACCGTGGGCCAGGCCTTCCCCGTGCGGCCCACGTAGACACATGCAGGGTTCCTGGGCTTTCACGGCAGAGCCGCTCCCTACATGGAGCACTGTGATCGGATGCCAATCATATATGATTAGGGACTGTACCTGGAATATATACAGAATGATTCAAACTCAAAAACAGAAAGACAAGGCGGAGTTTCTCTAGAGACCTGCAAACGACCAGCAAGCCCAGGAGAGGACGCAGAGCATCCTTAGTCACCAGGGAGATGCGGGGCAGCCTTGCCGAGCGGCAGAGCCAGTCGTAAAGCCCCAGGCTGTTTGACTCCACCCACAAGAAGTGTCCACACGGGCAAATCTGCAGCGACAGAACATGGATTAGCAACTGCCCAGGGCTGGGCTGGGGCGGGAGTGGAGGGGAGCTGGGGACACAGCTTGGGAGCGCCTGGTACTGGGGACGGGGTTTCACTGGAGGGTGATGAAAATGTCTAAAATTAGATTGTGGTGATAGTTGTGTAGCTTGGTAAACACAATAAAAATCATCAAATTGTTTAAGTGGGTCATTTTATGATATGTAAGTGATATTTCAACAAAGCTCTCTTCCTACACACTCGCGACAGGCTGAGCACTGCTCACGGCCCTGCTTCCAGCCACACGGCCCCACCACGGCCGCTCCAGGTCAGCACCCCTCACCACTGGAACCTTCTACCTGCTCATCTTCTGCACAAACAGGCTTCTCTCAATTTTCGTGTAAGCAACATTTTTAAAGTTTAGTTTTTATATAGTATATAGATCACTGTTGACATAACAAACTCCATCTTAGAAAAATACTTTGTTTTACATTTCATAGCGCACTTTGCCAACAAAGATAAGGTGATTTGCTTAACAAACAAACAAAAAAAATAAAGACAGTATCCAACCAGGTAAGGACACAAAAAGCACACCCTTGCTCTCAGTTCTCACGGGAGGACTCTGCCTCAGCCGCTGCCGCCTCGCAGTCACTTGTGATAAGAACTTGGCATCTGCCCCGCAGGCTCTGCCACCTGAGTCCTCCTTGCAAGACCACGGACCACCCCGCCCAGCCCAGGGCTCCTGGTGTCTGCTTCACTCCCCCCCGACTGGTTCATTAACCCTTCCTCCTATCTCCCTTTTTCTCTTGATGTTAAATGTTACTTTGTTTGTTGCGGAGTATTTAAAACATTTATGTATTGATTAGGTATACTATAATTATGGTTTACAATATTGACCGATGTGAGGAGTGGCTTGAGCCTGGGTGCCCGCTGCTGGGACTACCCAGTGACAGGAAGCACCAGCAGTTCCTGGCTTTCGTGATTGAAATAACGTCAACAAAAGCCTCACACTACGGAAAGACACAAGTGCACGTGGACCCGGTTATCTCTAACCTTGCACCACTCATGACAAATAGCATCACATAGGTGGTAAAAGTGAGCCCAGTAAGTTTCCAAAGGAGTATGCCTAAGAGCAGAGAAACTAGAAAAAAAAGAGATTATTCCCAAAGAAGAGAGAAACAGCTGAGGGCAAGCACCATGCAGCCGCATCCTCTGGGTTTAACCAAGGGGGCAACTCCTCCCACCAGGGCAGATACAGTCACCTGCGCCCGTCCCAGAACCCAGCAGACACATCCAGGCTGGGTGGGATTCCGAGGTGTCTCTGTCTGGCGCACGCCTTTCCTCCCCTTGCTGCCCCAGTAAGGGCAAGATGTTTCCGCATTCAAAGTTCAATCAGAAAATCGCCGGATTACCCGAAATAACCAACCTTCCACCGTGGGTCACGTCTTCCCCAACCTCACCATCAACTCTGTTAGGGTCTGCGTTGCGGCTGCTAGAGTCTGGTTAGAACGGGGTTAGAACGCATGCGGGGACAAAGGAGATTTTTTAAAAACAGGCTGAAAACCACTTTTAGCCAGGGTTAGTCGCCTAATGGAAGTTTCACATTTCAGCTGAGACAGACAAAACCTATTAGCTGAATGACACGGGGGCAGAGCAGAAGCAAACCAGCCAGCCTCAATCACTGGATCAATGTTTACGGCGGCCATTCCCCCTAATGGCCGGTTTTCAAACGTACAGGTATCCAGTGACACAGCAACTTCTTGTTCTGCTGTCTGTTTATAGCTTCAAACAGCAGCGCTCCTTGTTTGATGGTCAGAAGATCGTGGGCACTTAGGCGTTTCTAAAAATAGGCTTCCTCCTGACTCGCTGTCTCTGCCTCCTCGCAGTCCAGGGAAGCGGTGCGTGGCGCCTGTGCCTGCCCGTCTCTCAGCGGCTCCTGGGAGCAGCTCCCCAGTGGACATGCGGGGCTTGCTTGGGTGTAAAAAATGCAAACAAGCCCTCAGCAGGTGGACTGCGTTTCCACCGCTGTGCTGAGACACACGGTTCTCTCCCACCTTTGTCCCGGCATGCAAGCAGGGTCTGGGGTCTGGGGTGAGGCTTCATGTGGGCGCGCCCGTCCTTCTGTCCTCCTTGGTCCGAGCCACTGGCATCTGCTGGGGCAGGATCAGAAGCGCCACTGGTTCTCCCCACTCTCATCACACTCATGATAATGACTAGATTTCTCTCCTTCCTTTTTTCTTCTTTTTCCCCCAAACAAATCTCAGGTATTTTCAAGGTTCTCGGTGGCATTTTTCTGCCATGAAAATATTTTTCACACGAAATCACTTGGGTCACAATGATCCACAAAAGCACAGGGACATCCCTTTGATCTGGAAACACAGTCAACCTGGGAAATGCTGGATGCCAGCAAACCTAGACCATAGTTTACTGGGTCCAGAACTGAAATAACGATATAAATTCTCACCCCAAATCACTCTTGGCCTACTCTGGATTGCCTAATTCTGATAGTCTGCAGCAGTGGGAAGAAACACAGCTTCCTAAGAGTCCGGACACAGGAGACACAGAGGAAAAGGGCCGGCGACCAAAGCATCGCTTGGAGCCCACAGCACGTCTAAGGATCAGGAGGGCGCAGTTAGAACAGACTCTGCAGGACTCATGAAATGCAGCAAGAGCAAAAGCAACGCTGATTTCATGCGATTCACCCTCCATTTTTGACAGGAACGCGTTTCTGACCAGGCTGCTTGTGAAGCAGCAGCCGTGGTTAGTGTGCTTCCATTTACAGCCGCGTGGAACGTGCAAGGAAGCAATCAGACAGACCCGTCTTCCCCGCGGCTCTGAAGCCAGCCTCAGCACGGTGCCTCTGTTCGGACAGAGACGCCTCTTCATCACAGGGCACTGGGCAGGCTCACCCATCCCTCTGCAAATCAGTGCTAGAAATGGGCAGCTTCCTCTTAGACTCAGGCCGGTGCGTTCCTCACGGCCATGTGTTTCTGCCTGTAACTGAGGCTCATCTCACCTGGAAAACCAGGGTGGTGACGAGGTTCACATGACTGAGCTAAGGGCCAGCTCTGGGGAGGCTGAGAGAACTATAAACTCCGGCATTAGAGCTTGAGGCCAAGGTCCCTGCTCCAGCATGCAGAGGAGAACCAACCTGGTTTTGGCTCTGGCCAGAGGAAGCGCAGCAAAGAGGCCACGGCTGCCAGGGACCCGGGTCACAGGCTCCTTCAGTTCACCTCCAAACGCAGCAGGCAGAGGGTCGCGAGCCACTGGCCAGGATAACTGTCCCGGGAGCCCTGGGGCTGAGGCCGTGCTGCACCTGCTGTGCCTTTGCGCCTCAGAGAGGAGGGCAGGGAGGTCCTGTGCCGGGTTTGGAGCTCAGTCCTGGCACATGCTTGGGGGTGTGAGTGGTGCTGAGTCAAGAAGAGAAAGGCAAGTGGGGGAAGCCGGGGTGTGGGGAAGGGTAGGAGCCTGGGAGGAGCTGGGGCTTAACTTAAGATAAGTTAAAGACTTATCTTAACTTCATGCTGACTTCAACTCTTCATGCCAAGTTTCGCTTTTTCAACCAGTTGCCAGTCAGGATGGGGCCCCGTGGGGCCCCATCATTGCTCCTGTCTCCTGACTTGCAAATCTGCCCCCAAAGCAGTTCCACCCCCGATCACAAACACCTCCCTAACAATACACTCTGGCTCATCCCGTTACTAACGTCCCAGTGCAGCCTCCACTGCCCCTCGCAAGTGAACCGCAGGTGAAGACAAGAGAGCGCCAGGAATCGGAAAACAGGCCCAGCATGAGGATGAGCAGCAACTCCGCCCTGAGGACTAGGTGAAACCAACCGGCAGGAGAAACGCTCGAGCCTCAGCACCCGACCTCCAGATTCTTCCCAAGCCACCGGAAAACGCTGCGTCACCCGCGAGCCCAGCGGGAACACTGAGGGGTCACTGCGTTTATTTCCCACAACTCAGTCCCTCCTTCTAAAGATAAATGAGCCAGAAAACTAAGCAGGCATACCCCAATTCCAATTCACAAACAAACATGTGAGTACACGTGTTGCCTTTTAAGAAGCAGAAATTATATACCTTCCAAACGCATTGTAGGCATATTCCCAAAATATTGAATATATATCTAAGGAAGACAACTGCAGGACTGCAAGTAATTACAGCCTGCTGTTTAGTGAAAATACAGGCAAATTGGGTAACAGCATACACAGAACAACTCCAGACACCGCGGCGGTTCAGCTGGCGACAGTCTGCGAATGCGCTGCCTGCAATCCCGCAGGCACCCTGGATCCCCGAAGCTGAGATTACACCGAAGGGACAGTGCAGCGTCCGCTGGAGAGGCTGAGGTTGCCCCACAGCCAGTGGCGACGCCAACTCTATAGAGGAAGAGGCCGCAGAGGGCAGAAGTGGAAGTGAAGATGCTGCTGGTGGAGGTGGAGGCGGGCACCTGGGTCTGCCTGTGTCCTGCGTAACTCATCACAGTGGCCAGGCTCCATGCCATCTTGGGAGGCCAGAATAAAAGGAAGGACAGCCATGAGGAAGGAGGAGGAGGCATAGAGGGAATTCCTAGAAGCAAACGGGCACTTGGAAAACCTTCAGGAGAAAGGAAAGAAACAGGAGGACATGGATCCCAGGGGTGACGGGGCTGCCACCAAAGCCACCACCAAGCCAGGCCAGAGAGCAGTGACCAGAGAAGGGCATTTCTGTGACCAGTGCTTGGTGGGGAAGTGAGGACCCAGACGGGGTTCCCCACCCAGCAGCGAAACCACAAGTCTGAGAGCCACACCTAAGTGCTGTGGGGGGGTCCACACACAGGCACTGCCACCAAGCAGGTGACAAGGATGAGCCTCAAGTCAAGCCCACTGCCACAGGTGCACTCACACTCTGGAGTCCTAGACCAGAGCTCTGAGAGATTTCAGAGTTTGCAGTGTAGATACTGGTATCATTGGCCAAGTGGGGAAAGTAAAGGTGGCAACTTTTTATTGTGAGACTGGATGTCAGAAAAATGTCCTCTCTTCACAGTAAGAGAAGAGTCACACACGTTTCAAAAGCCAGTTATGTGCAGATGATCAGTCACAGATATTCTGTGGTTAGGCAAAAAGCCAGGCTCCCAACAGCACCCCCACATCCTCCCCACCTTCTCACAGGGGCCCCCAACACCCCCACATCCTCCCCACCTTCCCACAGGGGCCCCCACACCCCCACATCCTCCCCACCTTCCCACAGGGGCCCCCAACACCCCCACATCCTCCCCACCTTCCCACAGGGGCCCCCAACACCCCCACATCCTCCCTACCTTCCCACAGGGGCCCCCAACACCCCCACATCCTCCCTACCTTCCCACAGGGCCAACACCCCCACATCCTCCCCATCTTTCCACAGGGGCCCCCACAGCCCCACATCCTCCCCACCTTCCCACAGAGGCCCCCAACACCCCCACATCCTCCCCACCTTCCCACAGGGGCCCCTAATACCCCCACATCCCTCCTCACCTTCCCCCAGGGGCCCCCAACACCCCCACATCCTCCCCACCTTCCCACAGGGGCCCCCAACACCCCCACATCCTCCTCACCTTCCCACAGGGGCCCCCAACACCCCCACATCCCTCCTCACCTTCCCACAGGGGCCCCAGGCACCCACACATCCTCCTCATAGGAATCCGTGTTCAAAGCCTGCTTCCTGCAGAACTGGGCACCTGCTTCAGCTTTCAGCACAGTGAATGTGGAGGGAAGAGGCGGGCTCCCTCAGGTGCTCTGCCCCATCCTGGGGAGTGGGTGGAAGCTGGTGAGGGAAACCCTCCCCCTTCCCCTTCCCGTCTCCCCGGGGAGATCGATGCAAGCATGTGACGGCGGCCCTGCAAGGACCCTAACCCCAGAAGACATCGCCGGGGCAGTCGCTGAGCTGAGGCTGCAATAGAGATTCAGCCAGGATGCCCCTTCCGGACGCAGCTCTGCAGGGAGGAGAGTCTGGGAAAAAGGGGTCCCAGGAATGCCCCGTGACAGCCTCTGGGTGAGGAGCTTCTCCCTCCAGCAGGGGTGTCCAAGGGAGAGAATACATTTATGGGTTCTTACTTTCTGTTTCTGGTTGGGCCAGTAAAGCCCCTTCCTCATCCCTCTTCCTCTTATTACTAGAGATAGAAACGAAAAACCACAGCTTCAAGCTGCTAAAAGCCTAAAACAAGACGAAACAGAAAAACAACAACAAAATAGGGCAGGTTGGACGACCTTGCACGGAGAGGCAGAGATCGCCTCGTCTGAAGAAGCAGCAGCCCGTCCCCACCACTGTTGCTTCCTCAAGCAGGTGGGCATGTCAGAAAATGCTGCATCAATTTCTACAACCCGTGACGGGGGATCCGACCCCGACCGTATCCAAAGAATCCACACTTATGAACTAAAACTGCCCGTGGTCGGCTCAAGGATCAATGCTGGACACCAGCCTGCAAGGAAGCTGCGGCTTCAGAACGGGGAGGACCCTGGCGGTCACGCCTGCTCTGTGCCGTGAGGGGAACGGCTGCTTTACAGGAGTTCATTACGTAAAATCGTCTGTGTTGTTGGTTTGCTAAGCTACGCACCGAGAATTGTTCATGAACATCCTTCAGATCCACTATACAGGCTCCGGTCAGTCAGGCGCTTTCACTCGCAGAGACGTTTCCCGACACCTAACTGGAGTATTTAGCATCTGAGATACTTTGTTGAAAGTGAATCTAGTTTTCAGATTGAATGGTTCTTACGTCTCTCGCAAACCCGTGACTCATTCAAAAGATCAACCCTCGTTCTCAACATGAACATGGACTGAACGCTTCTTCCTGTGTCTGAAGTTCACTTCGGCGATTTCAGTACGTTCTCCCTCACTCAGAGGCCGCTCCTTCATCTTAACTGTGTCCCAGAGACACGCTCAGAAGAACGTGGAGTGGACAAGAAAACGGGGGCGAATCGGATGGAGTGAAGGGAACGGGGCGGGGCCTGCCCGGAGGAGGCTGTGCCAGCGAGACCACCAAGGCATAATTCAGGCAGGACTGAGGGTGAAGATGTCAGAGGTGAAGCGTCCAGGAGTGATGTCACCGTGAACACAGAGGCACCACCGTGCCGGGACGCCTGGGGTTGGGGTTCCGTCACCCTACACAGATACTCCTGCTTTTACCGGGGGCGACAGCCCAAGAGGGCTGCTGTAAGCTGTGACTTCCAAGACTGTAACAATTCCTGGTAACACTTCGAACTAAAGACGTAATCTCTTTCCGCAACTTACGCTTACACCAAAAAGTATCTGAAACAGGTCTCAATCAATTTACGGGTTTATTTTGCCAAAGTGAAAACTGTGGCCTGTGACGTGGCTCCAGGAGGTCCTGAGAACATGTTCCCAAGGTGGCTGGGTCACAGCTTGATTTGACACATTTTAGGAAGACAGAAGCGACAGGCAAAGACCTAAACCAACACATGGAAGGTGGCGTTGGTCTGGCCCGGGAAGGTGCAACATCTCCAAGCAGGGGGTGGTGGGGCCTCCAGGCCACAGGTGGACACAAAGATTTCCTGACTGGCAACTGGTTGAAAAAGCAAAACTTGGCATGAAGAATTGAAGTCAGCATGAAGTTAAGATAAGGAAGGAGGTCGTGGAAGCCAAGTTTCCTCCATGCAGAAGACACCTCCAGGTAGCAGGCTTCGGAGAGAAGAGATGGTGTCTCTTATCAGAGCTTAAAAGGGTTCAGACTCTCCAGAAAAGAGCTAGAAAGAGAAGGTGATTCTCTATAGAATGCAAATTTCCCCCACAAGAGTCAGCTGTGAGGGGCCATTTCCAAAGACGTCAATGAAATATATTTGGAGGTAAGATCATGTCTCTCAGTGTCTGCTATCTGTCATGTGAGGGTACACTAGATTCAGGTGGAAAACTGGTCTCTTATTGGTACAGAGAGTCTGTTGTGTCAGTCTCAGGTCTCTGTTTCATGTCACTGCTGGTCCAAAGGGAGGAGAGTGGGATGAGGCCTGTCCGAGTCCCTCTTCCCATCAGAGCCTGAACTCGCCTTTCCCGTTTCCTTGGGGTCCCCTTGGCCAAGAGGCAGGTCCATTCCATTGGCTGGGGGCTTAGAATTTTGTTTTCAGTTTACAACGTAATAGCTATTGTTATAACATGTGCCTGGGATTTGCTATAATCAGGGGTGGTAAGACATGCAGGCATAGAAATCCTTACGAAGATAGATCTTTATACTCAACTCCCCAGACACAGGCACTCAGCCACCACGCAGGGCTGCTCCGGGATGCACTCTTCTGCGTGTGTCAAATGCTTTTTGAAATTATAGGCATAAAATGGAGCGAACTGAAGAATGGTTTTATTCTTTGCCCCTAAGAAGTTACCAGAAAAGGATGGGTCACTGCCACCGCCTACCTCACTCAGAGCTCAGGAGCTGCACACGGCGAGGAAGGCCTGTGCGCCCGGCACACACATGACTGAGTGACCCAGCCTCCACGCCACTCCTGGAGGGCTGCCCATCATACTGTGGGCATTTGTAAAGAGACACTTTTTGCTTGTGATGTTTTATGTTTTATGATCTTTATTCCATGGAACTTAGCTGAGCATAACTGAGTTTGCAGGTCATGACTTCACAGCAATGGAATTTTACCACAAGGACACAGGAGTTAAGGAGAAGAACAATGAACCACTCCCGCACATTTCCGGCCTGTGTCACACCCAATACACCCCATCTGTAGCTAACTTTTATCTTCAGATAAAGAAAATGATGGAGCAGTATCCTGAAGGAGTTTATCGTGGTCTCCTCTGAACCACGGCTGGGACTGAAGACACCACCTGTCAATAAGCGTTTGTTACATCAGGCGCACAGCAGTCTTGGAGGCCCATAGAGACAGTTCTCACAAAGCCCTGGCAGTCAGCTGTCTTTCCAACAGCGGCCTTTCAGGTCACGGCTCATACTCTCAGAAACCGCTTCTCAGCTTCAAAGACCGATCTCCTAATCTCAGCGTCAGGCATCAGGAATGATGCAGAAATGCCAGTCCCGCAGTACAGATCCCAACCTCTCTGTGATAGGAGGCCAGGAGGACCCGGCCCAGAAGCCCACCCTGAGCTGGCGCAGAGGAGGAGAAGGGCGTTGGGAGGTCTGCAGTTAGCTGCCCTGTGAAGGTTTCCCACACACTTAAAACACACATACACTTCATAAGCACGAGTCTCCATGACCTTAGTGAAAATGCCTTGATAACAGGCACTGTGTTTCCTATTGCTTTCTATCTTCTACCACGGTCACGAACTCAAACACCTACAGGGCCAGGAAGGTGACTCCAGCAGGGAGGAGGTGAGTGTGCCACTCTCAGCCTATAAGCCTGGGGCAGCTGCTGACAGCTTGGCCAAAATGTCCCTGGGGAGGCCCCACCCCTGCGGCAGGTTCACCGGGCAACCCGGCCAAGGTGGTGTGTCTCAAGGCTTTTCTAAAAGCACAGCTAGAATGAGCCACAACGTTCCAGCCGGGGCCACAACTGCTGACAAGTGGCCGACTAAGGTGTGCAATGGTGAGGGTGCAGCATCCCCCTTATCCTCAGGGGTACCTCCAAGACCCACAGGGATTCCTGACACAGATAGTACCCAACCCCATGTACACGATGTCCCCCTTATCCTCAGGCGTACCTCCAAGACCCGCGGGGATTCCTGAAACCAAGAGAGTACCGAACCCTAGGTACACCATGTTTTCCCTATGAACACACACCCCTGATAAAGTTTAATTTGTAATTTAGGCACAGTAAGAGATCAGCAATAACTAATAATAAAATAGAACAATTATAATAATATGCTGTCCCCAGTTTCACAGACAGAAGATTCCATCTGACTGCAGATCTTGGCAACCTGAGTGTACCGTTTTCTTTTTCCTTATTAAGTCGAGAACTTTCACTTTTCACTTAAAGGAGCACCTTCCGGCCTCTCTTATGTGTACCCACCTCGCCAGGCTCACTGCTCTTGTGCTTTGGGGCCATGATGAAGTCAAATGAGGGTTCCTTGAACACAAGCACCGTGATCCCTGGACCGTGGATCTGACAACCGAGAGGCCATAAGGGGGCGGGGAGCGTCCGCAGCCTGGAGACGCTGGACGAAGGGAGGGTTCAGTCCAGGCGGGACCGAGCGGGCAGCGCCAGATTGCGCCACGCTCTGCAGAAGGGTGCACAAGTTAAAACTTGGGAATTGTTTATTTCTGGAATTTTCCTGTTAACATTTTCATCCCTCGGTTACCTCGAGTAACTGAAATCACAGAACGGGAAACTGTGGCGAAGGGGCCGTCACCCCCACTCCACCTCCCAACAACGTCAAAAAAGACCTGTGGGCTGAAGGAATAAGGAAGGCATCATCACAATTACCTTTGACCCTTCCGGCCACTGTGTTTTAAATCTCAGTTTGATTATCAAACGCAGATCAAAGCAATACATACTTATTGGCAGAACTGTTAACAAATGCGCTGGTAACTATATTTACGTAATACCGTGTAACTACATTTACGCCAACATGGCCTGGTGCGTGGGAAGTCCTTCCAGCCTCTGAGCAAGACGACGGAACAGGACCAGCTTATGAACGCACACTGAATATCCGTGTGAACTAGCTGAAAAAACTTAGGCAAGTTTGTTTATATTGAGATCAAATCTTTTTAAAAAAGAACATTAAAAGAACAACTTAATAAACCAACCCAAATCATGTTGATATCATTTGAGCACGTTTCTATCTGGTATGTAAAACATCTTTTTTACTGAAATCACCAGGAACTCTTCTTGCAGAGCCCTCAGCCGAGCGGGCGATGCTAAACTTACTGGGGGCTTCCAGATGCATCTCTGCCACCCACCCTGGACTCGGCGGGGCCCCTATACACACAGCACCCAGGACACAGCAGCCTCTGGTTAGGATCTACGGGATGAAGGGAAGCATGAAACTCACAGCGAGGTGTCCCCTCCTCAACTGTACTTCTATGAATTTTGAATAATTAGAGAAAAACAAGAAAAGTCACTTTTATTCCCACTTTCTGGACTGCTTACATGAAGACTGAGAAATGAAAAGACTCACATTTTGTTTCTAAAATGTTAAAAGGAATCCGGCTCAGGGATGACACATGACTCAACACAGTCAAGTCTTTCTATTTATCCCCCTTTGAGCCTCAAGCTGCATCGGCCACCCTAAGGCATATTGACAGACGGCTTCCTGTGGTTCCTATCCAGTTAATGATGACAGGAATTAGCTCAGCATATCGACTGGACAAGGTTGTGTTTTCTGTTGTAGGCATTTTTTTTTTTAAGTGAAAAGCAACTCACATGAAAAATGCATAACTTGTTACCAAGAAGGGCACAACAGTTCTCCAAACAAATAACCTACCCGGGGTGTTTATAACACTTCACGTGATTATCTGGTTATAAAATGTTTATAACATTTTGTAAACAGAAGAATTTGCCATTTCAGAACTGACTTCATTCTGTCTCCTTGGCAAAATAGGAAAAAATAAAATTTTTCTATTAAAAAAATTAAAAGTTTACAAAACAGGCACTGAAAACCTTCCAGATCATCCTGGAAACATCCTTTACACAGTGAGCAGAAGATAAAGAGTGCCAATTTCCAATTTCTGCATCAATAAATGAAAGTACATTTGCCAAGCCCTTCACGGTGATAGAGAAGTTTTATTGGTGTGTAAGTTCAATGAACTGTTAATGTAAAACTGAAAAGTCATCGTCACAGCTGACTGAATTTCTTTGTTACATGGCTCAGGTTAAAAATGTGTCCACGTATTGTTGTTGAAAGAGCACGCAGGTTAGGAAGTCTTCAGAGCGGGGTCTTGGGAACAACCCCCACCGTCATGACACTCAAAAGTCTCCGGACCCTGCCAAGTGTGTTCTGGGTGGCTGGAACAAGACTGCTCCCAGGTGAGAGCCTCTGCTTCAGAGTGAGACAGATCCAGGTTTAAACCCCAGCACGCAACAGGAAAAACCTCTCCAGAGGGCTGCAGGACCTGGCCTCATCCACCTAGAGTTGCCCCAGCTCCCACAGCCTCCTCCTGCTCTAAGCCCATCCTTTGCTGCAGGCACCGGTGTTTCTGCAGCAAATCCTCAGCTCTGCCTGAGCTCTCGCCCAGGGTAAGAGGGGAACACCACGTGGGGAACGGATGAATTTCTATATCCTGCACACGCTGTTGTTTTTACAAGAGAAGCATTTGGTGGTGTGTTTACCCACGGAAGTGACAAAACATAAACGTCACTCAACTTTTTATTAAATGAATTGGTTCAATGATTTTCCATCTTAACTGAAAATGTAACGTACAAAATGAAGACTACAAAACTGTACATTCCAAAGCCAATTATTTGGATGACGGCTGTTTCTGAGTCAGTTTGCATTTATGAAGAGCACACACCCCACGGTAATGAACCGTTCTGAGGTAATATAACTGTATGAAAATTGAAAAATGCTTCACAAGTGTTAGTTGCTGGAGTGTTTAAGTGCGAGAGGAGCTAGCAAGATGGAGTTAAGGAATGTGGGCCGGGCGCAGTGGCTCACGCCTCTAATTCCAGCACTTTGGGAGGCCGAGACGGGCGGATCACGAGGTCAGGAGATCAAGACCATCCTGGCTAACACGATGAACCCCCCATCTCTACTAAAAATACAAAAAAATTAGCCGGGGGTGGTGGCGAGCGCCTGTAGTCCCAGCTACTTGGGAGGCTGAGCCAGGAGAATGGCGTGAACCTGGGAGGTGGAGTTTGCAGTGAGCCGAGATCACACCACTGCACTCCAGCCTAGGGATAGAGCAAGACTCCGTCTCAAAAAAAAAGGAATGTGAAGTGTTTACTGACCCGTTCTTCTTATTTCAAATGTCTTTAGTGGCCGGGCACGGTGGCTCATGCCTATAATCCCAGCATTTTGGGAGGCAGGGGTGGGTGGATCACCTGAGGTCAGAAGTTCAAGACCAGCCTGGCCAACATGGTGAAACCCTGTCTCTACTAAAAATACAAAAATTAGTCAGACATGGTGGCCGGCACCTGTAATCCCAGCTAGTTGGGAGGCTGAGGCAGGAGAATTGCTTGAACCTGGGAAGTGGAGGTTGCACTGAGCCGAGATCGTGCACTGCACTCCAGCCTGGTGACAGAGCAAGACTCCATCTCAAAAACAACAACAACAATGTCTTTAGTGTAAAAACAAAGGCTGAGACTTGGATGGAACCTGAGTAGCATGTGTCCTGCACTCATGCATGTGGCATGGACTCCCTGGAAGCTTCTGGAAGTTCAGAAACAGCTCTCTGGGAACCCTACCACGCTGGCCCCTGGCTCCCCTAACACGGTGTGCAGACGTGCAGCCACTCACCCTCGCCAGAACCTTGCCTTTCTGCCGCACACACGATCCTCGGAAGCACAGACTGTGGCGAAACACACAGCAAGGCAATCGGGAAGAAAGACGTTTTGAGTAGGTATTTTTAAAGACTTTTGTTTTTAATACAACTTAATTGTTTATATAATTTAATGTTTAACAGTGTCTCCTGGGATTCCTGAACACTGAACAACTGGCCTACTGGTCCGTGCCCCTTGCCCTTCCCTCGTGGGGTGAGACGATGAGGCCAGCCTGGGACGGGAATGGGCGTCCCGTCCACCTCCGTGAGGGGACCTCCCGCTTTTCCTAATTCAAATCCGTTCTCCTCTGCAAGGCTCTAAAAATAACAGGCCCGTTGTGGAAACACCAAGTAAAATGTGAAAAAAGATAGAAGCTAGTCTTGACCTGAATAGACTTTGCAGTTTTCGCAAATACCTGTGACAGTAATTAACACAGACATAAGAGGAAGTCATGATGACAGTAAGAGACTCGGAAAACAAGTGGATTAAACGCATAGCCTTCTAGAAAAAGCTGCGTGAAATGGGCTTGGAATTTCTGTTTACTCTAAAGATGAAAGCTTCCTATGTTTGTTCACCACTGGAGAGAACACAAGGGCCAGAAAAACAGCACGCCTTTGTTTTGCCATGAGCACAGCTCTGCTCCCGGACCCTCGCCTCTGCTTTCTGTCACAGGCGGCCGTTCTTGCAGGGTGGACTCCCTCAATCCATGAGCTTGGATAGCTCCACTTCAGATCGTGGCAGCAGTAACTTTCTATCTTTTGCCTAAATAAAAAGCCCTTAGTATGCTATCTCATGCACAGTAGGTGCTCACATCGATGTGGAATAAATCCACATAAACCTAATTCTTAAAAGATGATCATTTTGTAAACGATGTAACTGGTATGTAACAATTTCAACTAGCAAATTACTAGATGTAGTTGATGTGTTGGGAGCAGGCCCCACACTGGGAGCAGGCCTCACGTTGGGAGCAGGCCCCCCCCAACTGCCACAAGCTGCTCTGGCTGCTGTGGAAATCATCAGACACCACACAGGCTGCCCTGGGGTGCAGAGGGCCGCGCCCCAGAAGAAAGGCAAAGAGGCATCTGGGAAGCTTGGCCACCAGCCGAGAAGCACCTCTGACACCGTCCAGGCTCTCCAGGTGAGGCCCACCTGAGCTCAACCGCCACCAGCTGGTCTGAAATCGTGTCTGCTGTTTTTCATGCCATCCCCTACCCGCCCCACCATCCACTAGACTCTGGGAGGTAAGGTCTGGCGACAGGGACCCTGTTGCCAAGAGAGTGCCCTGGTGAGAGGTCAGACTCAACAGGCACACATGCTCTGGGCAGAAGGCAGATGCAGGGGCCTCTCCAGGACCCTGATTCTGAAGCCCAACACGCAGGTGAGAGAGGTGGCCTGCAGGGTCTAGAGAGAAAGAACTGCCAGGAAAGGCCGGGCGTGGTGGCTCAAGCCTGTAATCCCAGCACTTTGGGAGGCCGAGACGGGTGGATCACGAGGTCAGGAGATCGAGACCATCCTGGTCTACACGGTGAAACCCCGTCTCTACTAAAAAATAAAAAAAACTAGCCGGGCGAGATGGCGGGCGCCTGTAGTCCCAGCTACTCGGGAGGCTGAGGCAGGAGAATGGCGTAAACCTGGGAGGCGGAGCTTGCAGTGAGCCGAGATCGCGCCACTGCACTCCAGCCTGGGCGACAGAGCGAGACTCCGTCTCAAAAAAAAAAAAAAAAAAAAAGAACTGCCAGGAAAAACACTTACCCCTTTCCTAAAGGCACCGCAACGATGGACATGACCCTTAGTTATTTGGGGTCAGAGGTCGATTTGCACAGCCAGCCAGAATCACAGGCCCTGCCTGCACTCTAACCTGTTTCATAGGCTAAATTTTATTTAATTTGTATTTTGGTTTTGGCTTTGTAGTTTAATGTTGTAAGGATATCATTATAATCAACATATGTCAACACCAAGGTTTCTAAGAAATTTATGCTGCTCTAAGTAATGCTTCCATGACAGGAAATGGTTCTGGGAGCCACTCTGAGTGATGCTTACTTGATTAGAGATGGTTCTGGGAGCCACTCTGAGTGGTGGTTCCATGATTGGAGATGATTCTGGGAGCTGCTCTGATTGGTGTTTCCGTGACTGGAAATGGTTCTAGGAGCTGCTGTGAGTGATGATCTGTGATGGGAAATGGTTCTGGGAGCCGCTCTGATTGGTGTTTCCGTAATTTGGAAATGGTTCTAGGAGCTGCTGTGAGTGACGATCCATGATTGGAGATGGTTCTAGGAGGTGCTGTGAGTGATGATCCGTGATTGGAGATGGTTCTGGGAGCCGTTCTGATTGGTGTTTCCGTAATTGGAAATGGTTCTAGGAGCTGTTACTGACAATTACCGGGTTCTGGACAATGCACATGACCAATGGCCTTGAAGGTGGGATCCATAGCTTGTCCATTTTTAAATCCCTTGCCCCTGGTGGAGTTCAGTGAGTAAGGTCTCTGGCACAAAGCTTGACACACATAGATGCTCAGTTGCTGTTTTCTGAATGAATGCATACATGCCTGCCGCCTTGGTGGAGGCAAATTAATGCTTTAGCTATACTGGACAATTTTCCCAGGATGGAAACGGAGTATTTGCAAGCTTTGGGGTTTGAAGGCAGGCATCAACTCTAAGTTTACATGAGGGGTGTTCATGAGTGACGTCAACATCACACCACAGCCAGGCAATGTGTTTCCCTGGGCAGTGGGTTCAGGTCGACAGTCACATCTGAGCCTCACGTGAACCCTGCAGGTATTCACCTGTTTTGCTGACAAGGAAGTTGAGAAAAGAGTCCATGGAGACAAGTCAACGACCTTTATTATCATAAACTAACTATATAACGTCTGTAGCCTTACACATGAGGGATGGTTCTGGTCACCTCCAGGCACTCACACGGGGGTGTCTGACGCAGAACCCACGGCAGCCGCACACATGCCCAGTCCATCCGTTTCTAGCCCAGCTTTAAAAACCAACAGCAAAATCCAAAACGGTAACAGCCTAGCTGCCATTTCTGAATGCCTGGGAGGCGGCCAGAGGTGGCAAATGTTAACCTTGGCCACAGTCCTGCAGGGAAGGTGCTTCTTGTGTCAGTTTTACAGGCAAGAAACGGAGGCTCTGAGAGGACCTGGAGGGATCCCATAAGCAGTTCAGGGCCATCCTCTGGCAAGTGCCACATGGATGACTGCTACAAGGGACACAGATGAGAAGCGGAAAATCGGTCTCTTGGTGTAGAAAGACTGTCCAACCTGGGCAGAGTTCTAGGATCTGAAGAGAGGGTGGGGCTGTGCAATAGACAGCAGAAGAAGCCAAAACCTAGTGACCTCTGACCTGTGAAGTGGGGGCCCACAGGCCAGCCCCCAGTCCGCGTGCAGCCTGCAGCCTGTCTGTGCAGTCCGTGAATTGAGAATGCTTTTACGTCCTTAAATGGTTGAAAAAAATCAAAAGAAAGGTAACTGTTTGGGGACACGTGAAAATGATCGGAAAGTACAATTTCCTCGTCCTCAGTCGCCCTTCATGGGCCCACAGTGGCCCTCCGAGCCATGGACTGACAATGGCTGCCCTGGCTACCAGGGCACAGCTGGCACTGCAGAGGCCAAAAAGCCCGGGTCCTCGCCATCCAGCCCTCGGCAGGAGCTCTGCACCCACGTCGGAGCAGGTCAGGCACACACGCTGGGGAGGGGCAAGTGCAGGGCGCCTACGAGGGCTGGGGAAGCCCTTTGGGGGGGCCGGGCCAGCATTCCCGGAGCTCCATGGACAGGTGGTGGATTGTGGATCACGGACAGGACTCCTGAGCAGGCTTGCAGGGTGGAGCCCTCCCACCCCCCCCGATTTGTGACATGCCCCTTGGTGGCCAGGTGCCCTGCAGTGTGAGACATTCCAGCCAATGAGACCCATGGGTTTGGAGGCGATGGGCCCACCTGTGAGTGGAGTACAGAGCGTGGGGGAATAGCTTCCTAGGAGTCTGGGGCTCGACCTCTCCAAGAGGCCCTGAAGGTGGCCTGAGAGCCCTGCTCTGGAAGTTCTGCCTCTCGGGGGGCAGCAGGGAGCACAGTGACTGCAGCGAGCCCCGCCTGGCTCTAAGCACCACTTCCCACGCATGCAGCTTTGGCAGGTGCATTAGCCCAGCTCTCAGTTTCCACAGTGGGAGAGCACGGCTGTGGGGTGGCGCCTGCCTCACAGGGCCGCTGGGAGAGATGCCCGGGTTACAGTGAACATGAGGAGCAGGCTCATACACCCCACACACGGCGAGCGTTATCCCAGGGGCATGCAGAGGTGGGACTGGAGACAGAGTCTCCAAAGACCAAGAATCGGCGGAGGGACTGAAGGGCAGATGACAGAGGGGAATGGTCCCGCCAGTGAGAACCCAGCCCTGTTATTCCAGGGCCTTCTCTGCCTTCTGTGAGAAAACGACTTTCCCAGACCCCAGCACGGGCCTTTCTCACATCTCAGCAGCCCGGACCACGGCTCCAACTGCAGCTCAGGATGAAGGCCCCAGGCGCTAAAGAGGGTGAAGCCAGACCCCGCCTCCATCCCGAAACACCGGGAACCACGGTGAAAGCGCCACGCCCGGGATGCTGCCTGGCCAAAGGCTTTGATCAGCCCCTGCCAAGTGTGTGGCAGAAGTGGCTTCAGAGGCAGCTGTGCCCACATCATGAGCTCTAACGATGCTCCAGGAAGAGCACAGACGGCTTCCTTCTCTAATTCCTCAGCATGTTTTTAAATTTAAGTAACTCTACGTTGGATTTTGGAAAAAGCGCTTCTAACATAAGCCTGTTTGACTGCAGTTAAATAATTGATAGGTCTCTTGGCTTGGGAATCACTGTCTCCATTACCTTTTTTTATGTGACTCACTTCATTGCTCCATTATTATTAATAATAAATATATCAAGCATCAGGCACACAAAAATATCAAGAATAAAGAAATATATAAGGAGCTCCTCATACTGACAAAAAAAAGATATAACCCAAATGAAAGACGGGCAAAAGATATAAATAAGCTGTTCTTTTTTAAAAAAGAGAAAAGAACGGCAAATGGGCTTAAACACATAAAAAGATTCTCAACCTGCCTGTTAGCAGGACAAACATAAGATAAACCACAACAGGACGCGGCGTCTCGTCCAGCAGCAGGGGGAAGGCCCAGAAGCGGGGCAGCGCAGGCCGCTGGCAAGGTGAGTGGAGAACAGACACCCTCCTACAGCACTGACCAGCAAACTGCAAACACACCCTCCTCTCAGAAATCTCCCTTCTCCAAAGCGATCCCAAAGCTGTCCTCGCAGAAATATAACTGATGTACTCACAAGGCGTCTGCAGCACTATTTATAAAAGCAGAAGACTGGAGACCAGCTGTCCATAATGAGGAGCGGCTGGGGGCGGGGGCTCCACCGGGGAACATCACGCAGCTCTGCAGACACGCGCACGCCGCCCACATAACACGCAGGTACGAAGGGATTGTGAGGCGGAGTAAGAGAAAAAAGTACGTGCCGGGGTAACCGTAAGCCACCGTATATGTCATTGAGAACACTGGCTTATTTACCCTGGGCCTGATGTCACTGACTTCTACCTCCTGCCCCAAGATTTAGAGTGAAAGATGAAAACAGGGCCTGTTAACTCACCTGTGGGCAGGATGTGAAGACCATGTAGCACATGTGATTAAATACACAGCCAGTCCTTCCACAAACTCCGAAGGACACGGCTTCTTCGGCGGCTGCTGCAGGCCAGGCGGAAGCCACTCCTAGGTGCGTGCATCCTGGCTGACATTCCTGGAAATTCCTGATGCTACACTGACAACAACTACATTCTCTTTAGCAATTTTAGGATGGCAAGCAAGGACATTGTGGTTATCGGTGATGGAAAGTAAATTCTTGGCATTCTACTGCTACTCCAGGCTATTAAACTACATTACGGTATTTTTTTTTTTTTTTTTGTAGAAATGTGTGGTTCCTTCCATTGAGAGGGCAATTAAGTTTGTATGGTCAGAACATCTCTGAGTAAAATCCATCATTAATTTTCTCACATAGAAATATACAACCCATCAGATGGAGGCGTATTCAGTGCTGAAGACGATGGCAGGAGGCTGGGGGTGGCGACACAGAGAGGAGCCCCCATCATTCACAGCCCACTCTGCACAGGGGCACCCACCAGGCACAGGGGTGCCCGCTCCACACAGGGATGCCCGCTCCACACAGGGATGCCCGTTCCACAGGGGCACCCACCAGGCACAGGGGTGCCTGCTCCACACAGGGCACCTGCCAGGCACAGGGTGCCCACTGGGAGGATTCTGCTGAGCTGTACTCCCCACCCCTGGGAACCCAGGAGGCTTCGGTAAGGTCGTGGTGTGTCACTTCTGTGCTCACACACGTCCTCACAGGAGGCCTTCCTGACTGCAGCACAGAAAACAGCTGCCCTCCTCCCGGCCCCCTGAGCCCCTCTATCCTGCCTCATTTTCTTCTCCACGCACATCCCCACCTGACACGGCCGCCATTACTACTGTGGCTTCTCTGCTGCCGGACTTCCCCCCACCTTGGGACGAGGCAGCCCATTTCTGACATAATCAGACATAGGGTTTACAGTAAGAAGCCCTAAGAAAGGAAACATCCTAAATTTCCTAACAAATGAATGACCAATACTAGACCAATTCCTGAAAGGCTTCTACCTGTGGAAAGGGAAGTGGTCCCTTAAAAGCATGTGGCACTCCAGGGGTCAGGAAGAGATGAACGATTTGGCCACATCATTATTTACAAAGATGCAATGACATATATATTTGTGTATTTACACACACATGCGTGCACACAAACACACACGTGTGTGTATGTGTATACCATAATGTCAAAAGACAAATGAAAATTTGGGAGGCCAGGCATAGTGGCTGACGCTTGTAGTCCCAGCACTCTGAGGTGGGAGAATCACTGGAACCAGGCTGCAGTGAGGTGTGATCACAGCACTGTACTCCAGCCTGGGTGACAGAGTAAGACCCCGTCTCCAAAAAAGGTGGGGGGATTATCTGCAGTATACATATTAGTCAAAGGGCCAATGTCTGGGTTTTTTTTTTTTTTTTTTTTTTTGAGATGGAGCCTCACTGTCGCCCAGGCTGGAGTGCAGTGGTGCGATCTCGGCTCACTGCAACCTACATCTTCCGGGTTCAAGTGATTCTCACGCCTCAGCCTCCCTAGTAGCTGGGATTACAGGTGCAAGTCGCCACATTCGGCTAATGTTTGTATTTTTAGTAGAAATGGGGTTTCACCATGTTGGCCAGGCTGGTCTCAAATTCCTGGCCTCAAACAATCCACCTGACTCAGCCTCCCAAAATGCTGGGAATACCGGTGTGAGCCACACTGTACCCAGCAAGGGCTAATTTCTTTAATGTAAGAAGAGCTCTCACAAATGAAGAGAAAAAAATGAACAGTCCAATAAACAAATGGCAGGGTATATTCGCAGGCTGCTCATGGAAGAAAAACATACTGTGGCAATTTAGCAGTAAACGAACAATCCCAAGACGCATGCCTTTCGACACAGCAGCTCCACCTCTACAAAAGTCCACGGAAGGACGCAAAGGCGCGCTTATACCAGTGTTCATTTTGCTGGGAAAGGAACAGCTCTGCTCACAAGAGTGAGAAAAGGGCCATCCCACAGGCAGCGGAGAGACCCTGTGGCCCCACACCAAGGTTCAACTCCTCCACAGTGGGCAACTGTCTACGTGTTATGCCTCAATTCCCACCTGTAAAGTGAGAATAATAGTAATGCTATCGTACCGCATGACATTACACCGATGAAGTTAGAATGGCCCAGAATTAATTGCTCTATAAATGTTTGATGAAGGAGAGGATAATGATAAATAAAAATACCATGATGGCGGTAGTTACAATAACAATTCTATTTGTTACAAAAAGGCCGGGAGAAGCAACGTAACCCAGAAGAGGTTAGAAGTCATCTCTCCCAAATAGGCAGCTTCCACTTCTACCCTTGCACGAACTTAAAGGAGGCCTTGTCATGCTCCCAGAAGAAAACAGAGTGCACAAAACACCAGTGAGCATAGTGGACTGGAAGACTGAGAAATTCACGAGGCTGAAGGGGGATTCAAGCCCACATCCTTCAGCACGCGTGTCCCCACGTGGGAGGATGGAGACTCTCCTTCCCTTTCTCTCCCTAGCACAGTATCCACCTTCCTAGGAATCAACGTTTCCAGCTTTCTCTGATTAATATTTAGGTTCAGTACTTTCCCCAAAGCATATCTGTGTCTTTTCTTCTTTTTTGACTTCTGTAAATCTCCTTTGGTTATTTTTATCTGTAGGACTTTTAATATTGAACAAGTTGTAACTTTTCGTAAAAAATTCCTTCAGCCTTTGACCAACGCTGGGAATATGTTTGAGAATGTAGTTAATTCAGGAAAGTCATTCTATAGTGAAAGACTTTTAAAATAAAAGTTAGAATGCTACAAAATAAAAGTTTTCCTTATTCTTTTAAGTGTGGCATCAGAAATAGAAGGCTGGGGCCAGGGATGACAAATTTCAGCTCTCTCCACTTGGCTACTGCTTGAGTTTGGCACAAAGCCTGGTGGCTTAGGGAGCTGGACTGGCTGCACTGGGCAGAAGTGGAGGCGCACCCGTGGCCCATGGCATCCACCAGAGCAGAGGGCCTCACGCTGTGGCATGCCAGGGAGGCCGCTGGGGACGTTGCGGCCACCAGCCCTGGGGCCCCAGCAGGGCCGGACTCTGTAGGTCATTCCAGCTGTGGGCACCCTGATGCCCGGCCCACTCGTGACCCAGTGCATGTGTGCTCCGTGATGCGGAAGAGGTGAGGCACACGGCCACAAAGGGCAGCAGTGACTGTCTTTAACAAATGCGAGTGTTAAGGACACCGGCATGACCTCGAAGCTCCTCCAGTAGTTAGAGTCGACCACATACTGAAATTTTAATGGGCAACTATTGAAGATATCGATCTACAAGCACCATTTTCTGCTTGATAATATGGTTTTAAAACATTTTTTACATTATCTCTGTAGCTGGCTAGCAAAAAACACAATTGCTTATTTCGGATTACCAGGAAGAAGCACAAATGACTATAACGTAAAAAATGCATTCAGGCCGGGCGTGGTGGCTCACGCCTGTCATCCCAGCACTTTTGGAGGCTGAGGCAAATCGATCACATGAGTCCAGGAGTTTGAGACCAGCCTGGGTGACAGCAGAACCTTGTCTCTACGAAAAATACAAAAATTGGCTGGGCGTGGTGGCGCATACCTTTAGTCTCAGCTACTCTGGAGGCTGAGATTAGGAGGATTGCTTGAGCCCAGGAGGCAGAGGCTGCAGTAAACTGAGATCATGCTATTGCTCTCCAGCCTGCACAACAGAGCAAGACCCCATCTCAATAAAAAGAAATGAAAGAAATGCATTCATATTTATGATCATTTCTCAAAATAAATATGTCTACTACACGGCCATCAAAGTTAGAAGGTAATAAAGACCCATCTTGGTTTGAGAGTCCCATAAATGCCTTCTAGCTTCTATCTGTAAATACAGGCTGAGTAGCCCTTATCCAAAATGCTTGGGACAGACGTGCTTTGGATTTTGGAATATTTGCATATGCATAATGAGACACCTTGGGATGAGACCCAAATCTAAACACAAAATTCATTTGTGTCTCACACACACAGCCTGACGGTAATTTTATACAATATTTTAAATAATTTTAGGCATGAAAGTTCATGTCAACAGCTTATGAATGGAATTTTCCACTTGTGGCATCATGCTAGTGCTTGAAAAGTTTCAGATTTTGGAGCATTTTGGATTTGGGATTTTGGGATGAGGGATGCTCAAATTCATCCCATCCCTTCAATTTTGCCTTACCCTTTCTGCATATAATCCTGTGTTCCTTCGTTTTATTTTGCTTGTTGAGACGGAGTCTTACTCTGTCCCTCAGGCTGGAGTACAACGGCGTGATCTTGGAACAATGCAACCTCCGCCTCCCAGGTCCGAGCAATTCTCCTGCCTCAGCCTCCCGAGTAGCTGGGATTACAGGTGTGCACCACAGTGCCCGGCTAATTTTTGTATTTTTAGTAGAGATGGGGTTTCCTCATGTTGGCCAGGCTGGTCTTGAACTCCTGACCTCAAGTGATCTGCCTGCCTCAGCCTCCCAAAGTGCAGGGATTACAGGCATGAGCCACCGCACCAGGCCCTGTGTTACTTTTTGTAATTTGCTAAAGAGCTACAGTAGGGCTATTGAATGTGCACATAATGCACTCTCTGTGTCTTTGAAACACTGCCAAAAACACTATTTTGCCTTTGCAGTTTCTTGGCACACTGGCTGAAGACGTGTTGCCCACACACTGAGGGAGGTCCTTACTGTGGACACCGAGCTCCGGGAGGCTGCGGTGGCGGTGCTGAGTCTGCAGGTAGAGAGGAGCAGGGACTGTTTTGCCTCCACCTCCTTCAAAACCTACTCTTCTTCCCAGCAAGAGTCCCTTCCCTTACGCTCCCGAATCCACCCTGGCCTGAGGGTGCGCCTGAGCACCACATCCTGACTCCACTTGACTGCGAGATGTCTGCATGTCCACAAGTGCAGCGCTCGTCTCATCTCCTCACACAGTCGATCCCTCGGAGCAGACCGGCGATCCCCACCACCTACTGAACACTCTGCATGTTACAGCTCCTACTCAGCATCTCGGTCAGACCTGGGGTCGCTCTACCTGTTCCACACCTAGACCACAGGTTTTCACCCTGGCCACACATCAGTACCACTTAGGAAGTTTGGAAAAAAGCTATGCCAGTGCAAGCCAATGACAGAAAAAACATTAATTACCCGATTTTAAAATAGGCAAAGAACCTGAATAGACATTTGTAGCGAGAAGGTGTATAAATGTCTAATAAGGAGATGAAAAGTGGTCCATATCACTAGTCATGAGAAATGCAGATTAAAACCACAATGAGGCCAGCGCAGTAGCTCACAGCTGTAATCCCAGCACTCTGGGAGGCCAATGTAGGAGGATCACTTGAGTTCAAGACCAGCCTGAGCAACCTAATGAGACCCTGCCTCTCCAAAAAAAGTTGTCTTTTTTTTTTTTTTAAATTAGCCAGGCATGGTGGTGCATGCCTGTGATCCCAGCTACTGGGGAGACTGAGGTGGGAGGATCGCTCGAGCCCAGGAGGTCGAAGCTGCAGTGAGCTGTGATCGTGCCATTGCACTCCAGCCTGGGTAACAGAGGAGACACGGTCTCTAAAAGACAACAACAAAACCCCACAATGAGATACCACTTACACAGAGCAGGATGGCTGCTACCAAAAACTAGACAGCGCCAAGTGCCGGTGAGGACGTGGGGAACTGAAACCCCAGCTATCTGGTGAGGACGTGGGGAACTGGAACCCCAGCTATCCGGTGAGGACGCGGGGAACTGGAACCCCAGCTATCCGGTGAGGACGCGGGGAACTGGAACCCCAGCTATCCGGTGAGGACGCGGGGAACTGGAACCCCAGCTATCCGGTGAGGACG
This sequence comes from Rhinopithecus roxellana, assembly GCF_007565055.1. Lineage (NCBI taxonomy): Eukaryota > Metazoa > Chordata > Mammalia > Primates > Cercopithecidae > Rhinopithecus > Rhinopithecus roxellana. Next base: position 5,509,434 of record NC_044566.1, on the reverse strand, counting down.
CGGGGACTGGAACCCCAGCTATCCGGTGAGGACGCGGGGAACTGGAACCCCAGCTATCCGGTGAGGACGCGGGGAACTGGAACCCCAGCTATCCGGTGAGGACGCGGGGAACTGGAACCCCAGCTATCCGGTGAGGACGCGGGGAACTGGAACCCCAGCTATCCGGTGAGGACGCGGGGAACTGGAACCCCAGCTATCCGGTGAGGACGCGGGGAACTGGAACCCCAGCTATCCGGTGAGGACGCGGGGAACTGGAACCCCAGCTATCCGGTGAGGACGCGGGGAACTGGAACCCCAGCTATCCGGTGAGGACGCGGGGAACTGGAACCCCAGCTATCCGGTGAGGACGCGGGGAACTGGAACCCCAGCTATCCGGTGAGGACGCGGGGAACTGGAACCCCAGCTATCCGGTGAGGACGCGGGGAACTGGAACCCCAGCTATCCGGTGAGGACGCGGGGAACTGGAACCCCAGCTATCCGGTGAGGACGCGGGGAACTGGAACCCCAGCTATCCGGTGAGGACGCGGGGAACTGGAACCCCAGCTATCCGGTGAGGACGCGGGGAACTGGAACCCCAGCTATCCGGTGAGGACGCGGGGAACTGGAACCCCAGCTATCCGGTGAGGACGCGGGGAACTGGAACCCCAGCTATCCGGTGAGGACGCGGGGAACTGGAACCCCAGCTATCCGGTGAGGACGCGGGGAACTGGAACCCCAGCTATCCGGTGAGGACGCGGGGAACTGGAACCCCAGCTATCCGGTGAGGACGCGGGGAACTGGAACCCCAGCTATCCGGTGAGGACGCGGGGAACTGGAACCCCAGCTATCCGGTGAGGACGCGGGGAACTGGAACCCCAGCTATCCGGTGAGGACGCGGGGAACTGGAACCCCAGCTATCCGGTGAGGACGCGGGGAACTGGAACCCCAGCTATCCGGTGAGGACGCGGGGAACTGGAACCCCAGCTATCCGGTGAGGACGCGGGGAACTGGAACCCCAGCTATCCGGTGAGGACGCGGGGAACTGGAACCCCAGCTATCCGGTGAGGACGCGGGGAACTGGAACCCCAGCTATCCGGTGAGGACGCGGGGAACTGGAACCCCAGCTATCCGGTGAGGACGCGGGGAACTGGAACCCCAGCTATCCGGTGAGGACGCGGGGAACTGGAACCCCAGCTATCCGGTGAGGACGCGGGGAACTGGAACCCCAGCTATCCGGTGAGGACGCGGGGAACTGGAACCCCAGCTATCCGGTGAGGACGCGGGGAACTGGAACCCCAGCTATCCGGTGAGGACGCGGGGAACTGGAACCCCAGCTATCCGGTGAGGACGCGGGGAACTGGAACCCCAGCTATCCGGTGAGGACGCGGGGAACTGGAACCCCAGCTATCCGGTGAGGACGCGGGGAACTGGAACCCCAGCTATCCGGTGAGGACGTGGGGAACTGGAACCCCAGCTATCCGGTGAGGACGCGGGGAACTGGAACCCCAGCTATCCGGTGAGGACGCGGGGAACTGGAACCCTGTGCACTACTGGTGCGAGTATGAAATGACGTGGCTGCGATGGAGACAGCAGAGAGGTTCCTCAGAGAATTAAACACAGGTATGACCCAGCACGGGATCCTGCAGTCCCGCCTCTGGGTGCGCATCCAGAAGAAATGAGCTCAGTATGTGGAAGAGACGTCAGCACACGATCACTGCTGCAGTATTCACAACAGCCTACGAGGGACGCCCAAGAGTCCATCTGCAGGTCAATGGACAAAAACCGTGGTGTATACACAACAGAACGTGATTCCACCACAAGAAGAGAAGACGCGGATGAGTCCACTGAAATGACGTATCTAAAATGGTCAAAATCACAGAGAAAGCAGAACGGTGGTCACCAGGGCCTGGGGGAGGGGAGGTGGGGATGCCAGTTTAAGGGCACAGAGGCTGAGCATTGCAAGACGAAGAATTTCTAGAGTTCTGCTGCCTGACAATGCGGAAGTGCTCAATACTGCTGAACTCTACACTTAACACGGCTGCAATGGTCAGGTCCATGCCATGCTTTTTTTTACAATTCAAAACTTTAGAAAATTACTTAAAACAGAACAATACCAAGCCTGGGTCCTGCCTCTCAGAGCTCCTAACCTTTTTGTTTTATGCTTCTCGATGATCCTATTGTTTTTTTGGCCTTCCTCACTCATTCTCATACGATTCTGATATAAAGGTGTGAGTAGGAACACCTACAAATTATAAACTAAAATTTAAAACTGTCTCTGATTAGGGGATGTATATTTATTGTGCATCTTTTATTCTCTTCATACTAGGGTACACAGTAAGTGCTTAGCACTCATTAAATATTCACATTATTATCAATTGAATAAAAGAATGAATGATTATTTGGGTGGTAATAATACTCTAAATGTACTTTAAAACACTGGGATAAAATTTTAAATAGCTACATTCTAATTCTAATTATGGGCTGGGCGTGGTGACTCATGCCTGTAATCCCAGCACTTTGGGAGACCAAGGTGGGAGGATCATCTGAGGTCAGGAGTTCAAGATCAACCTGGCCAACACGGTGAAACCCCGTCTCTTCTAAAAGCACAAAAATTAGCCAGGCGTGGTAGCAGGCGCCTGTAATCCCAGCTACTTGAGAGGCTGTGGCAGGAGAATGACTTGAACCCGGGAGGTGGAGGGTGCAGTGAGCCGAGATGGCACGACTGCACTCCAGCCTCGGCAACAGAGTGAGACTCCGTCTCCAATAATATAGTAACAGTTATTATTACTATGCCACTAACTTATCTCAGAACTAGTAAGTCTTAGCTATCCAGTGCCCAATTACCCCATCAGTAAAATCCTCACATTCACTCATCAATTACTATGTGCCAGGTACTATTTTAAGACTCCCAGATGTATGATCACATTTAAAACTCAGCATCGTTGGAAATGGATATAGCCCTGTTATTTTCATTTGCCGGCTGAAGAAATCGAGGCTGGAGAGCTCACGTATCTTACGTGAAGTAGGGAAGGGATTTGAACTGGAGCTGGCTAACCACAGTGGTTTCACTTGGGACACACTTGGAACACTGTTCAGAGCACTCTGCGCTTTACACACCAGCAGGGTGACTAAGAGTTGACCAGGAGGGAAGGTGTGGAGGATGCACTTTCCTGGCAAAAGCAAAACACCTCCACAGCACCGAGAGCTGACTGCAGGCCAAGGAGCCTGAGAGGTGCAGTGGCTCACCTGCGAGGGCAGGTGGTGAGCAGAGGGCTGGGGAGGGAGGCACCAGCAGCTATCAGCTTTCACATGAGAAGCTGCCGGGGAAGAGTCATCAAATGCCATCAAATGTGGAGATTAGGAGGCTCTCCATGTCTGAGATGGACTGGACAGAAATAAGCATCCCTGAAATCTCCACCCAGAGAAATCCATCAACACACACAGAACACTGCACTCAAGCACACCCTCCCAGACCGTCCCAAGCTGGGTGCTGGGAGGACAGAGAAATCCATCAACACACATCAACACACAGAACACTGCACTCAAGCACACCCTCCCAGACCGTCCCAAGCCATCCCAAGCCAGGTGCTGGGAGGACAGCGACACTCTCCTGCCTTCTTGTTTAACTTTCTTGACCACTGACAAATGAGCGAAGAGGAAGCCTTCCTTACTTGAAAGAGGCAAGTGGCCCATCACCGCAGCTGGAGACACAGCTCTGCCGTCACAGTATTATGACTAAAATGACCACGTCCACACCAGCAGGAAATATTCTCACCTGAAAACTGGCTTAACCTGTAACTTGCACTGTTGGTTCAATCAAAACCAAGTACTTTACAAATGCACAACTCCCCTTTTTCCTTCAGCCCTGGTTAGAGTTCTTGGCAAACTCCCCAAATTCAAAATGAAGCTCTGGATGGTGGATGGGTCTATACTACATTCCAGGGAGGGACACGCTGAGACCACGGGAAATAAACAACCAATCCTCTTTTCCTGAAGCTGTATAGGTAAACTTAGGCCCACTGTGTTACAGTCCTAAGCTCAAAGGAACCGACATCTGCCTAAGCCATCAACTCTAGAAAGCACCTGCAACACCTCCCTATGCCGTCAATGCTAGCAGGAATCTACAACATTTGCACAGGTCATTATGCTGTAGCAGGAACCTGCAACATCTGCCTAATAACCACACCCTTAAAAACCTCCCTCAGCCCATTCTATTTTCCAGCAATGCTACTGAATAGAGCCGCATTTTTTTCACGATGGTGAAAATACACGGTTCCCACCCATGTGGCAGACATCTCACAAAACACATGCGCTCATCACAGGGAGTAAGCAGACCAAGGATGAGGGCACTGGAACAACTGTCTGCCAGTCTGAATCATCCCCAGAGAAGCCACAGCAGGCTACTGACTTCGCCTCTCCATAGAACCCTCTGCACAGGTGAGGTCTGCCGGCACATGTGCTGCTGTCCTACACTGTGCTACTGACGCTAAAAACCTAACTGGACTCACGGGGTGAGTTCTGTTTATCAAACCTCTAGGAAATTCTTGAGTGACCTCCTCTCCCCTGCCCATGTACACAGTAAGGAAAAACAGGTATCTGTCTGCAGAAAGTCTCGCCATTGTCAGGGGTCAGAATGGCAAACGTTCTTTCTGACCTTCAGTTTGAGCACATGTGTCTGAGTCCCCTGAGATTCAGCTGCACTGCGGGGACGCAGGGGGCAAAGGCACGGCGCGAAGGCTGGCCATCACATGCGGGGGATACCACCTAAGTGAAATAAAATGGAGCAGGCTGAGAGTGCCTCAGGAAGCCGATGTTACACTCCACGGGTAGCTGGCATAAGTGGTAGCTTCGCAGAATTATCCTAAGTGGCATCATTTTTACACAGGTGAGCAAATTCTCAGGTTTTCCCTTTTCTCACTTTTGGTCGTCCAGTGCCTGAAATTAATGCTAATGTCAAGTTTACTCGAATATCCAGACTACGAAATCAGACAGCACCTAACCTAAGTCTCCCTACACACGACCTGTGAAACCGCGTGCTCACACCCCAGTCTCCCGCAGAGACCAGTGCCTGCGGGGGCTCCTCCGTGGGGCTCACGTGCTAAGCAGCACAGATGCTAGTGTCTCAGGTGCAAGTCGACATGGGAGGTGACAGCACAGCACCCCCTTCCACAGGAGGCGTCCCCCCCACCAACCCCCAAGGGTTCTGACGCTGTTTCCCATGCAACATCAGGCCAGGCAGCAGCCATCTCTAAATGAGCCTGCACTTATTTAAAAACTTCCTTTCAACCTGACACCATCTAGATCAGGAATTAGTGCTCCCATTTGCCTTCAGGGTGGCTGCTCCCTGCGGACAATGCGTTCACCACCCCATGCCACCCACACTCAGGACACGTGAGACAAGCATACTGTGGGGAGGGGGAGCACTCCTCTGTGGGGTGAGCACTCCTCTGTGGGGGGAGCACTCTTCTATGGGGAGGGGGAGCACTTCTCTGTGGGGAGGGGGAGCACTTCTCTGTGGGGGGAGCACTCTTCTGTGGGGCAGGCGAGCAGTCTATGGGGGAAGGGGAGCACTCTGGGGAAGGCAAGTACACCTCCACAGGGAGGGGAGCACTCTATGGGGAACGGGACTTCACCTTTTCTCCCCTGGGCCCAGAGTAGTCACTGTGAGGCTCAAAATACCTGGTAAAACATTAAAGTCTCTAATGCACAGAGGCAGATGGAAAACAGTCCAGAGAGAGCCACAAACAAAAACAGCCGGCATCCACTGAACATGGGCAGAGAGAGAGGTGGCTTGGCTGGAACAAAGGACTAAGGAGCATGGGGCCCCAGGTCTCCCTGCAGCCCACCCATCCCAGATCAGCACAGGGACAGAGTCTCTAGCCCACAGTGAGGCTACAGCCTGCCCCAGTTGGCTGGTGCCTCCACTCTCCGCCACTGGTGTGATGGGCAGCCTGGAGCAGACTAGGCCAGGGAAATGGTGCTGGACCAGTGTTCTCTGCCCTTCACCATGACAGAGGCCCCCAGAGAGTTCACCTGCCCCACAGCCCCGCAAGGACCAGGCCACCTTCTCCACCCCTAGTGTGGCTGCCCAACCCTCCCGACTAGCGCTCCCTGTCCCTCACCTCCCCAATCCCCACCCTCCCAAAACACATAAAGCTCTGTAGGAACACAGACACAGCCAACGGAGCACTTCCACCCACACCTTCAATCTCTTTGTGGCTTTCTCTGGCTTTATATGAGAAATACAAAGTACTAGAAACACTGACCTAAACAGGCAAACAAAGCCCATGTAAGTGATTCAAACCCGTGCCATGCCTTCCTTCTTTGGTTCTCAACCACAAAAATTCTGAAAATGCACTATTTTAAAATGCTCCCAAATCCATTTTTGATGAGTGAAATTCTGCCCTGAATAACGCTGAGCACAGCATGACGTGAGCAGCGGAAGTGGGTGGGTCAACGACACGGGAGCGTGATGGCGAGCACCTTCCGCAACAAAATGGCTGGATCTTTCCTGCACAGCCAGAGCTCCCCAGGCTTCCAGAAGCTTCTCTGGATGTTACACAACAGGAACTCCTCCCTTGGGATCTGTGGGGAGGAGGAGACCAGTGGCGACAGTGCAACCCAGTTACAGTGAAAACCGAGCTCCCTGGGCAGCACACCTTGTCTGCTGAGATCTACAAAGCCCTCTCTTCTCCATGCAAGTCTTTTTCTGGAGCCCTGGGCTATGTTGCATTTTAAAAGCTACTTCTAAAAGGTTATCAGATGCCATCATCACTTGAAGAGTAAAATGCTCCTACCTTGGCTTTGTGGCTATTTCTGCCGAAGGCCAGACATAACTTAAGAAAGATTCAGGCTGGGACAGTGGCTCACGCCTGGAATCCCAGCACTTTGGGAGGCTGAAGTGGGTGGGTCACCTGAGGTCAGGAGTTCAAGACCAGCCTGGTAACATGGTAAAACCCCATTTCTACTAAAAATACAAAATTAGCCAGCTGTGGTGGCACATGCCTGTAATCCCAGCTACTCAGGAGGCTGAGGCAGGAGAATCACTTGAACCTGGCAGGTGGAGGTTGCAATGAGCCGAGATGGCACCATTCCACCCCAGCCTGGGCAACAGAGCAAGACTCTGTCTCAAAAAATAATAATAATACACACACACACACAGAGAGAGAATTCACATGCTATAAAATTCACCCTTTACAATGTACAATTCAGTGGTTTTTTAGTTCATTTACAGAGTTGCCACCATCTAATCATCACCACCATCTAATTCTAGAGCATTTTCATTACCCCAAGAAGGCACAAGAGCCACACACAGTCGCTCCCACACCCCCTCCCCCAGCTCCTGCCAACTATTAATCTACTTTCTGTCCCTACAAATTTGCCAGTTCTGGACATGTCACATAAACAGAATCATACAATGTGTGGCCTTTTATTTCTAGCCTCCTTCACTTAGCATCGTGCTTTCAAAGTTCATTCATGGTGTACATAAATCAGTAGTTGGTTCCTTTTTGTGGCTGGATAATACTCCATGGTAAGGATAAATCACATGTCATTTATCCATTCATCTACTGATGCGCATGAGAGGCTTCCACTCTTTGGCTACGATGAATAATGCTGCCAACAACACAAGAACATTTGTGTGAAAGTTTCTGTGTGGACACATGTCTTCAAAGCTTTTGAGGATATACTTAGGCGTGGAATTGCAGGGCGTATCAGTAACTCTTCATATTCCCGTACATCAAGGAATTGCCAAAGTATTTCCGGAGCAGCTTCACCATTTTACATTCCCACCAGCAACGCACAAGACTTCCAGCTCCTCCACATCCTCCTTAACACCTCTTCATTGTCTGTCTTTTTTATTACACCCCTCTTAGTGGGTATGAAGCACAAAGTTTTTATGTACATTTCTCTAATGTAAGTAAATGCAAATAATGTTGACCATCTTTTTTTTTTTTTTTTTTTTTTTTTTTTTTTTTTGAGACGGAGTCCTGCTCTGTCGCCCAGGCTGGAGTGCAGTGGCCGGATCTCAGCTCACTGCAAGCTCCACCTCCCGGGTTCACGCCATTCTCCTGCCTCAGCCTCCCGAGTAGGTGGGACTACAGGCGCTGCCACCTCGCCTGGCTAGTTTTTTGTATTTTTTAGTAGAGACGGGGTTTCACCGTGTTCGCCAGGATGGTCTCGATCTCCTGACCTCATGATCCGCCCATCTCGGCCTCCCAAAGTGCTGGGATTACAGGCTTGAGCCACCGCGCCTGGCCATGTTGACCATCTTTTCATTCATTGGCTGGCCCTTTGTATTCTTCCTTGGTAAAATACCAATTAAAATCCTTTGCCCATGGTTAGATTAGAGCATCATTTTGTTATGAATTGACAGAGTTCTTTGTGTCTTCTGGATGCAAATGCTTGACCAGAGCTATGCTCTGCCAATCATCTCTCCCATCCTGTGAATTTTCTTTCCATTTTCGTAATGGTGTCCTTCGAGGAACAAGTTTTTAATTTTAATCTAGTCCAATTTATTTATCTTTTCCTTTGGTTGCTTATGCTTTTTATACCATATCTAAGAAAAGATCACCTAATCCAAGGTTACCATGATTCGCCCCTGTGTTTTTCTGCAGTCAACTCAATAAAGTAACTCCTGCTGGCCGGGCGCGGTGGCTCACGCCTGTAATCCCAGCACTTTGGGAGGCCGAGACGGGCGGATCACAAGGTCAGGAGCTCGAGACCATCCTGGCTAACACGGTGAAACCCCGTCTCTACTAAAAATGCAAAAAAACTAGCCGGGCGAGGTGGCAGGCGCCTGTGGTCCCAGCTACTTGGGAGGCTGAGGCAGGAGAATGGCGGGAACCCGGGAGGCGGAGCTTGCAGTGAGCTGAGATCCGGCCACTGCACTCCAGCCTGGGCGACAGAGCGAGACTCCGTCTCAAAAAAAAAAAAAAAAAAAAAAGTAACTCCTAAGTATCTGCAGTATACTTAGTCCTCTGCTAGGCTCCATGGAGTAGGAGAGACAGGTGAGATGCCGCTTCCCACCCAAAGGAATCTGCTGTTTCACTAGGGGAAGAAGACATACAAGCTGGCCCCACAACTGCATGGGTCCCCTAGACTCACAGTGGGACACAAGAAGGGAGGCTCTGTAGGGGCAGGGCAGGAGAAACAGCCTCGATGGGAGCCGTCATCCCACGGTGGGCCAAACGGCCTCGATGGGAGCCGTCATCCCACGGTGAGCCAAACGGCCTCGATGGGAGCCGTCATCCCACGGTGAGCCAAACGGCCTCGATGGGAGCCGTCATCCCAAGGTGAGCCAACGGCCTTGATGGGAGCCGTCATCCCAAGGTGAGCCAAATGGCCTCGATGGGAGTCATCATCGCACAGTGAGCCAATGGCCTCAATGGGAGCCGTCATCCCACAGTGAGCCAAACGGCCTCGATGGGAGCCGTCATCCCACGGTGAGCCAACGGCCTTGATGGGAGCCGTCATCCCAAGGTGAGCCAAATGGCCTCAATGGGAGTCATCATCGCACAGTGAGCCAACGGCCTCAATGGGAGCAGTCATCGAAACAACGTGGCTGATGGCTGGGACCTGGGGGAGGGGGAGGGGGAGGTGGAGGCGGGTGGGTGGGGGGCATGCCGGCAGCAGAACAGGGTCAGAGAGGCTAGAATTGGGCCACATGGCCTTGGGCCAGCACAGAAAGCTCCCGCTTGGCAGACCCACCTGTCCCACGATGTTTAAAGGAGCTCTGCACTGCATGAAGCCAGTCGGCTTAACTGCAAACACTGCCTTGGTGAGAAGAAACAAGCAAAATGTTCCCAGCTCACATTTCTTTTCCTATTTGCAGCAAATTATGGCAATAACCTAAGGTTCGTTCAATGCTCCACGAGCAGAAGGTCACATACTTTTCTGAGTCACTAACACTTTAAGTTGAAGCTATTTCTTTTTTTGTTTGTTTGTTTGAGACGGTATTTCACTCGTCATCCATCCTTGAGTGCCGTGGCGCGATCTCAACTCACTGCAACCTCCACTTCCTGGGTGCAAGTGATTCTCCTGCCTCAGTCTCCCAAGTAGCTGGGATTACAGGCACCCGCCAACCCACCCAGCTAATTTTTGTATGTTTAGTAGACAGGGTTTCACCGTGTTGGCCAGGCTAGTCTCAAACTTCTGACCTCAAATGATCCGCCTGCCTTAGCCTCCCAAAGTGCTGGGATCACAGGCGTGAGCCACTGCGCCCGGCACAAGTTGGAGTTATTTATCCCAAGGCACAGAGCTTTGGGAAGCTGGCGCTGAACAGATATGGGAGGACTGAGGGTTTCGGACCACAGCTTGGGTTCAGAAAAAAGTAAAAGGGCTGAAGGAGAGAGGACCTGTGAACTCTTCCAGGGTCAGTTCCAGGCTACAAAGGAGACTGAATGGGCTTCCGGAAGCAGTATTTCCCTGCACCATGAAAAAGCAGCAAGGCCAGTTATGGAGGGACACAACCAGGCTGACGGCTGTAGCATGGGCAGCAAATCTGTGTTCGTTAATCCAAGACCCAGAGCGGCTTCCACCCGAGCCCCCTGCTGAGCCAGCTGCAGTTATTCTCAATACAAACCAGACTGACCATGTAACCTTACAGCCCGCTCATTTCGTGCTCTTCCCAAAACCCTCCAAGGTTTCCATCCACTCAGATGAAAGGAGAAATTAGACGAGCCCTCGGTGACCTCCCTGTCTCACGGCTCCTCAGACACAGCCAAGCTGAGTCCTGTTTTGAGGCCTCTGCCCGTGCCGTTCCTCAGCCCAGCCCCTTTCCTCCTCTCCTTCAGGTCTTTATGCCCACGACAGCTCAGCATGGCTGGCCCTTGCCAACCCCCCCGGAAGCCCATCCCTCCTGTAATGAACATATTACAAATATTTCTCTGTAATATTTAGCACTACCTGACTCATGATCTGTTTTAACGAACATTTCACCGAAGGATAACTTGCTCACAAAGTGCCTAACCTGCCCTAGGTGTGTGGCTCAGCCTTCACCTGGGTAACCAGTGTCATCAGGACCAAGAAACACAACATCGTCAGCATCTGAGAGGCCCCTTCTGTGACTGCAGGCCCTCCCACCTGCCAAGGTCTCACTCTGACCTCTGCCTCCATCCCCCAGGAGTGCCCAGCTTTGAACTTCGCATCAGTGAACTTATAATATACTCTTTCTGTCTGGCTTCTTTTCCTTGTTTAGGCTGTCAAAAGTCACCCATGTTGTTTGTTCATTTTATTTAATGTGAGCATTTCATGATTTATTTTTGCTTTTTCTACTGCTGACAGACATTTGGGTTGTTTCTGCGAGCATGTATTTACTGCAAACTGCCAAAACAGTTTTCTGAAATGGTCTTGAACGCTCCCACCAGAGGCACATATGGGTTCCAACAGCTCCACAGCCTTCCAACGCTGCCCTGGGTACAAATACCTGACCAGACCTGCGCTCTGCCAATCCTCTCTCCCGTCCCATTAATTTTCTTTTCAATTTCATAATGGTGTCCTTTGAAGCACAAAAGTGTTCAATTTTAATCTAGTTTAATTTTTAGTCTTAATGTAAGTTTAGTAATATATTTGTTTACTGTCATCGCTGCCTAAAATGGACAGTGCATTAGATGCATGCCACTAGGGGACAGATTTCCAAAACGTACTCAATATAGAAAACCTGCACAACTGTATTATAATTCTGGCACGCTGGAAACAACACACATTTTAATTTAACTGGGAGAAGAAAGATCGCAACTTCTCATCAGCAGTTCTCCTCTTTCACCTGCATCAGCAGCTCTCTTCTCTTTCACCTGCCTGGTGCTCCTGGCTGAACAGCATCAGTGGCTCAGATCCCTCATATTCTAGAACGTGAAGCACATGTAAGATAACGCTTTGTTGCTGAGATGCTACCGCAGAAGGAAAGCTCCAGGCTACCCCAGAAAACACAGTAATAACACCTTTTCCTATAAAGTTAGCTGAGCTGTGTGTGTGTGTGTGTGTGTGTGTGTGTGTGTGTGTGTGTGTGTTCCTATGTGTCAGGCACTATTTAGCAGCTCTACAGGGGTTTCTTATTATTATGCAACTCCCATGAAGGTGCCATATAATCCTCGTTTTAGAGACAAGCAAACTGAAGCTAAGAAAAAACAGATAACGTACCAAAGATAAAACACGTGCTAAGTGATAGGGTCAAGTTCAAACAGTGTGATTGGATCAGGGCTCGAGTTCTCACCCTCTGTCCATGCTACCCCTCACAACTCGCATCCTGGCACCATGGTCCACACCAGTGCGCCCCTTAAGCAAGGTCAAAGGGGCTCTGCGCCTGCTCTGGGCACGCGCACACAAAGGCGCGGGAGGCGGCCCTGCACCTGCTCTGGGCATGCGCACACGGAGGCCCTGCACAGGCTCTGGGCATGCGCAGATAGAGGTGCAGCGGTGGCCTGGCACCAGAGCATGCGCACACAGAGGCATGGAGGAGCATGCGGACCATTGGGCTCATGGCTGCACCTCGGAAAACTCAGGGGCTCCTTAGTGCTGAGCCCCACTTTGCGACTGCCGAAAAGTTTGGTGCGCTGCTTAACTTCACGTTGAGAAATGTAAGCAATGTTAGACGAATCGCGCAATGGTTGGTGAGTTCAACTCCGTAATGACTCTGTCAAGGTTCTGGAGCTATTTGAGGTTGCACGGTGCAGGGTTCTAAGCCCTGTGGCCACTTAGGACTTCTTATCTGCGCGAGTGAAGGTTTATTCTACACAATGCAACTAAAACGGAGCCTGGAAATGAACAGATCGACTCCAGCAAGCATCATAACCTCTCGCTTCAGATTTTGTGTTCACTAAAGTCTTAACTTTTTCACCGAATTCATAGGAAGTAATATTAAGTCTTAGAATTTATAAATGTATACAAATAAAATGCTTTGAGAAGAAGTTCTGTTGACAAACCCGCAGAAATCACTGCTGTGGGTTCTGTAATTCCTGCGCTTGTGTGAGCTCAGGCAATCGGAAACGGCCTCCATCAGTCGCGCCGAAGGCTGTCTTGCTGGGCTGCCATGCAATGCCAGGCTTTCGGGGCACTCAAAGAAATCAACTTTTTATTTAACAGAAAAAAAAAAAAAAAACCCTCAATCTGAACATTCTTGAAATGTCAGCAAAACCCGTTTACGGTATTTAGATTTCCCAGTGTCCTTCTATAATTAATTCTCCCTTGAATGAAAAAGTTTCTTTTCCCCAGTGTATCTATGGAGTGCCTTTTATTAGACCCAGATGGAGATTTCCTTTTTTACCTTCACTGCCAGAAAACGCACAGCTAAATCCATCCCAGACGTCTGCTAAAATTTTTCTCGGCTTTTTTTTTTTTAAGTCCTCTTTTATGTTGTGTTTAATTGTGTCAGCTACTTCAAATCCTTCCTGGAAGGGAGACTAGAAGCCCCAGCGGGCAGCCGTCTTCTCTGTCTCCTGGCGCTTCACCTCGCCAGTTGGTATCCATGGTCCTACCACTGACATCGCCTCCTGGAAATGGGGGCATGGGCAGAACCACGCTTACCTTTTGGGGTTGCTGCCTCAGGAGGAGGCACCTGCCACCACCCCACCAGGTGCCACAATGATGCCCCCCACGTGCGGCCATGAGGGCACGTGAGCCAAGTACAGGGTATAGGATAGCTTTCTGGTGACGAGAAAAACCATATCACTGAAAAAGAGAAATATTCATATTGCTATCCACTTTGAAAACCACTAATTTATGAAAAGAAAAGTACAGAGGAGTGTGAAAGCATTGGGTCACATTCTCTAAGTCTGCATTTGTCACTGATATTTATTTTTTGAGTCCAATACAGTCAGGGTTTGACTCTCCAGGCAGCCTGTGGTTCCACGGCGGTTGATGGCTGAGGTCACCGATAGGCACTGGAAACCCAATTTCTGCCCAGACTCACTTTTCTAGTTTGCAAATTAGAAATAAAGACAAGAAATTTCACTCCTGTCTTAAACTCTGGGTTACTAAAATTCCATGAAGACCAACCTCGTTCAGTCCATTATTATTGTGATTGCAATGGTTTCTTAACCAAGTTGCAGGAAAGGTCCTTTTCTTAAGTATTTTAAGAATCTTTCCCTGTCCCTCACCCGCCCCCTACACGTGCCCCATCCCAGCACCAATTAAAAGCCAAGCAGGGGGAACAGCTGAGCTTGCATGTCTATTCTGCTGTGAGGCCCCGTCCAGAGGGCTTAGTTTCTCAAACAAAAACTCATTATCAGCTGGAAGCAGTACAGCTAGTGAAGCTCAGGAGCACCCACTCTCCTGGTGGCTCACTGTCTCCGGTCTCCTGGTGGCTCACCATCTCCCGTCTCCTGGTGGCTCACTGTCTCCCATGCCCTTTTAGCTCATTAACCCAGATGAAATCATTTTCTCAATAACTAAGTAACACAAAGGCCTGGTTTAATGGTATTAATAGAAACTCAATGAGTATTTGCTTGACAAATGACCGATCAGTGAAACAGAACTGCTAATTTAAAACTGGAAAGAAAAGGAAAAGAGAACCACTGCTAAATAATCTAAGGAGCTCTGAAGATAAGAATCGCAGAAGTGAGTCAGAAAAATGAGATTTAGCTGTCCACCGACTTGGGCGATACCAGCAAGGAATTTCTTGAACTCTTAGACAAAACAGAAACCAAAATATATAAATATAGAGTTACTATATTTTAAATATATGATTTTTCCCCCTAAAGTAGTCTCTCTTTGTGTAGATTAATGCATTTTATAAGGAAAGGAAAAAAATTCTGTGCAATACTCCTTCACTTGTGATCCACACTTGTGAGTTTAATGTGATAATGTGGGCCTACCTCGAAGATTCTAGATTTAACAAACCATTCAACCTGTTAGCTTTTCAGCAAAAAGCCAGTCAACAATAAAACTAGGCTCAACAGCTCAACTCTTAACCATCAAGACATGAAATACAAGTGAAACTATGTCAAAGGTGTTTTAAATTGTTAATATCCAGTGTTAGTAAGAACAGTGAAACTTAACACCTGAAGCTTTCGCATTCCTGCCTAGAAGAATCTCTGCATCAAACAAGCTCTACAGTTTGATTAATCCTGTCCCCACTGCGGATCCTGCATCTGCACAGTAGGATCCTGTATGTGCCCTGCACGCTCACTGCGCCTGAATCCTCCACCCACCGCTCATTTTTAAGTAAAGCAGAGATGCTGTACCCCACGCCCTGTGCCCTCAAGCCATACTCAGCTTCCCCTCTCTGCTTTTGTGGGGAAGAGCATGGACAAGAAGAAAAACAGATGCCTTGTTAAATATTAATAGTGTTTGCCTGTATAGTTAACTCTTTAAGAAATGTACCATTATGCTTCTAATGCCCAATTTAACAATGAAATGTATGTTTAGAAGAAAAGCATGTACAGAAATTTTCATATAAATAACTTGTAAACCTGTGTCTATTGCTCCAACTCTAAAATAGAAGGGTTTTAATCAAAACTGTAATTCAACACCTGCCACCTAATAAAACATAGGCACTAATTAAACTACAGGCAGAGGCTGGGCGCAGTGACTCACACCTGTAATCACAGCACCTTGGGAGGCTGAGGCAGGTGGATCATCTGAGGTCAGGAGTTCAAGACCAGCCTGGCCAACGTGGCGAAACCCCATCTCGACTAAAAATACAAAAACTAGCCAGGCATGGTGGTGTGATCTGCAGTCCCAGATACTCGGGAGGCTGAGGCATGAGAATCGCTTGAACCCGGGAGGCAGAGGTTGCAGTGAGCCGAGATCGCACCACTCCACTCCAGCCTGGGCAACAGAGCAAGACTCTGTCTCAAAATAAACAAATGAACAAACTAGAGGCAGATATGGTCATAAAATAAATTTGTAAGTGCTTTTTATTCTCAAGTTTAACTACAAAGGCCAGAAGAGAAAATAGGGAGAGATGCAGCTGGAGAGAGATGGAGCAGGAGAGAGATGGAGCTGGAGAGAGACGGAGCTGGAGAGAGACGGAGCTGGAGAGAGACAGCGCTGGAGAGAGACGGAGCTGGAGAGAGACGGAGCTGGAGAGAGACGGAGCTGGAGAGAGACAGATGGAGAGAGACAGATGGAGAGAGACAGATGGAGAGAGATGGAGCTGCAGAGAGATGGAGCTGGAAAGAGATGGAGCAGGAGAGAGACGGAGCTGGAGAGAGACGGAGCTGGAGAGAGACGGAGCTGGAGAGAGACGGAGCTGGAGAGAGACAGAGCTGGAGAGAGATGGAGCTGGAGAGAGACGGAGCTGGAGAGAGACGGAGCTGGAGAGAGACAGATGGAGAGAGATGGAGCTGCAGAGAGATGGAGCTGGAAAGAGATGAAGCAGGAGAGAGACGGAGCTGGAGAGAGACGGAGCTGGAGAGAGACAGAGCTGGAGAGAGATAGAGCTGGAGAGAGATGGAGCTGGAGAGAGACAGAGCTGGAGAGAGACAGATGGAGAGAGATGGAGCTGGAGAGAGAGGGAAGCAGGGAGTGAGAAAGAAGAGGATGGGGAGAGAGAGACTCACTGGCCCAGGACCTCTAATCACCCACTACAACACATTATTTCTTTTCGTTTTTGTATATATTCTTACATTTTTGTGCAAAGTTTTCATTCTATTCTACAGTAAGTCAGACTTTGTTTTAATTTAGAAACGTTTAAAGGTGCCCACCTCTGAGCGCAATGGATGAACCAGAAGGTCGTCTGTGGCTCCTCAGACTCCAGACTGTCAGAGGCCCTGAATGGAGGAGCTGCTTAGGATGCAATTATTGCCACATATGTTCCTAAAACCCCCGACCAACTTCCCAACAGGACCGAACTCACTGCCGGAGACTTTTATTCACTGCAAAACACTATAGGTATAGGTGTGTGCAGGACGCCGCCGCAGGCCACCGTCTCACCTGGGGAGGCCAGTGTCCACACACCATACCTTCCCATGCTGGAACCTGGGCCACCTGCCCACACCCGCCCCCATTTCTCCACCATCTAGTAGGTTTCCCACACACACTGCTGGGACTCACACTCTCCCATGCACCCCTCGGGCCACTACTTCCTTCCTCACCTGCCTTTGCCCTTACCTGCACTTAACCTGCTCCTAGAGTCTTGGAGGGCAAGACGGGACATTTTTTGAAGGATAGGATGTGATATGTTTGTAGCATAGGATGTTGCAAGTCTCACAGGATAGGATGTGATAGATCTCATAGGGTAGGACGTGATAGGCCTCATGGGACAGCCATGAACATGAGTGACACCTACTGTCTCCTCCCACACCTTCCTTGGGGACAGCAGTACCTGCTGGGCCATCGATAGGCAATGAGTTCATGCACATCCAATTCCCAGTCTCGAATTTTCACTTACATCGTCACACTTAAAACTTTACTCATAATAAATAAAACAGAAAACTGGTGAGTGCCGTGCAATTGATTATCAACTACAGAACCTCAGCTGGCTGGAATGTGGACTCCTGGCTGGGGAATGGAGTGGGAATGTGGCTGGGGAATGGAGTGGGAATGAAGCGTGTGGCGCAGTCACCGCAGGAGTTCTGACAGTTTCTATTTTTGCTTAGATGGCATTTCTGTTCTCTTCAGTAATAAAGCTAACCTGTTTAGTAATAAAGCTAACCTTCATGTTTTATCTAAGGAAGACTGTATACGAGGCCGGGTGCAGTAGCTCACGCCTGTAATCCCAGCACCTTGGGAGGCCAAGGCAGGCGCATCACTGGAGCGCTTTGGTGGCTGAAGGGGGTGGATCACTGGAGATCAGGAGTTCGAGACCAGCCTGGCCAACATAGTGAAACCCCGTGTCTACTACAAGTACAAAAATTATCCAGGCATGGTGGCAGGCACCTTAATCCCAGCTACTCGGGAGGCTGAGGCAGGAGAATCGCGTGAGCCCAGGAGGCGGAGGTTCAAGTGAGCAGGGATCGCGCCACTGCATTCCACCCTGGGCAACTGAGCCAGAGACTGTCTCAAAAAATAGATAAATAGACTGTCTACGGAAGGAACACCTGTCCCATGAGAAAGTGCTGCCCGAAGACCCACTTCCTCCCACCCCGCCCCCGACCTGCTGCTGTCACGGCGGCATCTAATTCTGAAAATCCTTCCTCATTCAGGCTCCCTGGGGCAGTTTTCTACCCTTTCCCCCCAAATATTTGAAAGCCTAAAAACCTCACTTTTTAAGGTTTATTTACAAATATATGATCTGCCATGCTGGGCTCACGTGATGGACCCAGCAGTGTGTCCAGAAGAGCGCAATTTCACCAGGAGGCCCTGCGCAGACCCCGCACTGCGAGCCCCGTCCTCCTGCACCTGCGCAGGCACCCGGTGCTCACGCCGTGAGGTTTCCTGGGAAGCGGCTGTGTGTCCCATGCCTGGCACCGTGTTACTAGAGAACAGGGATGTGTCAGGAGCTCTTCACACATCAGCAGGGGAGATCATCACATCACACGCCAGCCACGAGCTTCCAGATTACAAAACTGCTGTGGGCTCAGCTGGCTCTTTGAGAACCAACTGTTCCATGCCAGGAATTTGCCATCTTCACCTTCCCTCATCAATGCCTGTCCTCCGGCCTCCATGAGGCTTCAGATCCACGTGAATCACAGATCCACGCAAACAAAGATAACAGCATCACCTCCAGCACAGAAACTCTGTGGCTGCCCGTGTCCTGGCAGACTGGACTCCTCCGAGGTTGCACTTACCATGTGACTGCAGGGTGACCCCTTCCAGGCCACCGGCCCCACGGCTCCCACGCAATCCATGGTCTATGTGGGCCACTGCGAAGAGTTCCCATGGGCTGTTTTATTTCCCAAAAAGAAACTCGCCCTCCACCACCTTCAGAAGCTGCACTTAGCGCGGACACAGAATGAGACTCTGCACCCTCCCAGCTCCCAAATCTATAACTAAAAATTGTGCTGCCCATTTTCCAAAGTTCAAGCTTTGGCTATTGGAGAAGTAAGTATTACTGTTACGTCTAAGCCTTGGCCAAATCATCGTCAGGAGCCATTTAAAAGTAACAACCATTCCCCGTTTGCTTCCAGATTCATCACTGACAACAATAACAGTTTGCGTGTTTTTTCCTCGCAGGTTTCCCGCAAGCTGAGGGGCCAGCATCACAACTTCCTAAAGCCCCCGTGAGATTCAGCGGCCTGCTGGCCTCACCGTGGCCTGACTCTATCAGCTAAAGATAGCAGGACACTAAAAATAGCAGGAGTGCTGCGGCAGTGCCTTCTGACACTGTTCACACTCGGATGCGTTAGATACTCCAGGTCGGCAATGCTGAGGTAGGGACTGTGCTGCCTCAGTGCCTTCTGACACTGTTCACACTCGGATGCGTTAGATACTCCAGGTCGGCAATGCTGAGGTAGGGACTGTGCTGCCTCAGTGCCTTCTGACACTGTTCACACTCGGATGCGTTAGATACTCCAGGTCGGCAATGCTGAGGTAGGGACTGTGCTGCCTCAGTGCCTTCTGACACTGTTCACACTCGATGCGTTAGATACTCCAGGTCGGCAATGCTGAGGTAGGGACTGTGCTGCCTCAGTGCCTTCTGACACTGTTCACACTCGGATGCGTTAGATACTCCAGGTCGGCAATGCTGAGGTAGGGACTGTGCTGCCTCAGTGCCTTCTGACACTGTTCACACTCGGATGCGTTAGATACTCCAGGTCGGCAATGCTGAGGTAGGGACTGTGCTGCCTCAGTGCCTTCTGACACTGTTCACACTCGGATGCGTTAGATACTCCAGGTCGGCAATGCTGAGGTAGGGACTGTGCTGCCTCAGTGCCTTCTGACACTGTTCACACTCGGATGCGTTAGATACTCCAGGTCGGCAATGCTGAGGTAGGGACTGTGCTGCCTCAGTGCCTTCTGACACTGTTCACGCTCGGATGAGTTAGGTACTCTGGGCCTGCAATGCTGAGGTGGGGACTATGCTGCCTCAGTGCCTTCTGACACTGTTCACACTCGGACGCGTTAGATATTCCAGGCCGCAATGCTGGGGGACTGTGCTGCCCCCGTGGGCAGTCGGATAAATCCACAGAAACCGCAGGGGTAAGAAAGCAAACATAGTAGAGTGATTAAAACGGCATCCAGTTGTTAACAGGGTGGGCTGTCATAAGGTCAGGCTCAATCAGAGATGAGCGGACCACCAACCAGACGTGTGGAGAGTCCTGTGTCCAGGAGCACCCGGGATGATATGCTAACAGAGGTGTCTACAAGTTCTAAATTTTCACTCAGGTTCACTGATTTTGTCACTCAGATTCTTAAGATGTCGGGATCCTATCCTGGACTCTGAACAGGGAACAAAGCCTTTTCTTTAAATGTGTTAAAAAACCAAACATCCTAAATGTTGCCAATGTGAAAACCTGCTTTAGTCAAGCCTCCGGTCACTGCATTTGCTTGTCACACGCCCACGGGCCGTGGTGGAGTTTGCAGTGGGCCACCCCCAGGAGGGGAGCTGCTAGCAGAGGGCAGCGGCCACTGCGTATTCTTCTCTTAGCTTTGAATTTTGAACTGTTTGTATATCCATTCAATAAATCCAATCAGTCCACAACTATATCAAGGTAGACAAAGAGAAGAGGAACAGCAGAGGTAAGCGATCATGGAATATTTGTAGTTAAAGCTCCGTGGATACTAATAAGGTGGTACATACAGGTAACACAGGGAGACGGGCCGCACAGTCTCACAGCCTCTCCACACGCGGACACTGACAACGCGGTACATACAGGTAACACAGGGAGGCTGGCCACAGAGTCTCACAGCTCCTCGACGTGCGGATACTGACAACATGGTACATACAGGTAACATAGGGAGGGCGGGCCGCAGTCTCACGGCCCCTCCACATGTCGACACTGATAACGCAGTACATACAGTAACACAGGGAGGCGGGCTGCAGTCTCACAGCCCCTCCCTGTTGGGTCCAGCAGTCCAGTTATCTGGGTAAGGGTCAGTGACTGGCTTTGTAAATAAAGTTAACTGGCACCAGCCACACTCACTCATTCCACTTTCTCTGTGGCCATTTTCCTGCTACGATGGCAGGTGTGGGCAGGTGCGCAGACCTCAAGGCCCCATAAGCCTACAACATTCACTATCTGCCCTTTTCACAAAAAGGTTGCCAGCCCCTGGTCTAGGAAGAAGGGGTGTTTTTCCCCTGCTCACCAGACATGGCCCTTGCTGGAACCCTACATGTATCGATCTCTCATTCACTCTGAGTTCTGAGTTACACAGAGAATTCACTTCTGCAACGCATGTGAGAAATGGGCCCGGGGCGGGGGGGGGGCGGGGGGCAGTGTCAGCCTTTAACAAGATGCACCTGGAGCCGAGTTCATCGCCCAGCACCAGAGCCCCCAAGCTGTGTGGCAGGCTGCACGCAGCCAGAGTTTAGCTCCAGAAACAGATGAAAGCCGGTTTGCATTTCAATCTGGTGTCAGGTGAATTTCTCAGGCAGCCACCAGCCCTCAAGAAAATGGGCAGGGACTACCTCTGCCTGCCAAAAGGGGCCTGTGCGGACCCTGCACGGTGTGTGGAGCCCCTCCACCTTGGGCAGCCTGGTTCCTTCATGTGCAAAGAACAAAAGCAGTGTTTTCTAGAGTCACCTGGGGCATTTATCAGCTTTTTTTTGTTGTTGTTGTTTTGTTTTTGGAAAGAGACTGCTGCTCCCACTAGATTTCAAATTCCTACCAGGGAAAGACCAATTCTTACTTCTGTTGTTTGCTTTGTTTCCTGTGTTCCCAGAACCTGCCTATAGCAGATGCTCAGTAATTATTGGCTGAATAAAGTAAATAAATATAGTAAACTTGCTAAAAATAGAGCAGCAAGTTATCACTAGAAACAGCGTTCAGTAGGGCATGGTGGCTCACGCCTGTAATTCCAGCACTTTTGGAGGCCAAGGCAGGCAGATCACCTGAGATCAGGAGTTTGAGACCAGCCTGGCCAACATGGTGAAACCCCTATCTCTACTAAAAATACAAAATTAGCCAGGCGTGGTGGCACATGCCTGTAATCCCAGCTACTCGGGAGACTGAGGCAGAAGAATCGCTTGACCCTGGGAGGTGGAGGTTGCAGTGAGCCAAGATTGTGCTGCTGCACTCCAGCCTGGGTGACAGAGCAAAACTCTACCTCAAAAAAAATTTTTTTATAAAAAAGAAGAGGCAGCGTTCAGATTTACCATTACCTACAACCCCAAGTTATGGTAAGAAATTCACATAAGCTATGCAAGAATTGTAAAGTTGCATATTAGACAAAAAATTTGCAATGTCCTCAAACTTTTCTATGAGATTTTTCCCTCTTAGCCACGTCCCAAGGAAGATGTCTTTACAATTATTTATTCTGAGGACCTACAGTAGCATTAAGTCGTGCATTTTTTATTCTGCTTGTACTTTTCTCAAGGCAGAAACACCTTCAGCTTCAAGTTTACAGGTTAAGGCACTGTATCCAATAATTTTATAACACTCTTTAATTTTCTGCTCCTGTGAGCCCTTCAAACTGCAAAAGTAATGGACGTTTTTTTCCAGTTTGCAAAGCCAGGCATTTGATTGGCTCTGTTTTCTGTCCCCCAGCATCTGCAGTACCCCCTGGCTGCAGCATCAGAAAGGACATGGCAGCAGCACAGATGGAGACGGTCAGGAGCTGCCATCCCTTTGATGGCCCCCTTGGGCTCCTTTACCTCATTCACCTACAGATCTGGGAATCCGCCAGGAAAGGCTCTCAGAAGTACAACTGCCTTTAGGCCTGTCCCCCAGCACCTATCATCTGCCCCCGGCCCCTCTCCCTGCACACAGATGGTGCCCCAGGCCCCTCTCCCTGCACGCAGACTGTTTCCCCCCACAGCCCCTCTCCCTGCACGCAGTGCCCCCCGGCCCCTCTCCCTGCACACAGACTGTGCCCATTGGTCCCTATCCCTGCACGCGGACTGTGCCCCCAGCCCCTCTCCCCACAGGCACACTGTGCCCCCCAGCCCCTCTCCCTGCACGCGCTATGCCCCCCGCCCCCTCCCTGCACGCGCTATGCCCCCGGCCCCTCTCCCTGCACGCGGACTGTGACCCCGGCCCCTCTCCCTGCACGAACTATGCCCCCGGCCCCTCTCCCTGCACGCGGACTGTGCCCCCAGCCCCTCTCCCCACATGCACACTGTGCCCCCCGGCCCCTCTCCCTGCGCGCGCTATGTCCCCCCACCCCTCTCCCTGCACGCACTATGCCCCCCGACCCCTCTCCCTGCGCGCGCTATGCCCCCCGGCCCCTCTCCCTGCGCGCCATGCCCCACCCCCAGCATTCACCTCCTGGGACACACTGTTCCCTTCAGAGAAGCCTTCTCCTCTTTTCAAGGACCGATTGTGACTCCCTAGACACCAGCTGCGTTTACAGAAGCAGAGTCAGTGAAAACTAAAAGCACAAAGCTTGCTTGGCACAGAGGTGCAGTGAGCAGGACCCAGGACCATGGCTTCCCGCCCCCTCCCCAGCACCTTGCTCATGATCACAGGTTTACCTGTCTGTCCCCCTCCCCACTGCCTCGCGCCCAGCCCAAGCCTCAGTCAGCTCCCACAAGAGGGGTGTGCAGTGTCTCTTGTGACTCAGAACAGGGTTGAGGGCTAGAGTTCAACTCTTCCCCCAGGTACGCATGGCCGGCAACCTATGGAAAGAGGTGTCGGCCATCAGCTGTTGGTCCCACACTGGGCCACAGACAATCCGCCCTGAGGGAGGAAGAAAATGACGTGGGGACCAGGCCCGAGGCTACAGCCAGCCCACACGGGACCACAGGCACGGCCGCAGGGGTGGCTGGAGCAGAGGAAGGCAGATCACCTCTGGAAACAGAAACGCTCGGGTCAGACCCTGGCTCCGCGGTGGAATGAGGAACACACCTGGCCTCTGTTCCGGTGCCCGGCCTGCTTCAACACCCTTGGAACTTCCCACATGACAGGAGTGTTTCTGTTGCTCACCAAGAGTCCCTGTGGACCACACCTGAGCTTATGCTAATGAGGAGCCTCAAGAGGGGCCCAAACAGCTTCCTGGGGGGACCGGCCTCACCCCAGAACAGGGCTGCAGCTTCCACCCCCAGCCTGACCTCTGACCTGCGAGGAGAAGGGAGGCACTGGAGACTGAGTTCAATTTCTTGGTCAATAGTGTGATGAGACCCCGGTGCAGTGGTGAGACCCCCGGTGCAGTGGTGAGACCCCGAGCAGCGGTGAGACCCGAGCAGCGGTGAGACCCCGAGCAGTGACGAGACCCCGAGCAGGGGTGAGACCCCCGAGCAGCGGTGCGACCCCGAGCAGTGGTGAGACCCTGAGGAAACGCTGGTGCACCAGATTCCTGGCCGCCGCACACACACGGTTCTGAAGTAGGGAAGAGGGAGGAGGGCCACATGACAGCTCCACGGGGACAGGGGGCTACCAGTGGACCCCTCGCATCGCTCCCACGCATCATAAGCCCCTCGTCCTCAGCACAGTGACCTCCTGAGTTCCGCGAGTCCTTCCAATAAATCGTCAACTCTGAGTCACAGGGACCTTCCTGACGTGTATGGCAGGCACTCAGAAGTGTGGGTGGCCCCTGAGACTTGTGGCTGCATCTGAAGCACGCCGTCTTGGGGGACAGAGTCTGTAACCTGTGGGGTCCACATGAACTCAGGGCACGCAGAGTCGGAATGGGGTGATGATGGCAATGGGGACAAAGGGGGCGAAGGGGGAGAAGGGGGCAAAGGCGGCAATGGGGGAGATGGGGGAGAAGGGGGCAATGGGGGAAAAGGGGGTGATGGGGGCGAAGGCGGCGATGGGGGAGATGGGGGTGAAGGGGGCGATGGGGGAGAAGGGGGCGATGGGGGAGATGGGGGCGATGGGGAGAAGGGGGCGATGGGGGAGAAGGGGGCGATGGGGAGAAGGGGGCGATGGGGAGAAGGGGGCGATGGGGAGAAGGGGGCGATGGGGGAGAAGGGGGCGATGGGGAGAAGGGGGCGATGGGGAGAAGGGGGCGATGGGGAGAAGGGGCGATGGGGGAGAAGGGGGCGATGGGGGAGAAGGGGGCGATGGGGGAGATGGGGGCGATGGGGGAGAAGGGGGCGATGGGGGAGAAGGGGGCGATGGGGGAGAAGGGGGCGATGGGGAGAAGGGGCGAAGGGGGCGATGGGGGAGATTGGGGGCGATGGGGGAGAAGGGGGCGATGGGGAGAAGGGGGCGATGGGGAGAAGGGGGCGATGGGGGAGAAGGGGGGCGATGGGGGAGAAGGGGGCGATGGGGAGAAGGGGGCGATGGGGAGAAGGGGGCGATGGGGAGAAGGGGGCGATGGGGGAGAAGGGGGCGATGGGGGAGATGGGGGCGATGGGGAGAAGGGGGCGATGGGGGAGATGGGGGCGATGGGGAGAAGGGGGCGATGGGGGAGAAGGGGGCGATGGGGGAGAAGGGGGCGATGGGGAGAGAAGGGGGCGATGGGGAGAAGGGGGGCGATGGGAGAAGGGGGCGATGGGGGAGATGGGGCGATGGGAGAAGGGGGCGATGGGGGAGAAGGGGGCGATGGGGGAGAAGGGGGCGATGGGGGAGAAGGGGGCGATGGGGGAGAAGGGGGCGATGGGGGGGAAGGGGGCGATGGGGAGAAGGGGGCGATGGGGAGAAGGGGGCGATGGGGGAGAAGGGGCGATGGGGGAGATGGGGGCGATGGGGGAGAATGGGGGCGATGGGGGAGAAGGGGGCGATGGGGAGAAGGGGGCGATGGGGGAGAAGGGGGCGATGGGGGAGAAGGGGGCGATGGGGAGAAGGGGGCGATGGGGAGAAGGGGGCGATGGGGGAGAAGGGGGCGATGGGGGAGAAGGGGGCGATGGGGGAGAAGGGGGCGATGGGGAGAAGGGGGCGATGGGGAGAAGGGGGCGATGGGGAGAAGGGGGCGATGGGGAGAAGGGGGCGATGGGGAGAAGGGGGCGATGGGGAGAAGGGGCGATGGGGAGAAGGGGCGATGGGAGAAGGGGCGATGGGGAGAAGGGGCGATGGGGGAGAAGGGGCGATGGGGGAGAAGGGGGCGATGGGGGAGATGGGGGCGATGGGGGAGAAGGGGGCGATGGGGGAGAGGGGGGCGATGGGGGAGAGGGGGGCGATGGGGAGAGGGGGCGAAGGGGGCGATGGGGGAGATGGGGGCGATTGGGGGAGAAGGGGGCGATGGGGAGAAGGGGGGCGATGGGGAGAAGGGGCGATGGGGAGAAGGGGGCGATGGGGGAGAGGGGGCGATGGGGAGAAGGGGGCGATGGGGAGAAGGGGGCGATGGGGAGAAGGGGGCGATGGGGGAGAAGGGGGCGATGGGGGAGATGGGGGGCGATGGGGAGAAGGGGGCGATGGTGGAGATGGGGGCGATGGGGAGAAGGGGGCGATGGGGGAGAAGGGGGCGATGGGGGAGAAGGGGGCGATGGGGAGAAGGGCGGATGGGGAGAAGGGGGCGATGGGGAGAAGGGGGCGATGGGGAGAAGGGGGCGATGGGGGAGATGGGGCGATGGGGGAGATGGGGCGATGGGAGAAGGGGGCGATGGGGAGAAGGGGGCGATGGGGGAGAAGGGGGCGATGGGGGAGAAGGGGGCGATGGGGGAGAAGGGGGCGATGGGGAGAAGGGGGCGATGGGGAGAAGGGGCGATGGGGAGAAGGGGGCGATGGGGGAGATGGGGGCGATGGGGGAGAAGGGGGCGATGGGGAGAAGGGGGCGATGGGGAGAAGGGGGCGATGGGGGAGAAGGGGGCGATGGGGGAGAAGGGGGCGATGGGGAGAAGGGGGCGATGGGGAGAAGGGGGCGATGGGGAGAAGGGGGCGATGGGGGAGAAGGGGGCGATGGGGGAGAAGGGGGCGATGGGGAGAAGGGGGCGATGGGGAGAAGGGGGCGATGGGGAGAAGGGGGCGATGGGGAGAAGGGGGCGATGGGGAGAAGGGGGCGAAGGGGGTGATGGGGGCGAAGGGGACGATGGGGGCGAAGGGGGTGAAGGGAGAGATGGGGAGAAGGGGGCAAAGGGGGAGGAGGGGGAGAAAGGGGGTGAAGGAGGCGAAGGGGACGACAGGGGCTGGTCTGCACCCCTTGGAGGGGGTGATGCCTCATCTTCTTTGTTAGAAATTGAGATCAACTGCGCCACATGTCAGGCTTGTATGCACATTTGCACATTAAGTGGTATGCCCCCGCACGTGCCACCTGAGCCCGTGTGACATGAACGTTCCCGGGAATCCACAGGCCCTGAGGGCCTCTAGGTTTCGGACGAGACAGAGGACCAGGTATGCACACTTTGGGGACATCCAGGCATTTGGCTTCATCAAATAACCTTCAGTCAGCTGCCTAGACAATCAACTTGCAAACTAAAAATAAAATCCTAAGCCCCCCACTGACTGAATGGACCCCCTCTTGGCCAAGGGAACCCCAGAAAAATCTTAAACTGAGCTCCTAGCCATGACAGAGGTTAGATATACCTCATTCTGCCCCCTCCCTTTTGGAGTTTAGACACAACTGACCAGCATTAACATCAAAACAGAGATCATAAAACGAACAAAATACACTCTGGCCAGGCGTGGTGGCTCACGCCTGTAATCCCAGCAGTTGGGGAGGACAAGACAGGCGGATCACCTGAGGTCAGGAGTTTGAGACCAACCTGGCCCACACTGTGAAACCCCGTCTCTACTAAAAACACAAAAATTAGTCAGCTATGGTGGTGTGTGCCTGTAATCCCAGCTACTCAAGAGGCTGAAGCAGGAGAATAGCTTGAACCCGGAAGGCGGAGGTTGCAGTGAGCAGAGATCACGCCACCGCACTCTAGCCTGAATGACAAGGGGGCGGGGGAGGAACCTCAGTGGCAATAAGACACCAAAGAAACCTGCTACCAGAGGCTTCATCTGTGTGATAAAGCCCCGGTCTCCACAACCTCTTTACCTCAACCCAGGCTCACAGGACCGAAGGAAAAAAAACAGACTCTGTGGCACTAAGATGCCAAATTATAAACAGGCCCCAGGGCCATTCCAGATGAGGGTTAAGTCCCACCTGCAGGCCGTCAGTCCTGCTCAACAGGACTCTTTGACCCTGTGGCTGACTCTGACAGGGCCTCCTTATCTTAAACATTCCTTTCTGCTGACTCCAAGTTTTAGATAGAACCTTGTTCCTTTAATCAAATGCAAATTTAAAAATCTCTGAAAAAAATACTTAAAAAGAAAAAAGTAAAAAATTTCTGAATCCGCCTACTTTAGTTCAAGACATCCTGCCCTTTCCGGCTGAGCCATGGCAACCGTCCAGGCATTGATTACGTCTTTCCTGTAACTCCTGCCTCCCTGAAATGTATAAAATCCAACTAGCCCGACCACCTTGGACCAGTTCCTCAAGGCTTCTCAGGTTTGTGTTTTCCCAAGCCACAGTCACTCATATTGTCTCAGAACAAATCTTTCTAAAGTATTTTACACACGTACACCAAAAATAAAATTCTAAGAGCCCCCACCCACATGAATGGACCCCTCCTCTCCGCCAAGGGCACTCCAAAGTTATCCTGAAAACCAGCTTCCGGCCCTGATGGGACTCAGATGACTCGTCATCCCCTCCTCCCTTCCGGAATTCAGGAAAGGCTGACCAGCATGAACGTCAGCACAGACCTTAAGTCTGACCAGAAACATTTACAATCTATTCATTCTCTCTGAAACCTGCTACCCGAAGGCTTCATCTGTGTGATAAAGCCCTGGTCTCCACAACCTCTTTACCTCAACCCTGGCATTTCTTTCTACTGATAAGTCTTTCAACCAACTGCCCATTAGAAAAATTTTAAATCTACCTATAACCTGGAAACCCTCTCCCCCAGCCCTCCTCCTCCACTCCCCACCCACTTCGAGTTGTCCTGCCTTTCTGGGCAAAACCAACGTACACTGATTGATGTTTCATGTCTCCCTAAAACGTATAAAACCAAGCTGCGCCCCGACCACCTTGGCACATGTTCTCAGGACCTCCTGAGGCTGTGTCACAGGCCATGGTCACTCATATTTGGCTCAGAATAAATCTCTTCAAATATTCTGAGTTTGACTCTTCACTGATACAGAGTTCGGCTTTTGTAAACTGTAGGGTCCTCCAGATTGCAAGGTGACATGGCCCCAGGATATTTAAGTTAAAATAACCCCAACAGCTCCCATGGTGGGCAGTGTGCCGGCCTCCCCCTGCCTGCCCCGGCCTCCCCGCACCTGCCCCGGCCTCCCCGCACCTGCCCCGGCCTCCCCCCGCCTGCCACAGCCTCCCCTCGCCTGTCACGGCCCGGGCTTTGCACCTCCAGCAGCTGTGGTGCTGATGGCCTGGTGCACCTCCTGGTCAGCCTCACATCCTGGCTCCTATGTGCTCTCCTTCTTTTTGCTCATACTAATCTGAATTTGGGAAACAGCCTTTTTCTTAACACTCTAAAAAAGCAATTATATGCAACGTCATTCGCTAGGGGCCAGGAGAAGAGGCGGCCAGGAGAGAGGTTCATGACCCCGGGTAGCCCAGCGGTGGAGGAGACGGAGCACCAGCGTCCCACGACTGACCCCGGGACTCACCTAGGCCCTTCTGCTGTCTTGTGGGACCCTCCCACTTCCCCACTCCTGGCTTCCACGCTCCACCCCCGTTCCGTCTTTGATGTCAAGTTCAAGAACACGGGCAGCTGTTTCTGTGTCTTCAGCAGTGACCGCTGCGGTGCGCTGCCAGGGTGACACCACCTCTGGGCCCCGCCTGGAGCCCCCGGCTTCCCTCAACATATCCAAATGCACACGCCAGAGAACAAAGCCTCTTGTATGCTTAGTGAGCAAAGTACGTTTTCTCTTTTCAACCTTTCTTCCTGCTTCTTTCCATAACATCTGTGACCTAAGAGATCAAAACAGACAGTTTTCTTCACTAAGATGGACCCTAACGCTAAGGAAACAAAAGTTACCTACAGGGCAGAGGGTTCTGGCAACTTCCTAAATTCCTAAGGCTACAAGAAAAAAACACACTCTTGCTAAACTCCCTCATGAGAGGAGCAATCGGACCTGTCCTAACTCTAATTTACAACCCAGACCCTTCCACTTCTGACCCGACAGGACTGGCCTTACACACACCCTTTCCCGATCAGCAACTGCAGCCCTCAGCTGGCAGCAGCCGCTCCCAGAGGTTGTGGACTGTGGCCTGTGGTTTCCTTTCTGACATCAAGAGCCAAATTCCAGCTCGGCCTCCACTAACAGAATGGACCCCTCTTGGCCAAATGAACCCCAGAGACACCTTCAAAACTGAATTCTCGGCCATGACACAAGGGAGGCTGAACACACCTGGCCCCTCCCATTTGGAGTTTAGGTACTGATGTCAACATAGAGATCACAAAAGACTAATCCCAGCACTTTGGGAGGCCAACGCGGGTGGATCGCAAGGTTAAGAGATCAAGACCAGCCTGGCCAACATGGTGAAACCCCATCTCTACTAAAAATACAAAAATTAGCTGGACGTAGTGGTGAATGCCTGTAGTCCCAGCTACTCAGGAGGCTGAGGCAGGAGAATCACTTGAACCTGGGAGGCAGAGGTTGCAGTGAGCTGAGATCGCGCCACTGCACTCCAGCCTGGAGACAGAGCGAGACTCCGTCTCAAAAAAAATAAAACAGACTCTACCCAGAGGCTTCATCTGCGTGATAAAGCCCTGGTCTCCACAACCTCTTTAACTCAACCCAGGATCACAGGAGCCAGGGCCACAGCAGATGAAGGTGAACACACCCCACAGGTAACCCTGACCCTGTGCGTGGGGTGCGGGCTGCTTCATTGAAACATTCCCTTCCACTGGCTCCAGGCTTTAAACAAAGCTTTACTGCTTTAACCAATCGCACACTGAAGAATCTTCAACCCCACCTATGGCCTGAGACACCTGTTTCAAGAAATCCCACCTGTCTGGGCTAAACCAATGTATACCTTCCATGTACCAATTCGTGTCTTTGCCTGTAAGTCCTGTCTCCCTAAAATATATAAACCCAAACTGTGACCTGACTGCCTCAGGCACACCTTCTCAGACTCTGTTTCCCCAGCCCACGGTCACTCAGACAGGCTCAGAATAAACCTCTTTAAAATATTTTACAGACTTTGGTCTTTCCATTAACAGAATGGTCAATAATGTATTTATCAATCCCTTATCAACAGACTTGAGATGTTTTCATTGATACAACAAATACCGCCGCAAGGATCCTGGTATGACTGTGGGCCTTGGGCTGTGACTTTCTTAGGCTTAACTTCCAGAAATGAAATGGAAATACTTTTTTTAAATTATGGGGGGCTGTTTTGGACTGAGCTCCAGCAACAGGCCCCAACAGACCAGACCAAAGAGGAATGGAGTTGCCCCTGCTCCATGCCACGTCACCAAAACAGAACTTTAAAGAAGTAACAGACCAGTTCTTCTCGAAAACAGGAGATGCTGCTGACCCGAGTCAGCAAGTAACGAAGTCCCCTCTGCTTTACCCTCTACAAAGAAGTAACCTGAAGTAACCTGAAGTTCACCATCAGCTTTTTTCTTACTCTGTTTCCTTGCTTCCGCCTTACAAAACTTAACTGTTGTTACTGTCCAGTGGGAACTCTCATTATGTAGAATGGAGGCTGCCCCGTTAAGAAACTGTAAATAAAATCCAATCAGATCTATAACTAAATGTTTTGTAATTTTGTCTTCTGACAGTTGGAATCAAGGATACATTATTTTGATTTGGCAAATGGGATTATTCCCACAGCCTAAGAGTTAATCTTACATTTTAAAAGTGTTTCAAAACAAAGCCATGAACAGAAGATTACGTAAGAATATAACAAAAGGCATGCAAGGCATGAATCTTTTTCTATTGACTTGCTTTTGTGTTGTCTCTCTGGTGCAGTCTGCATACCTGAGACACACCATTATAATTTCCCGCATGCGCGTCACAGGGTGTCCTGAGAGCCCCGCCAAACTGTTCAGTGAGAAGGCATGTGACGCAATTCAAAGTCACACCTGTGCGTCACAGAGCGTCCTGAGAGCCCCTCCAACTGTTTACCGAGATGGCATTTGACGCAATTCAAAGTCACACACACGCAGTTCAAATAAGCCGGACTTTCAGCATCTTCTCTTCTCCTGTTAAAGCCAATGTCGAAATCTTAACCCTCCCCTCAATCCCTACGTCCTATTTTAAAAGCAGGCCGGGTGCAGTGGCTCATGCCTATAATCCGGGCACTTTGGGAGGCCAAGGCAGGTGGACAGCCTG
Source organism: Rhinopithecus roxellana (assembly GCF_007565055.1). Classification (NCBI taxonomy): domain Eukaryota; kingdom Metazoa; phylum Chordata; class Mammalia; order Primates; family Cercopithecidae; genus Rhinopithecus; species Rhinopithecus roxellana. Next base: position 5,477,308 of record NC_044566.1, on the reverse strand, counting down.
AGGTCAGATGTTTGAGACCAGCCTGGTCAACATGGTAAAACCTCATCTCTACTAAAAATACAAAAGAAAAACAAAATTAGCTGGCAGTGGTGGTGTGCAACTGTAATCCCAGCTACTCAGGAAGTTGAGGCAAGAGAATCGCTTGAACCTGGGAGGTGGAGGTTGCAGTGAGCCAAGATCATGCTATTGCACTCCAGCCTGGGTGACAAGAATGAAACTCAGTCTCAAAAAAAACCAAAAAAACACAAAAATGCAGCCTGCAAGGCCACCCTGGTCCGACTGCTAAGTGTTTACTCCAAACCCAGGGATCCAGGACCCAGCGACAACCTCTCGAGGGCGGTTATAAGAACCTAAGTGGCAAGTAGCTGGGTGCCCCCCTGCGGGTTCCCATCCCCACGGCACACCCCTCGGAGGGAGGACCCCCAGCGGAGGCAGCTGCCCTCTGGGGGATCTCACATGAAACTCACGGCAGGCAGCACAATTGTCTTCTTGCTTAGGCTGTGTTTGGAACAGGCAGAAGAGTTGTAAGTTTGTTAGCTGGAAACACTCGGTTTTGGCTAACAAATAAAATTTCATGAGCACAAACAAAAAGCCGTGTTGAACACTGTTACCCGAAAAGAAACTTAAAATTGTTAAAGCTTCAAAAAAATCCAGGTGCTTTTAATATTTATAGTTTTTATGCTTTTTATCCAATGGTAAAAAGCAATGAGTATTCTTTACGGAAAAGCCAGATAAATTAGCAACGGGGGAGAGACAACTCTGTTCACACCTTGGCGGGGTGGGGGGCAGTGGGCAGTGGCTATCATTTATTTATTTATTGAGATAGAGTTTCCCTCTTGTCACTCAGGCTGGAGTGCAGTGGTGTAATCTTGGCTCACTACAACCTCCGCCTCCCGGGTTCAAGTGATTTTCCTGCCTTGGCCTCCTGAGTAGCTGGGATTACAGGCGCCCTGCCACCACCACACCCAGCTAATTTTTGTCTTTTTAGTAGAGATGGGGTTTCACCACATTGATCAGGCTGGTCTCAAACTCCTGACCTCATGTGATCCACTTGCCTCAGTCTCCCAAAGTGCTGGGGTTACAGGCGTGAGCCACTGCACCCGGCCATGTGGCAATCATTTCTAACGGACAGGTATGTGTTTGAAACGTTTTCAGAATGGCATCACACAACATGTACTGTTTTGTCACCTACCACCATAACTTAATCAATTCCATCTCATCATCTGTTTAGACAGTTTATCAGGTTTACCTGATTAACCAGCAGTGCAGAGAAGTGGACAACAAATTAGCAAATAATACGAAAAGCTGTAAACTTGACAGTAGTGTTTGTAATGTACAATATGAAGATTGTACATTCAGACCAGAAGCATCAAAATCATAAACATGTACCACAAGAGTACCTGGGGATGTTTATTTTCAACCAAACCATGTTCAGTTGTTAAAAGGGTGCTTTCTAAAAATGTGTTTTCAAAGGAACCCAACAGGCCCTCTTGACCAACCCTCTCAGCTTGGAGGTAATGGAGCTCAGTCAAGGAGGCAGAGAGCTGCTGCATCTCCCGGGCTGGCGGGGCGGGGGCGGGGGGCACGTTCTGAAATAAAAGTAGAAAAACAAGTTGGATGCGATTAGGAGAAAAAGTATTATGCTAACTTGGGCCACTCCTGCACCTACTTTCCAGCGGCCTTTTATTACAAATAAATGAGAACGTATTTGCATTTTAAATTTTGTCCCCATCCTTGGGTTCTTTACACTTGAACAAATGCTGTCCTCGAGGCGGAAGCGTGTCTGCTCTCCTCCTGGTTTCCCTTTCTCTTCCTGGTCAAGGTCACAGCAGAAGCCTCCCCCCCATTTCAGAACATGCTCGTGTCCCCCACTTGTCACCAGGGCCAACAACAGCCTCTATGAGCCCTGCAGGCTGGTGGGTCTGCGTCTGTGGGTGAACACCATGAGCCTCTGCCCGTCCCAGGGAAAGTGCAGGTGCACGGGCCTCCAGCTCCCGGGTGTCCACCTGATCCAGTACTGCCCCATCATTTCACCTTTATTTTGCACATAGCCATCTTTGGAATGCAGAAATTGAGGGAGGCTGGGAGGCTAGCAGACTCCCTGACCTACCCACACCCCACCTGGGCCCTGCAGGAGTTGCCACTGCCCCACGCACACAGAGCCCCCAAGTCCAGGATGGGCCCTGTTACTGGCTGAGACCTCAGAAGAAACCTGCTCTCACACTCTCCCCAGGAGCCCAGCCCCATGGACATACATGCCCAAGACATGGGTGGCATTCAGGACCTGGCTCAGTGCAAACCCAGCCCCGAGCCAGGCTCTGGCCCTGCATGAAGACCAGCATGGTGGAAGGTGGTGAGCGCCCCAGTCCAAAGAGGCCTCCTTGCCCCCGCCATCCTGGCTCCTGTATGCCAGAGGTACACCCAGAGGGGGTGCCTGCCAGGAGACTAGAGGTAGTGGCCCCCACAGGTCCCCAGAGCCACCACAGAGCACTGGGTTGGTGGTTCCTTCTGAGCGTCTGGGCCACGTGAAGTGAAAATCTGGGAAGTGAATCTGGGGAGACACCAGGCCACATGCACCTAGATGGGCATTCCCAGGTGATCCCACAGCCGTCAGAGCAGAGCTCACCAGGAGGGGCAGAGACGAAATGCGACTTGCTAAAGCCCCCACTTCCCACCAGACGGGGAATGCCTGGGGCCGAGGGACTTGCTCAGGCTCCACCACAGTGGAGGCTTCTCATGGAGAGCTCTGGCAAAAGGTCTATTGCAGGGTGCTGTGGCTCCCAGCATCTGCAGGAGGCCAGAGGACCACGCTCAGAAGACGAGCGGCCACTGGGAACTCCGCTGAGAATGAGCTCCGAGCCTCTCCAATACTAAAAAGTCCAGGCGGGAGCTGCTCCCAGGCCCCCACACAGCCAGCCTGCCCAGAGCTGCTGGGGAGATAAAGCAAAGCAAAACCCAATTCCACACCCAGCCACTGCTGTCCCACTGAGAGCCCTTAGTGGGAGAAGGGGAAAGGAAGGGGATTTCTAAGGAGAAGGTGCCCTCAAAGCCACACACTCTGTCTCTCTCTGGCAAACACCTTCCCCGGCCCCCAGAGGTATAAGCAACAGGGCTCCAAGCCAAAGCCACTTGGGAATGTTCACAGAGCAACATAGAAACAGGTGCGAATTCGTCCTGCAAAACAGCACAACTGCTGAAAAGGCACAGGTTACGGTTGTCTCTGGAAGAAGAATAATCTGTAAAGAATTCCCAGAGAAAGGAAGATTTTAATCAACTGTAAATACAGAAGGGCAACTCTTTGGGGAGGAGGGGCAGTGTGGCCAGGCTGGGGGGGATCGGCCAGGTGGGGGGGGCGGGGAATCAGCCAGGTGAAGGTGGGGGGATGGGCCAGGTGTGGGGGGATGGGCCAGGTATGGGGAGATGGGCCAGGTGTGGGGGTGCAAGATAGCTGGGAGGAGTGGAAGCGAAACTGTGGGGCTAGGAATGGAAGCCAGGTGGGAGGAGTAGAAGGGAGGCTGGGACCAGGGTTGAGGGGAGTGGAAGGGAGGTGTGGGATCAGGGGTGAGGGGAGCGGAAGGGAGGTGAGGGATCAGGGGTAGGGGGAGTGTAAGGGAGGCTGGGATCGGGGGTGGGAGGAGTGGAAGGGAGGTGTGGGATCAGGAGTGGTGGGAGTGGAAGGGAGGCTGGGATCAGGGGTGGGAGGAGTGGAAGGGAGGCTGGGGAAAGGAATGGAAGCTGGGTGGGAAGGGAGGCGTGGGATCTGGGGTGAGAAGAGTGGAAGGGAGGCTGGGATCAGGGGTGGAGGAGTGGAAGGGAGGCGTGGGATCAGGGGTGAGGGGAGTGGAAGGGAGGTGTGGGATCTGGGTTGGGAGGAGTGGAAGGGAGGCGTGGGATCAGGGGTGAGAGGAGTGGAAGGGGGTCATGGGATCTGGGTTGGGAGGAGTGGAAGGGAGGCGTGGAATCAGGGTGAGGGGAGTGGAAGGGAGGCTGGGATCGGGGTGGGAGGAGTAGAAAGGAGGTTGGGGCCAGGAGAAGAAGCTGGGTGAGAAGGGAGGTGTGGGATCTGGGTGGGAGGAGTGGAAGGGAGGCTGGGATCCAGGGTGGGAGGAGTGGAAGGGAGGCTGGGGCCAGGAATGGAAGCTACACCCTATGAACCTCTCCTCCTTGTCCTACATAGATTGCCTGCCTGTATCCTGACAGCATCCTCAGCCTTTTCCCCTCAACTGGACACAAGCAAACCGATGTCTGGTTTCATTTTATCTTTATCAATAGTTAGCTATCTGTCATCAGAAGATTAAATGGCCAGAATGTGATCTTCCTGCAAATTAAACCGCGAGTGAAATGTCCACTCTGCCGGAAACAAATGGAGTCTCAGAAGCTGCGGCATTAAACAAGAACCAGACACCCGCCGAGACCTGCTTCACAGGCGGCTATGATGGCACTTTAACAAATACTACAAAATTATCTGTCACTTATGCAGTGCACAATTTTTTTATTTAGACTTGTTTAATAACATGAATTCTTATATGTATGAGAACCGTTAGACTTTGAGAAGTCACTTCGTTTCATGATTATTCATGCCACTTTGTGAACTCCATGTTTTTATTTATTTATTTATTTAGAGACGGAGTCCTGCTCTGTCGCCCAGGCTGAAGTGCAAGGATGTAATCTCGGCTCACTGCAACCTCTGCCTCCCAGGTTCAAGCAATTCTCCTGCCTCGGCCTCCCGAGTAGCTGGGATTACAGGCACCGCCATCACGCCCAGCAAATTTTTGTATTTTTAGTAGAGACGGGGTTTCACCATGTTGGCCAGGCTGGTCTCGAACTCCTGACCTTGTGATCCGCCTGCCTCGGCCTCCCAAAGTGCTGGGATTCCAGGTGTGAGCCACCGCGCCCGGGTCTCCAAGTTTGAGAACACTCTGAGAATGCTAAAACCGATGGCTGTGTAACTACCGTCATAGTCTACCGAAATACAGCTGAGAGTGCTCTAAATTTCCAAGCCTCTGCTCGCGTTAACCAGATACGCCTCTTTCAAACATTCAGACAAACGCTCTAGGTCTCCTCAGACACTGAGCTCCAGCGTGGCTGCTATAAAAAGAAAGCCCTCACCTCTGAGGCGTCACCCACTTTCATACCCTTTGTGCTCAGCAAACACTAGAGACACCACCTCCCCGGGCCCACGCGGAGCCCCAAGTCCCGAACGACCGGGCACGACAAACCTCTCTTTATTTTTTCCAGTGGACATAAGAAAAGGCAGAGGTGGCACCCTGACCAGAACTGGCCCTCACCTAACCGATTTTGGTCCAGCCATAGAGCCACACCTTGGAAACAGGTTTCCAGTCTCCGTGGCGCACTGACGCCGGTCCAGTGAGAGGGGCTCTGCGCGGGGAGTCGAGGGGCTGTGGACGCCGGCTGACCAGCCAGGACCGGCACCCACACTAGAGAGACGAGCCTGTCCTTCGGGCCTGTCTCAGAGGCCTAGACAAGGACAGGAAGGGGTTGCTGTCCCTCACCTCACGATCCCCCACTATCAGCCAAACTGTGGGGCCCACGTGTGCTCAGATAAAGATCGGTGTGGATCCAGGTAGAGCTTTGAGGGCCATTTAAATGGCACGACCTGGCTCCAAGGTGGCTGCAGAAAACTAGCCCTGACTCCCTTAGCCCCAGCAAATTAAATTCTAACCATGGAGGGAGTGCTTTGTATGTGGGGGTGGGTGCCTAACTAAGCTGCTCTTCCTGCCCCCCGCCCCCCGCCGTGGGCACGACCCCATTGTTTACTCCTAGGGAACTACTGGCCACATTTCACGGGAAGCAAAATGCATGTGCGCTATTTTCAAGCAGAGTGTGCCACTCAGGGTGGGGAGGGAGAACAGGAAAAACACGTGGGAGCCAACATGCGAAGGAGGCACCTGGCAGCTTTTGTTTTGTTTTTTAAACTCATCAATAAAAGGTCCTGCCCCTGACACTGCAGCCAGCTGTCCTCACTCTGGGTTCAGTACATTGCTCCCCAGACAACAGGGCTGGGAGAGGGAGCCCCAGATTCCTACAAATGTTAATTAACTAAGGCCTCTCCCCTCCGCCCCCTCCATATCTATGTGCTCCAGAAAATGAGTCATCCAGGCTCCTAGGCTGTATTCAGAAGGCAGAGAGGCTGGGACAGGACGCGGAGCCTCGCTTCCCTTCCTTCATAGCAATCCAAGAACTGCCTTTTACTCCACACATCCGGGCTGTTTCCCAGTCCTAGGAACACTCTCTAGAAATTCAAGCCTGGAATTCTCAACAGCCAGGACTTCCAGCGGCTTCGAAATGGAAGCAAAACAGAGTCCTGCCCGGTCCAAAGCACTGACCCCTGGCTCAGCACGTGGTGCCCATGGACGGCGACGTCCCTGCAGAGCCCCTCCCGGTCCAGAGCCCTGACCCCTGACCTCTGACTCCTGACCCCTGGCGGATGCGGTGCCTGTTTACGGTGACGTCCCTGAGCTGCTTCCTTTTTTTTTTCCTCATCAAGTGGATTTAAAATTGGATCTCAGGTTCTTCCCCTCTGAGTTTTTAACTTTTATTTTATTTACGTATGTATTAGAGACAGGGTCTTGCTATGTTGCCCAAGCTGGCTTCGAACTCCTGGGCTCAAGCGATCTGATCCTCCCACCTCGGCCTCTCAAGTAGCTGGGATCACAGGTGTGCATCACCACACCTGGCTGAGCTTTTATTTTTAACAAGTAATTTGGGACAATTTTCCTGCTACTTCAAGTCACTTTTTTAAGCAACAAAATTTTAGAGTGAATACTACCTTTTAAATTTCAGCACATTTTTTTTAAATGGCTCTGGCTCAGGAAGCATGATGAAAAGTCGGAAGAGCCGCACACAGCCCGGCTGCCTCGTGGTAAAGTGTCAGCACGCAGGACGAGTCCCCTGCGGGTCCTGACTCCTTCCCCCAAATGCGAACATGCCAGCCCTCCAACCCCATCTGATTTCAGCAGCCTCTGGTGACCTCTGATCCCAGAGCTTTGAGACCCGAGTCCCTCCTTTAAACAGCGGTGGGTGGGTCGCTCCGGGTGGCTGGCAGGGGCCCTGCCCTCTGGTCTGAAGCCTCCCGCACCGTGACTAGTGCCCCATCACATGACATGGGGCTGGGAGAGCCCCGGGGAGTAGAACCTTCTCTCTCTGCAGGGATGAGACAGTGACAGGAGGTGAGGACCAATCAGAGCTGTGGCTTGTCTGTGCTGCTACGAATTTTTAAATGATTTTCATTATCATCAGCGTTTGCCAAAGACTGGAACTGGTCTTCCCCTCACCGTCCACGCTCACCACCTGTGAATGCCCTCCCCATGAAACAGCAGCTCTGCCTGGAGTATTACAACCACTCCCTAGAACCAAAGGGCAGCCCAGGCCCAGGAAAACCCAGCAGCTCAGCCCCGCGGGGCCTACCCGACCACCACAGAGGCCTCGACCACCTCCTGGAGCCCTGCCTTCTTCCGCAGGCTCCTTCCTTCCTGCTAAAATTCGAATGGAGATGGCTCCTGAGGGCCCTCGTGGGTAGAACTCTTCCAGGGCAGTGGTAGAGAAGGGACAACCTGGGGCGCTTGTTTCCTGGGGAGTGGCTCGGCCCTGCCACTTTAGTTACGAGAGCTTCATCACAGCCTGTCAGGAAAAGCTGATTCTGCGAGTCACACACAGTGTGGGCCACCTGCTTAGGGGCTGACTGGGTTTTGAGTTGACATTTGGAGGCATGAGCTGGCTTTGCGAACACGCTGCAGTCTTTGTGAGAAGGAGCCTTTCCAAAGGACCCGAGGCTGCAGACACAACTTAAACACCACGGTCACACACACGTCTGCAAAGAGAGGATGACATGATGACACTCGAGATTCCCGACCACAGTCGGCCTCCCGTGACCCTCAGGGAGTGTGGATGCTGACAGTGGCTGCCTGACACCCAGGTGTCACGCACTTCCAGGCCCTCACCATGGCTGATTCCCAGCTCCACGGCACACTGCAGGGAGAGGACCTGTGCTGTTGAGACACCTGCTCTCAGCTGCGGGCCATGGGCGGCATCAGCTCCGACAGGGGCTGGTCAGCAGCAGAGAGCTGGTACGGCCCACCCGGGCTATGCCCTCATGGGGGCAGCTCCTATTTGCAGACTGTTGACAACAAGCGTCAAACTCTGTAAAATATCTGAAGAGATTTATTCTGAGCCAAATAAGAGTGACACAACCCTCAGGAGGTCCTGAGAACATGTGTCCAACATGGTTGGGGTGTAGCTTGGTTTTACACATTTTAGGGAGGCATGAGACTTCTATCAAATACACCTAAGAAATACACTGGTTTGGTTCAGAAAGGCAGGACAACTCAAAGCGAGGGGCTTCCAGGCTACGGGTAAATTTAAACATCTTCTGGTTGAGTTCATCTGAAGACCTGGGATGACAGAAAGGAAATGTTCAGGTTAAGATAAAGGATTGTGGAGACCAAGTTTTATTGTGCAGAGGAAGCTCTCAGCAGACTTCAGAGAGGGCAGGTTGTAAATTGTTTTTTATCGGACTTAAAAGGGTGCCTGGCTCTTTGCTGATGATTTCCTGGACCTGGAGAGGAAAGAAGGAAAACAAAGCAGGAAAAGGATTCTCTATAGAATGTGGATTTTTCCCACAAGAGGCCTTGCAGGGTAATTTCAAGGTATGACAAGGAAATATATTTTGGGGTAAAACAGTTTTGATTTTCTTCCTTGTTCTGCCAGAGTCAGACTGGAAAGTAAGTCATGATATACAGGGTTCAATAAAACCCATCTGATGGGAATTTATGATTTGTAGGGCATGACTCCCCAGTCCCATTAGAAAGGAGTTTGGGTAAGTTAAAAAAAAGTCAGAGGCCGGGCGCGGTGGCTCAAGCCTGTAATCCCAGCACTTTGGGAGGCCGAGACGGGCGGATCACGAGGTCAGGAGATCGAGACCATCCTGGCTAATACGGTTAAACCCCGTCTCTACTTAAAAATACAAAAAACTAGCCGGGCGACTAGGCGGGCGCCTGTAGTCCCAGCTACTTGGGAGGCTGAGGCAGGAGAATGGCGTAAACCCGGGAGGCGGAGCTTGCAGTGAGCTGAGATCCGGCCACTGCACTCCAGCCTGGGTGGCAGAGCAAGACTCTGTCTCAAAAAAAAAAAAAAAAAAAAAAAAAAGTCAGAGCTTAGTCCTGAAGATGCAGCCAGGAGGGGCACAGAGGCCTGGCCAAGAGTCCCACATGGATCCCTGAGATGGGCTGGCTGGGGACACCCAATTCCCCCTCCCAGACCTGCTTCCCAGCACTCCCCTTCCCACCTGGATCCCTATGGACACATGACACCCATCCCTCCTGGAGTCTACCCTGGAGGGCGTGCCTGGCCCAGAGGGTCGTCAAGTCAAGACAGGAACCAAATCACTCTCTCCTCCTTGGCCAGGCCCACTCATTAAAAAAATAAAATCAGATGCACACCATCCTAGATTCTCTGCACAAACCCCCCTCCCCCTCCATGAGTTCAAAACACAGGCGGGAGAGCCACTCGCTGAAAGCTATAGGCTTGTCGGGCAGGGGCGGGACAGACTCACAGGGCCACACGCAGCCCACGTGCAGCCCACGTGCAGCCCACAGGGAGGGGCCACATCTGAGTGACAGCCAGGGAAGCCACAGTGAGAGAGACTGTCCATTAGACTCAGTCACTCTGAGGTTTGCAAGGGTAACATGTTGACAGAAATCAGTGTCAACCCATTTTTTAATGAACTAAAATCGTGAGTGGGGGTGCTAAGGAAAAGCCATTAATACTCCTTTTACTACTTTTCTGTAATGAGTATTAATACTCATTAATACTCTTCTGTCAACTGCAAAGATTGCCTGCCAAAAAGGGTTTCTAGTCAATTTCATGCTATACTTGTGGTTTTTAAATGAGTCTAACGATCTAAAATATATAATTACTCCATTTTACAATTAAGTTTCTTACTAATAATAAGGGGACTTAGGTTGGTGCAAAGGCAATTGCGGTTTCGGACCGTGAATTTTAAATCATTATAACTAGGCTCAAACACGTCTTTATTAACGAAAATAGGAACTGTTACAATCAACACTTTTTTTTTTTTTTTGCCAATGAGAAATAAGTTTGTTTATTCCCGTAGCATAAAAATTCATGCTTTGGGATTCGACAAACTCTTGGAAAGCATTTTCTGCATCCTGCTGGTTATGGAAGCGTTTTCCCTGCAAAAAGTTGTCGAGATGCTTGAAGAAGTGGTGGTCGGTTACTGAGAGGTCAGGTGAATATGGCGGATAAGGCCAAACTTCGCAGCCCAGTTTCCACTTTTGAAGTGTGGGTTGTGTGGCGTGCGGTCGGGCGCTGTGGGAGAGAAGAATTGGGCCCTTCCTGTTGACCAATGCCGGCTGCAGGCGTTGCAGTTTTCAAAGTGTTTCATCCATTTGCTGAGCGTCATTCTCACATGGAATGGTTTCTTGGGGATTCAGAAAGCTGTAGTGGATCAGCCCGGCAGCAGACCACCAGACAGCGACGTGACTTTTTTTTGGTGCAAGTTTGGCTTTGGGAAGTGCTTCAGAGCTTCTTCTCGGCTCAACCACTGAGCTGGTTGTCACCAGTTGTCATATAAGATCCACTTTTCGGCACACATCACAATCTGATGGAGAAATGGTTTTTCTTGTGTAGAATAAGAAAAGATGATACTTCAAAATCACAATTTTTTTGATTCTCGCTTAGCTCATGAGGCACCCACTTACTGAGCTTTTCAACCTTTTCAATGTGCATCAAATACCGATCGACTGTGGAATGGTCGACGTTGAATTCTTCAGCAGCTTCTCGTGTAGTTGAAAGGGATCAGCTTCAATGACTGCTCTCAGTTGGTTGCTGTCAACTTCTGAAGGCGGCCACTACACTCCTCATTTTCAAGGCTCTAGTCTCCTCGGCAAACTACTTCTTCTTTTTTTTTTTTTTTTGAGACAGAGTTTCACTCTTATTGCCCAGGCTGGAGTGCAATGGTGCAATCTCAGCTCACTGCAACCTCTCTCTCCCGGGTTCAAGCGAGTATCCTGTCTCAGCCTCCTGAGTAGCTGGAATCACAGGTGTGCGCCACCACAGCGGGCTAATTATATATTTTTGGTAGAGATGAGGTTTCACCATGTTGTCCTGGCTGGTCTCAAACTCCTGATCTCAGGTGATCCGCCCGCCTCAGCCTCCCAAAGTGCTGGGATTACAGGCATGAGCCACCGTGCCCAGCCTGTAAAACTTCTTGACCTACCACTGCACTGTGTGCTCGTTTAGCGGTTCCCAGTGGCTCCTGGGCCCATTGCAGTGTTGATGTTGCAAGTTGTCTCCACCGCTTTACGGCCCATTCTGAACTCGAATAAGAAAATCGCTCGATTTTGCTTTTTGTCCAACATCTTTTCCACAGTCTAAAATAAATATAAAATAAATAGCAAGTAATAAGTCAGGCGCAAAAAAATAAAGTGAGAAATGCACATTAAAATGATGTGTGGCATAACCACATTGGTTTAAGAACATATTCCAACATCAAACGGCAAATTTCAACAATGCAAAAACTGCAAATACACGTGCACCAACCTAACAGCTTTTGAAACCATGCCCATTAGAAACCAACACAGCAATTCAAGAAATCAAAGAATTATTTCAACAGAACAAAAATCTCATATCATATTTAGAGAAGAAATAACAGGAATTGTTTCTCACAGAACCAACAATTTTACAGGAAAATACTCTCAAATGTAATTTTCAAATTAATCTATTTCTTCATAATTTCTTAGATAGTAAAAGAAATGTTACAGACCAACTGGAAAGAGCACTTATTCAAACCAAGCAATTAGCAGAACTGAGCACCTAGAAGAAAATGCCACAGAAAATATCCTCATTCCAATTTCTTACAAACACACTTAGGAAAAAGTCATAGAACTGTATAACACCATTCAACTAACATCATTATGAGCTGTATGATTTAAATGTCTTGCCTGCCGAACATCACGCTTATGACTTTCTGTCTCTTACTATCAAGTATTATTTGCTCTAAGATGAAACACCAGATTCTCCTCTCTTGCCGCTCTCAGCATATTGAGCAAAACATCAAGTGCAAATGAGTCCTCACATTCAAGCGTTTACCGTTTTAAGAAACCTACTATGGCCAATTATTTAAAAGAAAAAAAATCCTCCTATCTCGGTCCATTCTGCATTTAAATGTAACTGGCACTTTTGTTTCAAAGTCTTCTCTTTACCCATTAAGATGTTTCTCACTGATGAAAAAAAAAAGTGTTGCCCAAAAAGCAAGCTACACAATAGCAGATGCAGAAACTACTTAAAATTGCCCCAATCAGTTTCAATTTGGGATGATGAAAAAGATCTGGAAGTACATGGCGGTGGTGACTGCACAGCACTGAGTGCATTTAACGCCACGGAACTGTACACTTCATAATGGATAAGATGGTAAAGTTTATGTGTTTTGCCACAATAAAAAAATTATCTATAAATCAATTTATTGTATATTCATTCAATAAAGCAATACATCTTTATAATGCTAAAAATCATCAAAATTTACCTACTATGTAACATTTTCCTCCTTTGGCCGTATAATATTAAACAAGCTTAAAACACTATTGAAAAACAACGCATATATTCTGTATTTTGAGCAGGAAAACTAAAGGGGCAGTCGACACCTGCTTAGGTCTCAGACTAGGCCTCTGCTCATCCCTCTTTGGGGGCGGCCTCCTTGTCAGCAGGCCCCAGGGCTTCCTCTGCCTAGAACTGTCCTCTGATGGCCCCTGCCAGCTTCCAGTCCTCTGTGCCTGCTCCCCGACACCCTTCCCTTCTCATTTTCTCCCTGGCGCCTCCCCACAGCCGGTGTGCTACATGCCATGTGCCTTCCAACCTTGCCCAGTCTCCAGGAGAGCCGGGGCACCTGTGCCTCTTGCTCCCCACAGAATCTGCAGCACATACAGCAGGCGCTCAATGTGTGTGGGATGAACATCAACTGCTGAGCACCGACGTGTGCTGAGAACATCACACACCCTTCCCTAGAAGAATCCCAGGGATTCCCTCTCTACGTGTCACTCACTGCCAAGGGCTTGCACATTTTATTTCCATGTTACATCACAGAAATGGTGAAAGGAGTCAGCACCAGAAATGAGGACAAAAGGAAACTCCAGCCACCATGACAGTCGCTCCAGCTTTCTTTTTACGTGTGTTGCTTTCAGATTTATACCAAAGTCATTTATTACTGAAAAAAAAAAGCACGTGTGTACTTGATGGTTACCTAATATTTTAATGGTTTGTCTCCATTTATCTGAGTGAAATCACGCCACCTCACTGCACTTTCTAAAGAGAAGCAGAGGTGCCAGTTATTCCACATGTATATGAGGCATTTGGTCAGAAAGTGAAGGAGAACCAGTGGTCCCATTCGCCTGCAAACCTCCCATCCCCCACACCAGGGGTCCCACTGAGGTCTGAAAGCCATTTCCACATCTTCGTGGCAGTCTGAGACCTTGGAAAACCACACCAAAATCTAGATGGCATTCTAGTGGCAGGACTTCACTGCCCCTAATCCTTTGCTGAAAATAGGTTGGAGGAAATCCTCTTTTCTCTGAAGCAGGAGATTATTTAATTATTCAGGCAGCCGCTTCCTTCCCAGGCAATGGGGAGCAACAAAGCCAGAAAGAATGAAGGAGATGGGCGAGCTGCTCCTGCACTTGGGTAGGCACAGAGTGGGGGGCGCCCCCAGCCCACCTCAGACTCCGGCGAGCTGCTCCTGTACTTGGGCAGGCACAGAGTGGGGGGCGCCCCCAGCCCACCTCAGACTCCGGTGAGCTGCTCCTATACTGAGAGGCACTAGAGTAGGGGGCGCCCCCAGCCCACCTCAGACTCCGGCGAGCTGCTCCTGTACTGAGAGGTACAGAGTGGGGGGCGCCCCCAGCCCACCTGCACTTGGGCAGGCACAGAGTGGGGGACGCCCTCAGCCCACCTCAGACACTCATGTGCCCCAGATACGAACCTAAGACGCACTCCGCAGTCAGAGCCTCGCCTCCCACAGACATTTCCAGATAAGACAATGCGGGGGCAGAGCAGCCACTGCGGCCTTGGGCTCCCAAGAGCATGGAAACCATTTGGTTTCCGCTGAGTGCTGGAGCCACTTGGCCTTGCATTTTCTGTCAAAGAGAGTGCAAAGTACCCAGAATTTTTCCAACAATCACCAGAGGCCACCCTAACTACCGACTGAGAGTCACAATCTGTGATCATCTCTGAGCTGTGCATATGACAACTGGGCAGGTAAAGACCTTTGATTATTTAAAAAGACACTAAGCCAGAAAGCTGGACAACAGCTGGCTTGGGAGCTCACTGCTTGATTGAGGAACCCGCATGGTGGCTGATGTGTGGGTGACATGGCACTGGAGCTGTCCCGCAATTCCCCTGCCTTGCAGAGCAGGGACCAACGTGTCCTGCTGTTCTAACTTGCATTTCAAGTGCAACTTCCAACTAGCAAGTTCCAATTTTGCCAAAGGTAAGACGTCATCCTCCACACACGCAGGTGAACAGAGTATGGGCTCCAAGCAATTCCATTTACTGGAAGAACTAGATCATGATCCAGCAGCCTCCGAGTTTACTGAGCAGACAGGCCCAATCCCGTATTGGGACGTAAACCCTAACGTCTGCCTTGTCAATAAGCCAGATGCTGCGCGTTTGGATTGCAACGCAAAAACCAAAACAATACGTTATAGCATTGTTTTAATACCAACCACCAGCCTTCTCCAGGGGCAAAAAAAAAAAAAGCAACAAGAAGATACAAATACACAGAACCTTAGATCCGATCCAACCATGGGAACTGCGGTCTGTTACATCTAAGAAGGGTCAAAATTACCTAAGTTTGTCCTACAACTTAAAAAATTACCCATTCTCACTAAGCATGTAGTGTCTTTCCAGACTTCGTGAAACATGCTTCTGTCATCTATTTCATAAAGCAACAGACAAGGCATCATGTGTTTTTCTGACTGTCCTCTTTGCCATTTCCCATCTGTATGAGTATTTGCCACCTAAATAGTGCCTCGGCCACCACCACACTGCTGTGGGCTGAACTGTGGTCCCCTCGAAAATCTGTTGAAGCCCTAACCCCTAATGTGATTGGACCTGACACTGGGCCTATAGGAGGTACTCAAGATTAGATGAGGTCATGAGGTCTGTGTCCCAATCGGACAGGATTGGTGTGTGGTTAAGAGGAGGAAGAGGGAGAGTTCTCTCTCCCTCTCTGGGAGGACACAGCCACCTGCCCCCCAGGGAGGGCCCCTCACCAGACCTCGCCATACGGACACCTGATCTGATCTCCAGCCTCAAGAGCTACAAGAAATAAATTTCTGTTGGGTCAACCATGCAGCCTGTGGTATTCTGTTACAGCGGCTGAGCTCTCTGAGACACACGCAGTACCTGTTCAGCTCCACGCTAAGTTGCTAGGTGCTTAAATAACAATAAAACCATTTAAGTTTGTAACCTCAGCAACAAGCATCTCAGAGAATCATGTCGTAAACAATATATCAGTTTTTCAGCATGAAAATTACTCATTCTGTAGTCACATTCTTAGCACCTACTTTTTCAAGCATCAAGCCTGTATGCTAACATGATTCTCACTTCATAAACTCACTTTGCTGGTGAGACGCTGGGAAAAAGCTGGAAGATAGCAAGGCCCTGAGCCGCTGAGGCGGGGACGCTGCAAGACACACACACACACTGCCTGTTCTTCAGGCAAAGCTCTCAGACCCATGCTTCTGGCCGCCTCGCTCTCATGCACATGTGTTGGACAAGGTTAGTTGTCGCTTTTGAACCCGAGTGGACCTGAGAGGGGACAGATATCAGCAGCATGAAGAAAGCCCTGAGAAATGAGCCCATCTCACAGAGAGAGAAGGCCCAGCCGAGGCCACCCAGAGAGACGCACGCACAACACAGCAGAGAGAAGAGATGAGGAGCCTGCAGAACACAAGAACCCTCCTTGACACATAGGGCCTGAGGCCCAGCCGCCTCAGGGCAGAGGGCGACACCACCACACACCCCGAGTGCATGCCTTCCGAGGCTCTGCTTCCCACCGGAACATGCCGGGGACGGGGCGGGGGCCTCCATGTGGTTACTACAGTGTCTGTACATACAGTGGTTTTTTTTTTTTTTTTGAGATGTAGTCTTGCTCTGTCACCCAGGCTGGAGTACAAAGGCATGACCTCGGCTCACTGCAACCTCTGCCTCCCGGGTTCAAACGATTCTCCCGCCTCAGCCTCCCGAGTAGCTGGGATTACAGGTGCCGGCCACGACGCCCGGCTAATTTTTGTATTTGTAGTAGAGACAGGGTTTCTCCACGTTGGCCAGGCTGGTCTTGAACTCCTGACCTCAGGTGATCCACCCACCTCAGCCTCCCAAAGTGCTGGGATGACAGGCGTGAGCCACTGCGCCAGGCTGTAGAGTTTTTGCACACTCTGTGACAAGAGGAGGAACTGCTACTAGCAACGCCTGTCTCCATCCATCTCCTCAGGAATGTGTGCACTCATGAACCACCAGCTGGATGACCATGGGCCCGTCCACAGGACGCCGACACACAAGCACAATGCCAGGGGTAACACTCGGAGGACAAGGGTTACGTAGAGCCTACTCACACCTGGGTCCACTGCTGGGGTTATAAATGTGTCGACAGATAATTTTTTTTTTTGAGATAGAGTCGCGCTCTGTTGCCCATCCTGGAGTGCAATGGTGTGATCTCCGCTCACTGCAAGCTCCGCCTCCCGGGTTTACACCATTCTCCTGCCTCAGCCTCCCAAGTAGCTGGGACTACAGGCAGCCCACCACCGCACCCTGGCTAATTTATTGTATTTTTAGTAGAGACAGGGTTTCACCTGTGTTAGCCAGGATGGTGTCCATCTCCTGACCTCCTGATCTGCCCACCTCAGCCTCCCAAAGTGCTGCGATTACAGGCGTGGGTCACCGTGCCTGGCCCTGACAGATAATTTTTTATAGGAAAAAAATCACTGTGCTGAATATCCACTGTGGACCAGATCTTCCTCTGGGCACTTCCTTCAACATCTCTGGGATTCTCGGCATTTCAAAGGTCAGGCGGACTAGGGAAGTTTTCCCTCAAATGGTAGATTGTTTCTGTATTCTGTAACCTTTATTCAAGTCAAAACTAAACACAGCTTGACTGCCAAACGCCAGACACTGCCAAGATGCGTGGAAGTTACTAGCTGTGCCTGAGCCTAACTGGTGAGCACGCAGCAACAATACTTAATGCACCTGCAACTTCCAGACAACCTCCCAGAGTTCTCCTCTCCTGGCTGGGATGTGTTGCTGTTGCAAGGGACACGGAAGAATCATGGTAGAAAAGACCGAGGAGACGGCCACAGGTAGACTCGAATTTCTGTGTATTCCACATGTTCGGGTGCCACTCCCATTCTCAGGTGGCCGCTGGCCACTCCTGCCCCCCAACATTCTCCTGAAAGGGCCACAGCGACTTGTGGGTCGGCTGATCCTTCAACAGTTGAGCCAAGCCCAGCCTCTTCCCCACAGCACTAACGTCGAAGCCTCACTACTCAGAGATACAGAGATACTCAGGCGGGAGAAGCAGGTCCAAGCCCACACACGTGGGGATGGATTCAGGGGTAGTGGGGATGCTAGTGAAGAACTGCCCTGGACATGTGGTGTGGGGACAAGTCCTGAAACAGCCGGAGGCTCCTCAGGGCGAGGCGGGTGACAAGCAGAACGGGGCATATGGCGAGAGTCCACCCCAGGGTTTGTGACCCCGGGGTGGAGTGGCCGTGGAACTTCCTGTCTAAGCTGGGACGCTATGGATAATTAACGATGTGAGGACAACAGGCACACCCTGGGGCTGAACTGGGCCAGGAGGGTGTTCGCTCACCCTTCGCAGGGTGCAGACCATGCCAGGGAGAACAAGGTCAGAGTCAGGCAGAAAGGCCTGCACCCACCCGCCACCCTCAGTACCCAGTGCCAACGAGACCCGGCTGCCCTGGCACAGGACGGCACGGTTCTCCTTCACAGGGCTGCTGTGAAGATGGAGAGGGGCTGCGGGTACAACCCTTCGGGAAGGAAGGACCCGGCCCCCAGACGCGCCGGACGGCAGCCCCTTCTCTCTCCGGAGCAGGCCCCGCCTGTCCCAGGCTGCCTCCCGAAGATGCCCACAGCACGGACCATGGGTGCCTCTCATGCCAGCCTCTCCTGCCCTTCCTGTATTGGATGTGGGCACACTAAGGACAGAGACGCCTTGCCAGGCTGCACACTCTTCACATCTTTATTGAACGTGTAATTTCCAAACTTGTCGAATGTGTTAATTCAACAAATTATGCCTTTGATCAAATCAGTTTTTTTCACATGTAACAAACCTTCTCTTTAAAATCTTTTATCTTCCAACCTAGGAAAAATGATCTTATTTTTGTTCCCTTTCCAAGCCAAAAAAAAAAAAAAAATTACCTTTGTCACATGAGATGTGACAAAAATTGGCAGCCCTTTCCTGAGGTATTTTTACAGCACTTTACAATGTATCACATTGAAAAGCTTATGCAAAGTGTAATCTCACTGTATGAAATTACAAGGTTATTTTCATGTCCATTAATAAAGGTTCATTTGATCCTCACCACCCAGGACAGAAGAGATAGCAAAGGCCATGAGTTTCATTTCACAGCTGCCTCTGGAGGCGACATGAATGGCTCAGAGCAGAGCCAGGTGGGACACAGGCTGCCGGCAGCAGGCTGCACAGGGGCCCAGTGTAGACCATCGTCCGGCCAAAGCACACACGGATCAGGTGCTGGCAGGCTCAGCCTCCACCAATGACACCATCTGTGAAATGTGCCGCTTTCAACTCAGCAGAAGTAACATGAACTTAAAGAAGTTAAAACCCTTCTTGCCGGCAGCAACCTGTCTTTGTTAAAATGTTTGCACTTAAGGCACACACACCATAATGTGCAGAGTTCACACCGGACCACCAACCCCAGGGGCAAGCAGCCGATGTCCTTCAACTCTGCAGCCACAGCCGTGGGAAATTTTGATACCAAATGATGTGTGACATAATACTATCTCCCAGGAAAAAAGTGATTTATTTTATTGTCTCAATTGTAAACTTTTAATATGCCTTCCAAGAAGTCATCTGGTTCTGAAAGCCACAAAATATAAAATACAAACCACAGAAAAATGGGAAACATTTTGCCAAATAGGAGTAGAGGGTGGTTACTCAAACACATTCAGAGTAAGAATTTGAAAGTATATTCATCTAAGTGGTCTTTATCCTTGAGAATGACTAACTCATCTGAGTTGAGTGACAAAAAATCTATAAGGAAAGGCACTTGCAAATAAGTGAAAATATGTCACTAACAAATTTCTGAATGGGAACACAAATCACATTTGAAAGAAAGACTTACACAATCTTTATTCATAGAAAAATCAGCTTCTTCCCACTCTGCTTTGAAAATGGAGAACAATATTTAAAGGATTGGTTTAAAGATCAGGTGTGGTGGCTCATACCTATAATCCCAGCACTTTGGAAGGCCAAGGCGGGCGGATCATTTGAGGT